>NW_027331971.1:2014302-2367633 GCF_048418815.1 Hemitrygon akajei | reverse complement strand
ACACCATGAAATGTATTATATTATCCATATAACTATAAATACTGTGAAATGTATTATAATATATCCACATTGACACCGCTACAGACATCTGACTGTGTCACCGTGCCTGCTACTGGATGTTGAATTATTCTCCCGGCTTCCCTGTGATGGATTCAGTCGGGGGCGTCAAGTATATCTGAGAGGCGGTATCAGACTAGGCTGTGACTGCTGCCTCAGTCAAAGTTCTGCTGTAAAGTCGGCGAGGTGGCAAATGCTGGAATAGGAAACAAACACGGGAAATGCTGGAAACACAAAGCCTCAGGCAGCTTGTATAGAAAGAGTAAGGGAAAGTCGTGTCATGGGGGCTCTCTGAAAACAGCTCAGAAAATACACGTTAACTGCTTTCCCACATATTCTATTTTTGTCTGGATGAGTGGTTCCGGGAATTCCAGTTTCTGTTGTGTCCTTCGGCTATTCTCTCGCTGACAGGGAGTCGCAGGGAAGTTGATGATTGTTTAATGCAAAAATTCCGCCATCGGCGTCCGAATTGATTCATTTCATTCATATCAGACGCGGATGAAGCCGATAAAAATGTTCCAAACAGTACTGACTCCGAGGGCACATAGTTTTATCTGTCTGCTGCTTCATTATATTTTTGGTCATCAGAAAGGAATCAGAATTTAAATCATTTGACTTTACTTTAATGTGTAAACTCAGCTAGCTCTTGACCCTCTCTTCACCCTTCTACAGTTGAATGCAACAATAAAATGGGAATATTACATGATCCCCGAAAACTGCGGCAATGGGTTTTACAGTATTTTCTCAATTTCCTATTTCCCCTCTCTCTTCAGCGAACTTGATGGCGATTGTGATCCTGTCCCGGGATAAGTGCGGTCTCTCCAAATGTGTAACTCTCTACCTGGTGGGAATGGCTGCGGCCGATCTCCTGGTCGTTATCTCGCTACCGCTCCTGATGTGGACTGCTTGGCTTTATTTTCGCCGATCATTCCTGTTCATCACTCCTGTGTGCTGTATCGCTAGATGGCTGATTCATGCGAGCACTACTGCCGCTGTCTGGTTGACTGTCTCTTTCACCGTCGATCGATTTGTGGCTATTTGCTGTGAGAAGCTGAAAACAAAATATTGCACCGAGAGAACGGCGGCTATGGTTATCGGGACAGTGAGTGTGCTGGCCTGTTTAGAGTGTGTTCCCTGGGGCTTTGTATACGAGCCTATGATAATAATTGATGGTATACCCTGGTATTGTGTTCTTACACCGAGCTACAGAAACTCTCCCTCATGGGTGGTATTTGAGATGTTTTACCGCATTTTTACCCCTTGTGTACCATTCTTTCTGATTTTGCTTTTCAATATTCTGACAGCCAGGCGGATTCTGGTGGTCAGTCGAGCCCGCAGGGGGCTCCGGGGACAAAAGAGTTTAGAGAATGACAAGGACCGCGAGATGGAAAACAGACGGAAATCCATCGTTTTGCTCTTCAGCATAACCAGCAGTTTCATATTGTTGTGGGGAACACGTTTGGTATTTCTCATCTATCAACGGATTTCAAAGAGTTTTGTTTATTATTCTGTCATGAATCCCGTTTACATTATAGATGAGACAGCGGGAATGCTGCAGATCCTCAGTTCCTGCACTAACACGTGTATTTACGCCCTGACCCAGAGCAAATTCCGAGAGGATCTCAAGAATGTGGTGAAATACCCACTGAATCGGATTTTGAAACTCATTAAAATATAGAAATAAATGCTATGCAGTTGTACAATTCAGCTGCCTTCACGCTCCTATTCTGTACTCCCAATTGTAATAAACGGAAACAATATGATCAACAGAGTTTCCAACAAAGCAGGAGAAAATCTGTCGATGCTGGAAATACAAAACAACACACACAAAATCATGAAGGTTTTCGGCCCGAATAGTTGAATGTTTACTCTTTCCCAACGTTGCCATCCATCTGCTGAATTGCTCCAGCATTTTGTGTGTGTTGCCTTACAGTTACACAACAAATATGTACAGTCGATCGCAAGCACCACTAGACTCAGCATCCCAGAAAAATCCCCTTTGCATCTCACCCGCGTCCCGCTTAAGTTGTGCCTTGAGACGAACCTGACAACCCTTCTTCCCGATTCTGACTAAACAGCTTGATATGGAGTATACTTTCGTCGATATTAACCACTCCTGCTCCCATCATTACCCTTCCTTTACTTCACGCTGATTTTCTCCTCTGTCCCTACCTGTATTTTATCCTCCTGTTTTCCGATTTGGACTAATTTCCAGTAACAGAATGTTAGCTTTCAAAGGGAAGGTGGAGGAGTGGTGTTGGGTGGACGAGGCGATGCTGTGAACCCAAGAACAAAAGACACAGCGAAGCGAAATAGGAACAGATATGATCTAATCCGACACAAAGTGCTGGCGAAAGTCTTCAGCTCAGGCAGCAGAATTGGAGAGAAAGGAAAATAAATCCAATTCTGCTGAAAGGTCTCTGCCCAAAACGTCCACAGTTTCCACTTGTCCACAGATGCTGCCTGGCCTGCAGAGCTCCTCCAGCACTTTGGAATTCTAGAGTCTGCAGATTGTCTCTTGCTTCTGATTGGTCTAATCTTAGTCAGTGTCAGCGAGATATTCGACTATGCCAACACAGAACTGACCCTGGACAAAGAAAAAACGAAATATGGTTGAAAAGGACAGTGTTATAGAAACAGAAACTTGATATTTAATTGTACAAAGGTTCAGTTAATTTTGAATTGACGCAACTGGGAAATTGAAGGTTCTCTCTAAACAAACAGGATCGGGGACAAATTATATATACAATTAGAAAGATGTTGGGAGTAGCGGCAGTTTGTATTCAGATGTTACATTCACCAGATAAAGCTGAATTGAGGTATCAATCTGAGTCCTTCAGAGGCTGGTCCATGATGTTTATTAATTTTAATCGTGAGCGGGTAATATCGAAGTATAAGCTCTAAATATAAGCTTGGTTAAGACGGGTAATAAGTAGTAAGGATAATCCTGGGAATTGTAAAACAGTGACTTCTGCCATTTATGGAGGCTAACAGTTTGAAGGGGATTCTTCACGATAGGTTTGACAAATAATTATAGAAGCAGAATCACAGGCAATCAAATGGCTTTGTGAGGGGAAGTTCATACCTTACGCATCTGTATGACTTTCTGAGAGAGTGACAAAACAAATTAAGGAGATGGATGATCTGTGTATGGAATTGAGTGAGGCGTTTGACAAGTGCCCCCACAATAGCTCGATCCAGAACGTCGGGAGCCATGGTGAGTATCGGGCTGGCAGTAGATGGGGCGTTTCCAAAAGATGTGTTCTGTAACCCTGCTTTCAGATTCAGATTCAGTTTATTGTCATTTAGAAACCACAAATGCAATGCAGTTAAAAAATGAGACAATGTTCCTCCAGAATGATATCACAAAAGCATTTGACAAAACAGATTACACCAGAAAATCCACGTAACATTTGGCAATCCCCAATCCAGTGTCTGGAGAGGCTGCTGCGTATTAATATCACGCTACCGTCTTAGCGCATTCCCCGGAAAGGAGCTCCAAATCCCCCAGACAAAAACAAGACCAAAAACTAAAGCTACAAGACCTGCACAAAACCACATAGTTGCAACATATAGTTACAACAGTGCAAACAATAGCATAGTTGATAAAAATACAGACTATGGGCACAGTAAAAAATAGACCAAGATGTTAAAGGACTGTATGTTCAAAAGAAATCACCACACAGTTTCCACAAGTCCCCAGGGTCCCGACAGACTCGCCATCCCACGCCGCCGGCAGAAGGGAATACCCCCGCTATGGACTTCCAAGGCGCCGCCCGACTCAGCTTCGCAGACGCAGCACACAATGGAAGCTCCGTCGAAACCAGCAGCACAAACCGAAAGAGACCTGAGTCCGTCGAACCTCCGAGCCGACGACGATCCCCACCGGCACAGCTTCTCCGAGCACCATCCTCTGCCGAGCGTATTAAGACGGCCCCGCGAACAGCCATCGGCAACGCGACCCCGACGACTGGGGGCCTGTTCTTCCCAGCAGAGTCCCGGACCTCAAAGCAGCAGCAGCAACGAAGAAGGTCTTCCTGGAATTTCCCGATGTTTCTCTGTACTTGCACGTCCGTTATCAATCGATTATGATTGCGCACGGCACCCCACTTCACAAATAACAGATATTTATCTGATATTTGTAAATGACTTGAAAGAAGAACTGTATATGTGGGTTGGTAACTTGCAGTTTGGGGCTCCACGTAGCATAGCGGTTAGAACTAGACGATTCCAGCTCGGGGCAATGGAAATCGGAGTTCAATCCGATGTTCTTCTGGAATTAATTTGTACGTCCTCTCTGTGATATTTATGGGTCTTCTCACAAGGTAAACAAAAACAAAGAACGCAACTTAGCGTTTAGGCTGGGGTATAATTGAGCATACTGGGCGCCGTGGCTCATTATTCTTCGCTTCAACTCTAAATGAATCAATGTGGACAGCGTAGAATTTCATCGCAATAAAAATTTCATATACAATAAAATGTTAAACTGAATTACAGAGTACATATGGTAGATTTGATCGCAGTGTGGAGGAACAGGGGAGTCGTGCTATGCACTAGGTCGAGCCGGAACACAAGTGGGTAAGGATATGGGCCTCAACATTAAAAATCGGCACGCGGCCCAGAATGCCTGTGCATCTCCAAATCCAGGCGTACCATATGTGGAGCAAAAGTTATTTCAAACGGTTCACAAAATAGCAGGTTGCAGCACAGAATAACAAGATTACTGTTCAAAGTGCATTTATTTTAAAAGTATCTATAAATGAAACAACCTTGAGATGCGTCGCAATTCCAAATCGACAAAAACTGACGAATCTGTGAGAAGCCCCTGATCGGTAAACATCCCGGTATTGGCTTATACACCCCTAAATATATGCACATCCGCAACTAAGTGTGCACCCCTGTATTCGACAACACACCGCTGAATCTGTACACTTTGTCAAATCAGTGTACATCTCTGTATTAGACGATGCACCGCTGAATCCAGACACATCACCAAATCCGTGTGCGTCTCCAAATCTGTTCACGTCACTAAATAAGAGCGCAATTTCAATGATATTTCTGTTGCTTTATCGATAAATGGAACAACTTTCAGATTCGCCACACATCAAATCCGCCGACACACCAAATCTGTAAGAACACTGAGATCCGTGCGCACTTCCAAATCCGTGTGTGCCCTCATGTCTATATACAACTTGAAACCTGTGTACACACTGACTAGAAAAATAGATAATTCCAAAACCTTTTCAAGAAATGACAAAATATGTGTACACCCCCAAATCTGCAAACTGCCCGCAAATCAAATTAGTGTGCACTTGAAATCCGGAGACACTCCCAAATCTGTGTGCGCCCCAAACTTATTGAGAAACAGTCTGAGGAACAGGATATGCAAGTCAATTGTAATATGAGAAACCTGATTTGCAGATGGCACCTGGGTTTCATAGCGTGAGTGGACAGCGAAGTAGTTTATGAAAACTTTCAGCGTCAGTGCAGCAGCTTGAAAAACGGACCGAACATTTTGCAGTTGGAATCTAATGTGACATTCCATCCAGATGGGATCAAGAGCCGCTGCACTTACCCGGACCTACCTGGGTAGATATATACAGTAATTGTTAGGGAATTGAGGAATGAGGGAGAGCAGAGGGATCTGTGAATGCAGTTCCATAATTCCTATGTAAGCTGTTCGCATCGCAAATCAGTTGCCACCCATATATGCCGAAGCAGCCCTAAATCTGCGCAAACCCTTTAAACATTAGAGAACGGCCTCTGTGGAGACTTAATACGCGTTTGCTTTCCAGTGAGAAATGTTGTAGTTATATATCAGCTAACGACGCATTCTTCGAGGCTAACAAAACTATATATATAGACGGTACAAGAGCCTCAGGAATCGCACGGCCACGTTCAAGAACAGTTACTACCCATCAACAATCAGACTACTGATTAAAAGGGCATAATGTACGCTCACGTGCCCATTCATTGAATATTCCGACAACCAATCATTTCACTTTAAAATCTATTCTATATTGAATAGCTGAGCATGCCAGGAGAAGCGCAGCAGACAGGCAGCATCGGTGGAAAAGGGAAAGTGTCATTTCCCCCTCACCTCCGATGCTCCAGAGAAAAAGAACAAGGTTGTCCAAATTTTGGTTAGTGCACAAACCTTCTAATTCAGGTAGCATCTTGGTGATGCTCTTCTGCACACTCTCCGAATCCGCGTCATCCTTTCTCTGGAGGATGGCCTGAACGGAGTGCAGCACAATTCCAGTGCTGTGATGCTGTACGCTCTGATTCCGCACATGCTCAGCAACCTGAGAAAATGCATCACGTCCATATTCATTTAAAATCCCAGGATATCGAGTGTGTTTATATGTATACCCGCTCAACAAAACAGTCCGTCAGACTATTCCGAAATACAGCTGTTTATCTGGCATGTGGAGAGAGTACTGCAGGGGCTGTCAGGGTGGCCGAGTGGTCTACGGCGCCAGACTTAAGGCGAGAAAGCCGCTTCCTAGTAAACGCGAGTGTTCCGGTCTCCACCTGGAGGCGTGGGTTCGAACCCCACTCCTGACAAATACTCTGTATTACATGTGCTGTTTTTATAATGCAATCACTGTAATTTTACTGAGCGACCAAAGCGTGAACTGTTTGGGAGTACGAGAAAGAAGCAATTAAGATAAAGATTTTGATTTAGTCACAACAGAGAACTGAACAACAGTTCACATGACATGGGATTCGGGCTGCGGAGTTTGATGAGAACGAGGCCTCGGTGAAGAGTGTCTGTGTCACCTTCTCAGCCGCGGCTGTTGCTTGGACAGAATGACATCGAGGCCATTCAGACACGTTGTAGGTCTCTATATTGAAACGGCATTTTACATCGTCGTTCTTAAGCGTACACCTGCTCATTAACGTGCATTTAACACCTTTCTGGATTTGGGAATACCGGATTATCATTCCGCACAGGATTATATTCTCTTTTTGTGGTTTAACAGGCCACTCTTCTTTGTTTTGCAATGCAGATGTTTTAAATCGCACAGCACGGAAAGTAGCCTTCGGCCCAATAGGTTCAAAGTTCAAGGCAGAATAAATTTTGCATCAGAGCCTTTCTATATACATGTATCACCATGTACAATCAGATTCACTTTCTCACGGGCATCACAATAAACATAATAAAATCCATAGAGGACCGCACTAACAGGACGGCCAAAACACTCAATATGTATAACATAACACAACACACTGTGCAGAGTCAAGCAAAAGAATAATGATAATAGCAATATTAATTGTTATTTTACGTAATAATCCAGGGCGACTACGAAGCCCACTGGAGTTTGTTTAGGTGTTACCGCTCTCAGAGACAACCAGATAGAACTATAAAACAATAGATATTACAGCACGGAAACTGCCCTTTTGGCCCTTCTTGGCTGTGCCGAACCATTTTTCTGCCTAGTCTCACTGACCTGAAACTGCGCCATGTCCCTCCAAACCTCTCTCATCCATAGACCTGCCCAAGTTTTGCTTAAATGTCAAAAGTGAGCCCGCATTCACCAATTCATCTGGCAGCTCATCCCACACTCCCACCACTCTCTGCGTGAAGAAGCCCCCCCCCCCCCCCAATGTTCCTTTTAAGCCTTTCCCCTTCGCCTTTAACCAATGACCTGTTTTTTTTTTTCTCTCCTGGCCTCAGTGGAAAAAACCTGCTTGCATTCATTCTATCTATACCCATCATAATTTTATACACCTCTATCAAATCACCCCTCATTCTCCTACACTCCAGGGAATAAAGTCCTAACCTGTTCAACCTTCCTCTGTAACTCAGTTTCGCAAGTCCTGGCAACATCCTCGTAAACCTTCTCTGCGCTCTTTCAAACTTATTAATATCCTTCCTGTAATTTGATGACCAAAACTGCACACAATGCTCAATATTCGGTCTCACCAATGTTGTATACAACCTCACCATTACATTCCAAATCTTGTACTCAATACTTTGATTTATAAAAGCCAATGTACCAAAAGCTTTCTTTACAATCATATCTACTTGTGAAGCCACTTTTTGGGAATTATGTACCTTTACTCCCAGATCCCTTTGTTCTAATGCACTCCTCAGTGTCCTACCATTTACCTGCTATCTTCTACCTTGGTTTGACCCTCAGAAGTGCAATTCCTCACACTTGTCCGCATTAATCTCCATCAGTCATTTTTCAGCCCATTCCTCCAACTGGTTCAGATCCCTATGCAAGCTTTGAAAGCCTCCAATATTTATATCATCAGCAAATGTGCTTATCCAATTTGCCACATTATCATGCAGATCATTGATATAGATGACAAATAACAAGGGACCCGACACTGATCCCTGTGGCACACCACTTGTCACAGGACTCCACTCAGGGTAGCAATCCTCCACTACCACTCTCCGGCGTCTTCCAATGAGCCAATGTCTAATCCAATTTACTAGCTGTCCATGTATACCTAGCAAATGAATCTTCCTAACTAACCTCCCATGCGGGCCCTAGTCAAAGGCCTTACTGAAGTCCATGTATACAACATCCACTGCCTTCTCTTCATCTGCTTTCTTGGTACCTTCCTCGAAAATCTCTAATAGATTGGTTATACATGACCTACCACTCAGAAAGCCATGCAGACTTTTTCTAATAAGTCCCTGTCTACCCAAAAAAAATGTAGATCCTATCTTTTAGTATTCCTTCTAATAATTTACCTACTACGGATGTCAAACTTACCGGCCTATAATTTCCCGGCTTAGTTTCAGAGCTTTTTTTAAACAACGGAACTACATGAGCTATCCTCGAATCTTCCAGCACCTGACCCGTGGATATCGACATTTTAAATATTTCTGCCAGGGACCCTACAAATTCAACACTAGTCTCCGTCAAGGTCAGAGGGAATACCCTCAGGTCCTGGGGATTCATCTGCTCTGATTTGCCTCAAGACAGCAAGCACCTCCTCCACTTTCATCTTTATAGGTTCCATGACCTCCCTGCTTGTTTGCCTTGTTTCCATAGACTCCATCCTAGTTTCCTTAGTAAATACAGATGCAAACAAAAACATTTAATATCTCTCCCATTTCTTTTGGTTTCATACATAGCCGACCACGCTGATCTTCAAGAGAATCAATTTTATCCCTTACTATCCTTTTGCTCTTAACATACTTGTGGAAACTCTTAAGATTATCCTTCAATCTAAATGCCTAAGCAACCTCATGTCTTCTTTTAGCCCTCCTGATTTCTTTCATAAGTATTTTCTAAGATGAATTACACATTGATAGAGGATCGAATATGCACGATTTAAAATTATTCACTTAAAGCTCAAACATTTAATGCAGATAGTAAATATGATTTCGAAAGTTATAAGAATAAAATTTGTACAATAGAAGCGTACTAGATTAAATGTAAAAAAAAGGTTGCAATTCAGGTAGCACAATATCAAATAGAAATGCAGGATACAGTAGACCTGATGGATGGATGAATATTTTTATTTTGTATGTTAATGACTGGGATGTTGGAACTGATGATCTTACGGACGGGTTTGCGGACAGGATGAACATAGGTGGAGGTGCAGGACATCTGGAGGAAGCAGAAAGGCTACAAAAGGACGGAGACAGATTAAGAGAATGGGAAAGAAGTGTCAGATAGTACATACTGTCAGGAAATATATGGTCCTGCACTTGAGCAGATGAAATAAAATGGAAGGCTATTTTTTCAACGCAGAGGAAATTGGAAAATCGGAGGTGCAAAGGGACTCTAGGTTCCTCGTCCAGCATTCTCTGAGGGTTGATATGCAGGTTCCGAAAGTGGTGAGGAAGGCCAATGCGATGTTCGCGATCATTTCGAGAGGAATGGAGTATGGATGCAGCAATGGGATTTTCAAGTTTTTAAATGCACTGACGTGGCCTTACCTTGAGTATTATGAGCAGTTTGGAGCCCCTTGTCAGAGATAGGATATGCTGTCACTGAAGACGGTCCAAAGGTGGTTTAGAAAATTATTCCCGGGTTGAAAGCTTTGTCATGTGAGAAGCATGTGACGGTTCTGGGTCTCTACTCACGGGAATTCAGGAGCGTCAGTGGTTCCTCCTTCAACCACCCCTTGATCTCTTTCAGTGTCTATCACTCGTGTCACCCAGCTGACTAATGTACCTTGTCTCACGTGTCCATCACTCATGTCTCCCGACTGGCTACTGGACGGTGTCTCCCCGTGTCTATCACTCGAGTCACCTGGAGGTTTAGGCGCTCCTGCTCCATGACTAAACTTACCTTAATTCAGTTTCAACAGCAGCTGATAAATATATTGATCCCCTGCTGGAACTAGTCGGCGAGACCTCTCTCGGAAAGAGGTGCCCTGTGTTGCTCTAATAGAGCGGCAAGTACTTAAGGAAAAAAAAAAACAAATTCAGACCAGCCAGTGGAAAAGGCGTCTTCGCGTTCCAACATTTTATCAGTTAATCCCTGTTTCCATTCCTCGAACATTTCAGCAAATGTGCAGTTTCCTGTCGCTCTAGCTGCTCCCAGAACGTAACATAACAGGTTTAGACGGGATGCACCTCACAGTTCCTCCTTTCCGCTAATCAATCTACTTAGCAGGAACTTGCACCTTCTCAAAAGCAGCTCTGAACAAACGGTGAATGGACAAGATGTTCAAAAAGTGTCATGGGGAGACGTGGGCAGTGGACCCAAAAGCACGACACAGACACTGAACAACCAGGAACAGGACTAGGCGTGAGAAGGAAGCAAGGGAAGAGAGGAAGAAAAGACGCTGGACATGACACAGGCCCCGGACGAGACAAGGATTCCGGCTCTGGACTAGGACTTGACAAGGAGAGCGGAACCAGGACATGGAACTGGGTACAAGGAGCCTGGGCTCAGACTCCCAGTCAGAGACTAGACAAGGACCCAGACCCTGGGTCTTCACTCGGGCTCAGACTCCTGAACCCGGCGAGGACAAGACAGGGCTACAGGACGCGGTGTTGGCACAGGAATAGACGTGAGACTATTGGACAGGACAAGGGGTCCCCAGCACAGGACGAGGGAATCCCAGCATCGGGCTGGGCGAGGCATATCGTCAAGACGAGCAGGCAGAGCAGAGGCTTGGACAGGACAAGGACCTAGGACGTGACTGGGACTGGATGAGACCCCGAAGCCTTGACTTGGTCGAAGAAGGGAGGGGGACGCAGAACACAGACCCTAGTAAGAGACAGGAACATGCAAAACCGAGCCGGGACCCCTCCTTGGATACAGGACGGAGGGCTGGGACTCATTAAGCATAACACAGAGCCGGGAATCCTCCTTGGATGCAGGACATAGGGTTGGGACTCATTACACAGAACGCTGAACACGACGAGACAGTTCCCAAAGTTAGGAAGCGGCAAAACGGCCGGACCTACCTAGCGAAGACATGGGCACGGATAGGCAGTTCCCAACGCTAGGTAGCCGCAAAACGACTGGACCTACCTAGCGAAGGCGTGGACAGGAACAGACAGTTCCAAACAGGGTGAGGCTCCAGACACAGGAAAAGCGAGGCAAGACTCCAGACAGAGTCAAGGCGAGTCAACACCCCAGAGGAGGCAAGGCTCCAGGGGAGGCAAGGCAAGGCTAGTCTGCAGGTGAGGCAAGGCTCCAGGCAGAGACGTGGCGAGGCAAGGCTCCCGGCAGGAAGGTTAGGGGGAGGGATACAGACGGCGGCTTTGGACAGGAACGATCCAGCAGACAGAGGCTGAATCCTGAAGCTATTTATGATGCCAGCCCAAACGAGAATAAGCTGCCTCAACAGAAACTGGGGAAACCCGGAAAACCTGGAATAAGGAACTAGACTGGACCGTGAACCGGAATGTGGATTTCACGGACCGGATCATGACAAAAAGTTCTCTCTGTTCCTCTCTTCGCATGCTCCTTGGAGTCCATCTATTTCAATGTAATCTGGGCAGACCAACGATGTTGTGTCAATAGTCTCAGTTACTCCAACATCTGCTTCCGTAAGTACCAGCTTCAAGGAAAATTATCCATCGTAGGGGTACTCGTCAGTACTCACCCCGGAATATCAAGGGCACTCACTGGCGCCAAAGGCAAATGCGTCGGACACCGGTTGTAAGTGGATCTGTAAAGCAAATTATCGTCTGAACTTGTGTAAATTATGTCTCCAGCATAAACACCATCAATCTGTTGAGATACATCAGAGCTTGGCCGCAGTATCCCTGCAGGAATAGCATTTTTCGCACTCCCGCTTAAAATGTCTATCTTCCCGTCAGTTGCAACAGAAAACGCTGTTCACGGCACTGTTCTAAGGACCCTGCTTAGTAGCAGCCGTCGCCTTGGTACATCACTGCGTCATATATCGAAATACGCAGCAACGTGGAATCACCAGTGAAGTCAACCACCGAATGCTCTGCGTCACAGGGAGGGTTTCTCCTTTTATGCACTGTTGAAAAAAACTATCACATGACCTCTCACTGGCGTGGAAAATGACGTCACTCCACCATCACAAGACCATTACCTCATCTCCAGTATAACCTCAATCACGTAATGGTCACGTGACAACTACCAGCTACCCACGGGTACGTAACAATCGGCATTTGGTTCTTGATGGCAGCTCCAAACGATATCATCCCAATTACGTCGGTCGTCAGATGTTTCTCGACGACTTGCAAAACCCACACTTGTGTGACGTTAAGGGCGCTTCAGTAACAGAGGTTTCTACGGAGAACTTTGCTCTGATGATGGAGGCCTCCCACTTCTCCATCTTGTTTTCCTGCTCTATAACATCTCTGAGTAAAGACGGAAGAGGCCGCATCTTTCGGGTCATTCGAATACGTAGAGCAATCACGTCATGTGACAACCCGCTCTTCACAGTTTACTCTTCCTCAGTTTCTCATAGACAGTTGAATGCACCCTTTGTAGTTCAAACAGCGCAGCATCTTCACCAATCTGAAAATGTAGGCAAGCAAACAGCTCCTTCTTACTAAAATGTGGGCCTGACCTTCAACCTCAGATCGGCAGCGCTTTCAGCAGTGGCAATAGCATCTTCCAGAGCTTGCAGGTAATTCGCTGATATGGCAACAGATCTTCCGCCTTTAGGAAAGTCGCAATATCAGCAGACGGACCGTTTAAGTTCTCTGCCAGTCTCATTTTCCTCATATTATTCATCCAGTAACTGAGAAGTCTGTTCAGCCCAAGCTTCATGTTCTTCATCCCCATCGGATATGGGCTTGATGCCACCGAACTTTCCAAGCCTACAAAACTGGCTTTCCGAAGAAATCCCTCTGCGTTTATCAGCCAGAGATGTAAAGACAAACCGAGTTCAGAATTTAAATCAACTGCTGAATGAATCATTAGACAGATTAACATCAGACAGATTCTTCGCCTCACTCCGCAGAAACGAGACCAACTTGTCTTTAAAGTCTTTGGCGTCAGTTACGGGAAACTCGACTTCCAATTCAGCACTCTCTGCTTTACTCCCCTCTTCACGGAAAGTATGGACAGCCCATGGCCCCGCCTCTCCAGATACTCCAATGGGAACAGGCAGATCCTCTCCCGTCAGATCATCGCATGTTTGGATAAAACCATATTTAACCGCCATTTAGTTAAACTACCGTCCCATTATCGTAACGTTCACTAATATTTACGATAATTGAAACCCTTAAGCAATTAATTAATCTGGTCTTTTCCTCATTGACCCCTTCGTTCTTGTTCGTTCATTTGTGGCTAGACCTGTTTACCCGGAATGTGAATTTCATGCTCAGATTTCTGTCGGGCAAGTTCATTGTGCCGTGGCCGTTTACTTCGGCTGATCATTGTATCCACCTGTCCGCGGGAAGAGAAAACACCCCCCAGCACTTCCCCACCTACTGCTTCTCGGGACATCGCAGAACCAGCTCACTCCCGTCGGTTCCTCCTCGTCCAGAGAACTCTGGTTTTCTATAGAACTCTGGTCAGGTTGCCTGTGGAATATTGCATTTAGTTTCACTCGCCCCATTATGGGGAGGATGCCGATGATTTGGAAAGGGGATAGAGGAGGTTATCAGGAGGATCTTTAAGAGAAGACCTACAAGGTTTCAAGTTGCTGAAATTGCACAAACTTAAACAGTTCTTTCCTGATGGCAGAAGTCAAGGCAATGACTGGGAGGATCATTCTTGTCATAAAGTGAAGTGATGTTGCCGCTTTATCAGTCTCTGGTTAGATTCCATCTGGAGTTTAACATTGGTTTCGGTCGCCCCGTTATAAGAAAGAAGCCGAGGCTTTGGAAAGCTTTCAGAAAACTTTCATAGGGAGGAGATCTAAAAGGAGGATTTGCACGAACTTGAGTTATTCTTTCCAGAATGGCAGCCACCACGGGGAGATGGAGACGCATAAATACAGTAAGCAACTGTAACCTTTCTCAAATAATTTATGTACTGGGTAACAGAGGACATGCAGTTCAGGTGAGAGTGCAAAATGTGTGGGGAAATGTTTAAAATAAAACAAAGCAGAGAGTTGCGGGTGTCTAGAATGCATTTCTAGCGTGGTGTTGAAGGCGGCGGTAATCATAAGATTCTGAGATAGGCAATCAAATACACAGAGAAGGGTCGGATACGGAAAACATGCAGGCAGGGTGATTAGTTTAATTAGGCATCACCGGTTAATCATATCAGCCCAACATCACAGACTAAATTGCCTCTTCCTGTACCGAACTGTCTAACTGGAGAACTAATCACTGATTTTCCACCCCATCGTGAATATCATTTCCTTCGTTCTGAGTCTATGACCCATGGTAAAAGAATTTTGAGGAATAGTCCATTCACTCTCTCTGTTGCAGGGATAACTTTCCTGAGGAACTGTGCCCAGACCTGGAAATAATATTTAACGTGCATTCAGGCAGGGGGATTAGTTTAGTGCGGCATCACTGCCTTACTTACGTCAGCCCAATATCACAGACAAAATGTCTTCCTCCTGTCCTGCACGTTTGAATGTTTTAACGGAAGAGGGAATCATACTTGCTAAATATCCGTTCCTTCATTCTGGGACTGTGAAACATGGTAATATAATGATCATTCAGGGGAAACATCCTCCCTGCAATTGGGCTGAATGATCTGAAATAATCCAGCAATTCTGCTCACAATTCCAGCGAATACTACTCACTCTGCCCTCAAACAGCAAGAGTGACGTCCCCAGAACTATATTGTCAGTCTGAGGAATAGTTTCGGCACCCTCTCTTCAATAGTGACAACTTTCATAAGGAAGTGTGACAAGACCTGGATCTAACATTCAGGGTGCATTCTCACCACACCTGCAGGACACCTCCTAGTAAGACATCTCTATAACTCTTATCAATCCTCCTGCATCACAACACAAAAATAAAAACTGTTTGGCTCCATAATTATTTGCGGTACCTGAATGTTAGCTCTTAGTGATTTGTTGACAAGGAACGTCAGGTCCCTCCGAACCGTTCAATCTGGCCCCATGTACATACTGATCTCCTCATTTTTCCCCCTGGGAATGAATGGCCACATATAACCCTATACACTGTCCGTCTGCCACATCTTCACTCCTTCACTTCTGTCTGCATCCCCAAACCCTCACTGTGTACTTCCCACCACTAACCCTGCCATTCAGCTCTGTACACAGCCGACATGGATACAACATAGTTCGTCCTCACATCCAAATCTCCTCTGTAGATTGTGAACAGCTGCGGTTTCAGCCACAAACCCTGAGTTACCTAAATGTTTGAAAGTGGTCCATTTATTTCATCTGTCTGACATTAAAATGCTGACAAATTCTGACACACGCATATTATTCAGAACCCCGCGCGCTTTTCCGAAACTTTCTTAAGTTCTTCCAATACCACATTCATAATTTCCCAATTTTCCAGCTGTTCGTCCAATCCTGAGCTCACACTGGCACTGCTAACCCCGTGGGTGTGGATATGGAGACTGGGTCTGTGTCTCTACTGTAGGACAGTGGTGCCAATGGAAATATTAACCATCTGTATAACGGTTCAGTATAGCCGTTGTATTGGTAATCTGTGTCTGGGTCTTGAGTTCAGTGTGGGACTGACTCTGAATTTCTCTGCTGTCTGAAACTGTGGAACTAATGAGCTGTCGGTGTCTCTGTGCTTTGTAACTCACCTTGCGTGTCGGGAGAGGAGCGACTGCTCTGCTGCCTCCACAGGAGTGAATATTGGAGTTGATTGAAGGTTTTCCCTGTTGGTAGAAGAAGGAAAGTCGGTCAGTGAGGGAGGGGTATATGCCAGACGGTTGTGTGAAGCGGCCGTTGCAGCGTGTGCCACTGTCAATCTGTCGGTCTGACCCTCTGCCTTTTTCACACAGTTATAATATAGCATATGATGCTTGTCTCTCTTTCATTCACTTTCATCCATCCTACGACGATTCATCTCCCAATATAGAGTCCTATGTTTAATATTTATTATTGAATATTCCCTTTGCAGATCGAATCATTTCCTCCTTTGAGTTTTGGAAGGTCTGTGATGCTCTTAAGATCCAATTACATCAGCAACATCTCAAAATCCTTTTCCCAGCACTTTGTGTGTGTCGCCTCCTTCTGAGGATTTCCAGCATCTGCAAATGTTGTCATCTTTAGTACATCAGCATCGTGGTCATCCGAACACCGCCATTCCGCGTGTGTGTGCGCGTGTCCAGGATGATGTTGAACATGACAAACCACAGGGAGAGAAGTTTGGGTTCGGACGCGTCGTTGAACTCTGTTCACAAGTGGTTAATTAGCAGAGAGAAAAAATGAAATCTGTAAATGTGGCTGCTTCGGGTGTTTATCAATGGAGCTCCGGCATTCTTTTCACCAGGTGAGGAACCGCAGAGGTAATGCCCAGGAATTTAGAAGCGCATGTCTTCTGTCGGCCCAATATTTACATCAGAGACAATGAATGGTGCTGAATTACCATGATTGTTCAAGTGACTGTAGTCAGTCAGCGGCATAACCGTGTCTCTGGAGACTGATCCTTTCTATAAATTAAGGGCGTTTTGAATACATTAGCTCAGAGTTTCTGAAGGAGCTGTGAATTCAGGAGCAACACAATTGGCAGTTTATCACGGAAATGGGTTATCCAGTCCTTTTGCGGATAGGAGAAGTTTACTACCCTTTTATTTCAGCCTTTGGAATTCTCGGTAAGCTGCGGTATCGGCTGCCGTTGGGGAGGGGGGAATTGAAATTAATGCCAATATAGTGATTGCTTCTGTCGCTGGTTTCCACAGCCTCATGTCCAGTGCTAGTATTCGGCATTCTAGGAATGGAATCAAAGCCAGCGACTGTGGATTCTGACATCTGGATCTAAAAATAAACCGCTGTAAGAATTCAGCAAATCCGCCAACATCGGAAGACCTCAGTGAGGCAGACAGATATCTTCCAGCGGTTTGTGTTCAATAATGTGATGCTCGGGTCTCTGTGCTATTGGTCTCGAAGCAGCTACACTGCAATTGCAAATACTGTGTTTATACTGCCGCGGAGCTGATGCTAATTGATTGTCTGCATTGGTATATGAGCGGTTGTGTGAGGTACGTGTCATGATCAAACAATCGATTAGTGGTAACGATTCAGCAAATTTGAGGAGCTCCCTGTTGCAGCAGGAAGATTGAGGATTTTCAGTAAAAGTGAGCGGTGTGACAGAAAGTGAAGCAGTTGCTGGACAACACAATGACGTCATTGCTGACCAATTAACAAAACCGACGTGTTGATTCATAACTACCAACACCATGAAATGTATTATATTATCCATATAACTATAAATACTGTAAAATGTATTATAATATATCCACATCTGACACCGCTACAGACATCTGACTGTGTCACCGTGCCTGCTACTGGATGTTGAATTATTCTCCCGGCTTCCCTGTGATGGATTCAGTCGGGGGCGTCAAATATATCTGAGAGGCTGTATCAGACTAGGCTGTGACTGCTGCCTCAGTCAAAGTTCTGCTGTAAAGTCGGCGAGGAGGCAAATGCTGGATTAGGAAACAAACACGGGAAATGCTGGAAACACAAAACCTCAGGCAGCTTGTATAGAAAGAGTAAGAGAAAGTCGTGTCATGGGGGCTCTCTGAAAACAGCTCAGAAAATACACGTTAACTGCTCTCCCACATATTCTATTTTTGTCTGGATGAGTGGTTCAGGGAATTCCTGTTTCTGTTTTGTCCTTCTGCTGTTCTGTCGCTGACAGGGAGTCACAGGGAAGTTGATGATTGTTTACTGCAAGAATCCCGCCATCGGCGTCCGAATTGATTCATTTCATTCATATCAGACGCGGATGAAGCCGATAAAAATGTTCCAAACAGTACTGACTCTGAGGGTACCTAGTTTCATCTTTCCGCTGCCTCTTTATATTTCTGGTCATCAGAAAGGAATCCGAATTTAAATCATTTGACTTTATTTTAATGTGTAAACTCAGCCAGCTCTTGACCCTCTCTTGACCATTCTACTGCTGAATGCAACAATAAAATGGGAATATTACATGATCCCCGAAAACTGCGGCAATGGGTTTTACTCAGTATTTTCTCAATTTCCCATTTCCCCTCTCTCTTCAGCGAACTTGATGGCGATTGTGATCCTGTCCCGGGGTAAGTGCGGTCTCTCCAAATGTGTAACTCTCTACCTGGTGGGAATGGCAGCGGCCGATCTACTGGTCGTTATCTCGCTTCCGCTCCTGATGTGGACTGCTTGGCTTTATTTTCGCCGATCATTCCTGTTCATCACTCCTGTGTGCAGTATCGCTAGATGGCTGATTTGTGCGAGCACTACTGTCTCTGTCTGGTTGACTGTCTCTTTCACCGTCGATCGATTTGTGGCTATTTGCTGTGAGAAGCTAAAAACAAAATATTGCACCGAGAAAACGGCGGCTGTGGTTATCGGGACAGTGAGTGTGCTGGCCTGTTTGGAGTGTGTCCCATGGGGCTTTGTATACGAGCCTACGATAATAATTGATGGTATCCCCTGGTATTGTGTTCTTACACCGAGCTACAGAAACTCTCCCTCGTGGGTGGTATTTGAGATGTTTTACCGCACTTTTACCCCTTGTGTCCCATTCTTTCTGATTTTGTTTTTCAATATTCTGACAGCCAGGCGGATTCTGGTGGTCAGCCGAGCCCGCAGGAGGATCCGGGGTCAAAAAGGTCGAATGAATGACAAGGACCGGGAGATGGAGAACCGACGGAAATCCATCGTTTTGCTCTTCAGCATAACCGGTACTTTCATATTGTTGTGGGGAACACGTTTGGTATTTTTCATCTATCAACGGATTTCAAAGAGTTTTGTTTATTATTCTGTCATGAATCCCGTTTACATTATAGAAGAGATATCGGGAATGCTGCGGATACTCAGTTCCTGCACTAACACGTGTATTTACGCCTTGACTCAGAGCAAATTCCGGGAGGATCTCAAGAATGTGGTGAAATACCCACTGAATCGGATTTTGAAACTCATTAAAATATAGAAATAAATGCTGTGCAGTAGTACAATTCAGCTGCCTTCAAGCTCCTATTCTGTACTCCCACTTGTAAATAAACAGAAACAATATGATAAACAGAGCTTCAAACAAAGCAGGAGGAAATCTGTCGATGCTCGAAATACAGAACAACACATACAAAATCATAAAGGTTGTCGGCCCGAATAGTTGAATGTTTACTCTTTTCCAAAGTTGCCATCCATCTGCTGAATTGCTCCAGCATTGTGTGTGTGTTGCCTTACAGTTACACAACAAATATGTACAGTCGATCGCAATGGCACCACTAGAATCAGCATCACAGAAAAATCCCCTTTGCATCTCACCCTCGTCCCGCTTAAGTTGTGCCTTGAGGCGAACCTGTCAATCCTTCTTCCCGATGCTGACAAAACAGCTTGATATGGAGGATAATCTCGTCGATATTAACCACTCCTGTTCCCATCATTACCCGTCCTTTACTTCACGGTGATTTTCCTCTCTGTCCCTACCTGTAGCTTTTCCTTCTGTTTTCCGATTTGAACTAATTTCCAGTAACAGAATGTTAGCTTTCAAAGGGAAGGTGGAGGAGCGGTGTTAGGTGGACGAGGCGATGCTGTGAACCCAAGAACAAAAGACACAGCGAAGCGAAATGGGAACTGATATGATCTAATCCGACACAAAGTGCTGGCGAAAGTCTTCAGCTCAGGCAGCAGAATTGGAGAGAGAGGAAAATAAATCCAATTGTGCGGAAAGGTCTCTGTCCAAAACGTCCACAGTTTACACTTGTCCACAGATGCTGCCTGGCCTGCAGAGTTCCTCCAGCATTTTGGAATTCTAGAGTCTGCAGATTGTCTCTTGCTTCTGACTGGTCAAATCTTAGTCAGTGTCAATGAGATATTCGACTACGCCAACGCAGAACTGACCTTGGACAAAGAACAAGCAAAGAATGTTTGAAAAGGACAGTGTGATAGAAACAGAAACTGATAATTAATGGAACAAATGTTCAGATAATTTTGAATTGACGCACCTGGGAAATTGGAGGGTCTCTCTAAACAAACTCGATCGGGGATAAACTATTTATACAATTAGAAAGATGTTAGGAGTAGCGGCAGTTTGTATTCAGATATTACATTCTCCAGAGAAAGCTGAATTGAGGAATCAATCTGAGTCCTTCAATGGTTGGTCCAGGATGTTTATTAATTTTCATCGTGAGCGGGTGATATCGAAGTATAAACTCTAAACATAAGCTTTGTTAAGACGGGTAATAAGTAGTAAGGATAATCCTGGGAATTGTAAAATAGTGACTACTGCCATTAATGGAGGCTAAACGTTTGAAGGGGATTCTTCACAATAAGGTTGCCAAATAATGAGAGAAGCATAATCACAGGCATTCAAATGGCTTTGTGATGGGAAGGTCATACCTTACGCACCTGAATTACTTTCTGAGAGAGTGACAAAACACATTAAGGAGATGGATGATCTGTGTATGGAATTGAGTGAGGCGTTTGACAAAAGCCCCCACAATAGCTCGATCCATAACGTCGGGAGGCATGGTGAGTATGGGGCTTGCAGTAGATGGGGAGTTTCCAAAAGATCTGTTCTGTAACCTTGCTTTCTCTGATATTTGTAAATGACTTGAGAGAAGAAGTGGATATGTGGGTTGGTAACTTGCAGTTTGGGACTCCACGTAGCATAGCGGTTAGAATCAGACGATTCCAGCTCAGAGCAACGGAAATCGGAGTTCATTCTAGTGTTTTTTTTTCTGGAAGGAATTTCTACATCACCTCCGTGATATTTATGGGTATTCTCACAAGGTAAACGAAAAAAAAATAACACAACTTAGCGATCAGGCTGGGGTAAAATTGAGGTTACTGGGCGCCGTGGCTCATTATTCTTCGCTTCATCTCTAAATGAATCAATGACACCTATGTGATATTGTGGATAGCGTAGAATTTCATCACAATAAAAAGTTCATACACAATAAAATTTTAAACTGGATTACAGAGTACATATGGTAGATTTGATCGCAGTGTGGAGGAACAGGAGAGTCGTGCTATGCAAGCCTATAGATCCCCCAACATTCCCACATAAGTTAATTTAGTGATTCCAAAGGGTCATGCCTTATGAACTAGCAACTCCGGATTAGTGATCTGACGAGGGAAGAGATGCTAAGGAAGTACAGGTAAATGTGTGGCTAACGACTTTTGCAGGAGGTCATTATTGGACTCTCTTCCAGCATTTGGTGCGACTGATGTAAGGAGCACGGGTTTTATACATGTACTGAAAGAGATTTAATTTTCCAACTGAGGCGTTTGATGCAGCTGCCCTGGCATTAACATTTGGTATGCGCATGCCTGCTGTTGGGGCGTGGGCGATGGAGTAGGAACTAGAGCCACAGGTGAGCAAGTAGCATTGAATAAAAGGCAGAGACGAGGACAAGGAACGCCAAACTGAAGGCCAGACTGGACCCAGTTAATTATCCCGGTGACTCCGCGGCCGAGGTCAGTTTATGTCACAAAAGGTGTGTAACACTTAAGACAGACGTACTTCGAACTTGGATTAATACGTAACGTTGTGAGCCAGCTGTTACAGAGATCTGGTTCACAGCAGAAAATGGCTGACCCGACAATAAATCTTTCACGTCCCCTAAAATCCGTGGGCAGATCGGCCTACATACCCAGATCTGGTTGTCACCCAAATTCGTGTGCACCCCCATATATAAAATGCCCCCTTAAAAATGCGCACATCACTAAATTCCACGTGCACCCCCAGATCTGCGCATATTCCCATATGCACATTAAATTATCCAGACGAAGATTCACTCCAAACACAAAATGGCGACCTGGACATTAAATTATCCGCACGCATCCGAAGGTCCGACACAGACAGATCCGTCTGAACTATCATATACACCCACAAAAACCTTGCAACTCTCATATTCGTCGACACACCCCTATATCTGCTCAATCCCCAAATAGATCGGCATCCCCATATTGGAGCTCACACCCCTAAATCAGCGCACGTGTGCAAACCAATTTTCGAGAACTCACCTAAATCCGTGCGCACCCCCGGATTCATGTCTTCCCCAAGAACGTGTGCTCTCCCGTTTTCGCCGACATAAACTAAATATGCGTAATCCCCATTCAGTGCGCACCCCAAAGCTGCTGAAACTCCCACATGCACATCAGATTTTCCCAGAGAAAGAATCTCTTCAAGCAGTTGAGAAAATGGCATCCTCGTCATCAATAATCTGCACGCAGGCAAATATTCGTGCGCAAACCTTGATCCGCCAAACACAGCCAATTCTATATGTATTCCAAATACATGTGCACGGCTATCTTTGAAAACACACCCCGGAATCTGCGCATGTCAGCAAATCAGTGAGCTCTCCAAACACGCTGACACACCACATCACATTTTTCCAGAGCAAGAATCATTTCAAACTGTTCAGCAAATGGCTGTTTCGACATTAAAATTCCCAAGTACCCCAAAATACGATTTGTACTGTAGATCGGCCGAGAGTCGCAACTCTCAGTTTAACAATAAGTACGTGTGCACACCCATATTCGACAAGGCACGCCTAAATATGTGCACATCGAAACATACGTGTGGACCCTAAATTCGAGAACAGATCCCAAAATCTGCCACATCCCCGGATTCAAGTGCATTCCCAAAACCTTGTGAACCCCATATTCGTAAAGACAGCTCTGTCTGCACAGTCCGCAAAACAGTGTGAGCCAGAAACCCACTGGCATCCCTACATGCACGTTAGAGTATCTCAAAGCAAAGACCATTTCAACCAGTTCACAAAATGGCAGCCTACGTTCCCAAAGAGAATTCTGCAAGGCCAATCAGATAGTTCACTGCTGCTCGGCGATAAAACATAGAAAATCGCGTGTACAATTAGGAAACATTTTAAAAAATAGTATAAATACTGGAGTCATGAAGATCATGATGAAGTCTGCTGGAGGGAGACATTTGTACACCTGCTGTCCTCCATAATTCAAAGAGATTGAAGGATCAGGTTGCAGGGTGACAAAACGTGACCGGAGCACTTGGCCCTAAAAACTAATGCCTACCGGAAGAAAGCAGCATCTGTCCTTTCCGCACTTTCTCCAGCAGTTTTAGGACTAAATCCAGCCGGAATATAACTGGGTAAGGAAATGGGCCTCAACATTAAAAATCGGCACTCAGCCCGGAATGCGTGAGGAACTCCAAATCCAGGTGGGCCATATGTGGAGCAAGAGTTATCTCAAACGGTTCACAAAATAGCAGGTTGCAGCATAGAATAACAAGATTACTGTTGAAAGTTTAAAGTGCATTTATTTTAGAAGTATCTTTAAATACAGCAACCTTAAGATGCGTCGCAACTCCAAATCGACAAAAGTTACAAATCTCTGAGAAGCCCGTGATCGGTAAACATCCCGGTATTGGCTTATACACCCCTAAATATATGCACATCCCCAAATAAGTGTGCACCCCTGTATTCGACAACACACCGTTGAATCTGTACACATCGTCAAATCAGTGTACATCTCTGTATTAGACGATGCACCGCTGAATCCGGACACATCACCAAATCCGTGTGCACCTGCAAATCTGCTCACGTCACTAAATAAGAGCGCAGCCCCAAATTCCATGTGCACTCAACCAGCTGACAACTGCATATGCACATTAGATTATCTCAGATTAAGAAACATTTTAAACAGTTATTCCCAAATCCGTGTGCTCCCCCATATTCGACAACACAGCCTAAATCTACGCACAGCACCATTTCCGTGTGCGTCCCATACAGGAGAACACACCCCTAAATCTGCTCAATTGCCAGATAGATTTGCATCCACATATTCGAGAAGGTAACTTTAAATGTGCTCAATGTCCAATGCAGTATGCACCCGAAACCCGCTGATTCCTCTCACATTCACATCAGATATTCCCAGAGCAGGAATCATTTCAAACAGTTCAGAACATGGCTGCCTGGACTTTAAACTCCGCACGCAGCCAAAAATTCGTTATCAACTTCAAAACCGCTGACACAACCAAATTTCTGAGTAACCCGAAATCCACATGCATCCCCATATTCGACAACATACACCTAAATCTGTACGCATTCCCAAATCCGTGTGTAACCCAAAATATACGCACATCCTCAAGTAAGAGCGCCCCCAAACCCCGTGTGTGTGTGTGTGTGTGTGTGTGTGTGTGTGCGTTCGTGCGTGCGTGTACTTGTGTGTGTGTATATGAAGCTGCTGAGAAACCCAAATGCATTTTCGATTATCTCAGACTAAGAATCATTTCAAATTGTGACATAATGGCTGCCTAAAAAAGAAGAAAACAAGAAACACAAGGATAGGTGTCGAAGTTCAAATTACATTTTTGTTATTCTATCTATAAATGGAACAACTTTGAGCTTCGCCATACCTACAAATCCGCAGACACACCAAATTTGTGAGAACACTGAGATCCGAGCGCACCTCCAAATCCGTGTGTACCCTTATGTCTATGTACAACTTGACACCCGTGGACGCACCTACTTGAAAACTAGATTATCCCAAAACCATTTCACAAAATGACAAAATATGCGTACACACCCAAATCTGCACACTGTCCGCAAATCAAATTAGTATGCACCTCAAATACACCGACAATACCAAATCAGTGTGCGCCCCCAAAATTATTGAGAAACAATCTAAGGAACAGGTTATATAAGTCAATTGTAATATGAGAAATCTGATTTGCAGATGACACCTGGGTTCAGAGCGTGAGTGGACTGCGAAGTAGTTTATGAAAACTTTCAGCGTCAGTGAAGCAGCTGGAAAAACGGACCGAACATTTTGCAGTTGGAATCTAATGTGACATTCCATCCAGATGGGTTCAAGAGCCATTGCACTTTGGCCGGACCTACCTGGGTAGACTTATACAATAAACGGTAGGGAATTGAGGAATGAGGGAGAGCAGAGGGATCTGAGAATACAGTTCCATATTTCCTATTTAAGCTCATAGGATAGACCGACAACACGAAATTCGTGTGCACCCCTAAACCAGCCGCGGCGCACAAATCTGTGCACATCCCCAATCTAAGTGCACCAAAACACTTAGAAACACTTAAAAAAAACATGAAATATGTGCAAATTTATTTGGCATACCTATCCTTAAATCTTTGTGCTTCTCCAAATTATGGTGCTACCCACGTTGGCGGACAAATCCCTAACTCTTTGTGCATCCCCTAATCAATGTGAACGAAACACAATTTCCTTCCCCAAGTCTGTGCGCAGCAACACATCCGTAAGCAACCCCCACATGAGTTGCAAACAAAAATCCACAGACAGTTCAATTCGTGTGCTCCCCCAAATCCACATGCACTCACAAATTCGTTCTCCCCAAACTCTCTGACACATTCCAATGCAGATTGGATTATCCCTGAGCAAGGATCATTTCAGAGAGCGAACAATATGGCTGCCACAAGGCAACAGCCTCGAAATTCGTCATACCTCCAAATCTGTAGATCCACCAGTGTACAAGTGACAGAATCGTGATATTCGTCACATCCCCAAATACACCGCAAATACGCACGCACACAAAAATGCTGTGCTATCCTAAATCCGCCGAGATACTCGAATCTGTGCTCATCTACTAATCCGTGTACACCCCATATTCCAGAGCACACCCCGAAATCTGACGCATGCCTAAGTCCAGGCGCAGCGCCAAAACTGTGTGCACTACATATTTGACTATTTTGCCTTAACTCTGTGTAATCTTCAATTCAATGGGCATCACAAACCATTTCAAATCGAGCAGAAAATGACTGTTTCGACATTAAAATCGGCACGCATCCCGAAATGCATCTGTAACTCCAGATCGTTTGACACGCACAAATCTGGGTGTAACCTGTGCAGCTCCATATTAGACAACAGACGCCTAAATCTGCGCACATTCCCAAATCCGTATTCAACCATAAATCTGTGCGCATGACCAAATAAGAGCTCACCCTAAATCCATATGCACCCCAATCCTGACGACAAACCGACATGCACGCTGGATTATCTGAAATCACGAGTCAGGTCAAACAGTTCACAAAACAGCTGCACGTTCAAAACTCTAGAACAAAGTTCCAAGTTCTATTATTAAAGTATCTATAAGTGAAACAACCTTGTGATTCGTCACGCCCCCCAATCCACCACCACCCAAATCCGTGTGTACCCAAACTCGCCGCGCACTTGTTAAAATCTCTGAGAACCCCCAAATCCGAGTCCGCCCCTACATGTACAATTATTTATCCTAGATCAAAAATCATTACAAACATTTCACAAGAGAACTTAATTCACATTAAAAGCAGCAAGAACAAAACTCAACGTTAAAGTCCAATGTGTATCCGAGTATCTGTAAAAGAAACAATTTGAATTTTGTCATTATACCCAATTCCTGCGACATCCAAAAATCCACGTGCACTCCCAAATCCGTATGCACACCCAAATGGGTGCGCACTCCGAACTCGTCAACACCTCCCACTTTCAGATTAGGTCATCAGAGAGGAGAAATAATTTCAAATAGTTCACAAAGTAACAACCTCCAACTTAAAAGTCACAGCAAGAGCAGAGTAGAAAAATGAAAGTGTATTTATTAATAAAGAACCTATCAATGAAACAACCGCGAGATTTGTCAGGACCCTAAATCCAAAGACACCCCCAAATCCGGGAGCATCTAA
The DNA here is from genome assembly GCF_048418815.1 of Hemitrygon akajei. Classification (NCBI taxonomy): domain Eukaryota; kingdom Metazoa; phylum Chordata; class Chondrichthyes; order Myliobatiformes; family Dasyatidae; genus Hemitrygon; species Hemitrygon akajei. Next base: position 2,340,448 of record NW_027331971.1, on the reverse strand, counting down.
GATCGTGTACACCACCAAACCTGCTGACACCCACGTATACACATTTGATTTTCCCAAAGGAAGAGTCACTTTAGAATGACAGCATTCAGATTAAAGAAATCGCGAGAACATAGTGCAGCTATTATTGAAGACACTATAAATGAAATGACTTTGAGATTTACCACAACCCTAAATCGACCGACACCAACAAATTCATGTGCACCTATATGCGCCGACACACACTTAAACCTGATCTCAACCCCAATCGTCAGGCACCCGTGTGCACCCCAAATCCATACTGACGTCCTGTGCACCCGTATTGTTTGATACATTCCTAAGCTTATGCAACCTCCCAATCAGAAAGCACCATCGAATACGCATGTGGTTCCGAATCCACCCATCACTGTGCACACGTCCTCACCGAAACTCTCCTAAAGAGACCAAATCTGTATGTACCCCCAAATCCGCTGTTTTCAGTTAGTCTTTTCGCATCGCAAATCATTTGCCACCCATATTTGCCGAAGCAGCCCTAAATCTGCGCAAACCCAAAATCGGTGCGCACCCCAATCCCGCTGACACCCGAGATGCATAATGGATTATCCCAGACAGGCAACATTTCAATCAACTCAGAAAATGACCGTCTCGAGGTTAGAAAGCCATATGTGCGCCAAAATCCTTTAGCAGATCGGCGACACATCCAAATCTGCATGTCAACCCAAATCCGTGTGTAGCCCCATATTCAAGACTACACCCCGAACTGGACACTGATCACTAAAATCCGTCCTCACCCCCAAATCTGCGCACATCCTCAAATACGAGAGCACCCAGACGGATAATCATTGCAAACACAAAACGGCTGTCTTAACAGTTAAAACCACCACGTATCCCAGAGTCCCTACGTAAGTCAACAAATCGATATGCGCTCACAAAAACGTGGAGACTCACATATTCGCTAACTACCGTAAATTTGCTATCCCTAAAAAGGTGCGCACCCTTATATCGGAGAACTCCCCTAAATCAGGTTGCAACCCTTTATTAGAGAACGCTCCTAAATCCATGCACAACCCCAGATCCATATGAACCACAAGACCGTGTAGAAGTCGTATTCGACGACAAAAAATAAAATTGCCCAATCGCCAATTCAGTGCGAACCCGAAACCCACGGACTCCGCCACTTGTACATCAGATTTTCCCTGAGTAACAATCAATAAAAGCAATTGAGAAAATGGCAGCCTCGACGTTAATAATCCGCACGCAAATTTTGATCCGTCAAACTCATGATTGAAAAGGCAACCCAAATCAGCGAACATCACCAAATCCATGTGCTTCGTCAAATTGGTGCGCATCACCAAATCCATGCACAGCCCAAACACGCTGAAACCCCCACATTCATTTGTGGGGCTCGTTGTACACAGATTTTGTCATCTTGTGTATGTCTGAAATTATTATTGAGATAATTTAATTAGCGTGTGTGTGTCCACGGTTTTGAAGTTGTGGGGATGTATTTGCATTTGGAGATGCACATGGATTTCTCACGTATTTGAGGTGTCTGCAGTTTGGAGGTGTGCCGAATCTCAAAGTTGTCTCATTTAGATCACGTGAATAATGAATGTAATTTGAAATTTGACATGAAGTATTTTAAATGATACTTCCTCTGGGATAATCTAAAGTACAAGTGGGTTTCTCCGCGGGTATGATATTCGCATGAATTTCAGGGTGCGCACCTAGTGGTGGTGCACATATTTGAGGTGTATATGGATTCGGGATTGTGTACATGTAAACACGGATATGGGGTGAGATAAATATTTGGGCTTGATGGCGGATCAGAAGTTGCACGTGGAATTTGGGCTGTGTGCGGGTTTTCATGTTGAGGCATCCATTTTCTGAATTCTTGAAAGGATTCTAAACTGCAAGTCAGGATGTTAGCGGTTTTGGGGTGCGCACTGAATTGGGCCGCGCAGATATTGGGCAGTGTCTGAGAATAAGTGGTGCACACTGCTGTGGTGTGAACTTGGATTTGAGAATGCGCACGGATTTAAAGTTCAATCTTCAAATATGGGGGTGAGCACTGATTTCGGGTGTTCGTAGATTTAGGGGTTGGCGGCAAATATGCACAAGGATTTGTGGATACGAGCAAATTTTGGGTTTTGTAGTCAATTACGGTGGCGTAATTAGATGTTATGATGTTCGTATATTCCGGGAGTTATTTGTCGACCGATCGACAGTTGCGATCGTAGTTTGGGGTGCGTGCGAATTTTAAATGTCGAAACAGCCATTTTCTGAAATGTTGGACATGAATTCTGCCTTGCAATAATCTATCATATATGTGGTGTGTCTGGGTGTTTCGAGTGCGCACTGATTTGGTGATGTGCACAGGTTTTCTGGATTCATGGCGGGCAGTTTTGTTTTAGCAATGCAAAGCCTCTGCTAAAGTAAGCTCCGATAATCCGGAGCACTGGGCAACCTTACAGACTATTGGTCTAATTCTTTATCAATATGTAAAATACTTTAAATTTGCATTTAAAGGTACTGCGCTGTGCTTTTAGAAATTGCTGCAAGTTTGAAGGGAATGCGAGAAGAGAACCGCCAGTGACATCTCAGGAAGAACTTAGACATCACTCGAAATTTAGTCTCAGATATGGCCGTGCACACGTATTTGGGGATACACATAGATTTGGGTGTGTTGGCGGATCAGGATTTGCAGCCGAATGTGTTGAGTGCGGATTGTTAACGTCGAGGCTGCTAATTTCTCAACTGTTTCGAATGTATCTTGCTCGGAAAAATCTCATGGGTATGTTTGGGTGTCAACGGGTTTAGGGTGCGCGCTGCATTGGGTATTGAGCAGAAATTAGGCGTGTCAGCGAAAATGGGTTGTACAGGGTCTCGGGGTGCACATGGATGCACACGGATTTTGGGGTTTGTTCTTGAATATGAGGATACGCTCCTATTTGGGGATAGCATATTTGGGGGTTTGTCGGCGAATATGGAGTCGCCACGTTTCTGTGGGTGTATCTGGGAGATCATAAGGATTTGAGTTGATCTGTGTGTGTCGGCGGATTTGGTGATGTGCTCACGACCTCTGGGATGCGTGGGGCTTTTAGTGACATGGCAGCCATTTTGTGTTTGAAATGATTCTTCGTCTGGGTCATCGAATGTGCGTCCTTACTTGGGGAAGTGCGCAGATTTTGGGATTCGCACGCATTTTCGAGATACGTGCATACTGCTGCTGAGTATGAGGGTGCAGATGAATTTGACCATCGTTGACCATGATGATAATGTTATTGTCCCTGGAGCCTTAACACTGACCGGTGTGATAATGTAACAGCGTGTCCCGGTCATTCACAGGAATGCATTCGTAAGACACCCATATTTTAACTTCCTCCGCTGTCCATGGAATTCAACTGGAGATTTACTTAACTCCTTGAGTCGGCTGAATGCGATTAGCTGGATCGAAGGCACCAGTATATGCAGTCGTGTATGCTGTACATTACTGCCCCATATAACTGAATACCTAACAACACGGAGGTCGGGTGGTGGGCGGGATTAGTCCAAATGCTGGAGAAACTTCTCAGGCCAGGCAGCATCTATGGAATGTAACACAGTCGACGTTTCGGGCCGAAGCCCTTCAGCAGGACTGGAGGGGGAAAAAAAGCAGAGGAGTAGATTTGAAAGATGGTGTGAGGGGAAAGAGAAACCCCAGACGACAGGTGAAACTTGGAGGTGGATGGATGACCCAAAGTGCTAGGAAGTTGATTGCTGAAAGTGACAGAAGGCTATGGAGGAAAAAAAAATGGGGCCAGGGGAGCAGGACCATAGGGATGCTATGTCGGGCAAGGAGATATTAAGTGAGAGGGACAAAGGGGTGAAAAATGGTGAAGGAGAGGTTTGACAAAGCAATGTTCATGCCATCAGGTTGGAAGCTAACCAAACGGATTATAAGCTGTTGTTCCTCGCACGTAAGTGTGACCTTATCGTGACAGTGGAGGAACTCATGAATGGACATATCACAATGGGAATGGGAAGTGGAATTAAAATGGGTGACCACTTGGAGATACCGCCTGTTCGGCGGATGGAGTGTAGATGCACAAACCCCCAATCAGTTTGCATCCCTTTATCGGAGAAGAAACCCTTCAGTCTGCGCAACTTCCAATTGAGTTCGCATCTCAAACTCATGTGCACCCCAAATACGCACACATCGTTCAAAAAGAGCACATCGAAAAACCACGTGTGCATCAAACCCGCTGGGTACCTCAAATGCGTTTTACATAATCCCAGAAAATAATCATTTCGAGTAGTGCACATGATGGCTTCGTAAATTATTGTGCTTCGCAAATTTGTAGGTAACGTCCTAAATCTATTATGGAAGTATCTGTAAATGATGCAAAATTTAGACAAGTCACAACTCCAAATCCGCAGACACCAAAACTCTGTGAGATCTCAGAATTCCGAAAACATCCCCATAAATCTGCGCAATCCCCAAATCAATGCGCACCTAAACCACGCTGACACTTCCAAATGCATAATGGATTATTTCAGAGCAGAAGTCATTTCAACCAGTTCAGAAAATGGCTGTCTCGACATTAAAAAATCCTTACAAATGCCCCAAAATTGTTTACAGATTGGCAGACACACTGAAATTTGCTTCTCACCACAAACCCCTGTGTACTCCCATACTCAAAAGTACACACCTAAATATGCACAGATCACGGAAACCCGTGTGAACCCCCAAATCTTCGCCGATCTCTAAATAAGAGCTCACCCCAAAATGCATGTACACCTCAACCCACACATTGGATGATCCAGGCACAGGATGGTTTCAAACACGAGATGGCTGCCTTGACAGCAGAAATCCCAGGCATCTCAAAATCCATGAGGAGACTGCCAAATCCGTAGACATATCAAGATCACGCCAAATCCGCCTGAAACCCCAGATACACCCACAAAAACATGGATATGGGGTGCTCACGTACTTGGGGATAACATGTTTGGGGTGTGTGCATGGGTGTATTGATTAATATAGTTTTGTAAAATATAAATTGAAGAAAACATGAAGATAATCACAAATGATGATTCAGTGCCAGATTTATGGACGAAATTTGTAAAAGTGTATGAACCTTACGTTCTCACACTGTAGAAAAGACAGACAGGTACAGGATGAATTATTTAATCAGACTGTCCATTACTTTGCAGCCTGAAATTTTTCTTCACAACTTTCTTCTGACCTCAGGCAGCTTTGACATGCTCACAAAATTATTTTACATCAGCAACATCACACACACAATTCTCAGCAGAGATGTTCCTTTTCTCACTGTGTGTTGCCTTGGACCTCTCATTTCTGTACATTTTCTTCAGTTTGTGCAACAGTAACATCGTCATTTGACCGTTGTCACCCGACCTTGTTCTCTCTTTCCTATCTCTGTCGGTGTGTGTGTGTGTGTGTGTGTGTGTGTGTGTGTGTGTGTGTGTGTGTGTGTGTGTGTGTGTGTGTGTGTGTGTGTGTGTGTGTGTGTGTGTGTTTGTGTGTGTGTGTCTGTGTGTGTGTGTCTGTGTGTTTCTGAGAAGAGACAATTTAAATGTTTTTCCACATATTCTGTTCTGGCTGGAACATTGCCCACCATTGTTCCGCACGCCGCCTGTTCTGCCGCTGACAAGGGGCGCCATGGCAGTTATGAATCCCGCCATCAGCGTCCGGATTTACTAATTTCATCCAACGTTGCGCGAAGGCAGCGGTAAAAAGAAAAATGACTTTGAGGAGGTTGAAAACCGGGCTTTAGTTTTCCTCTGTCACTTCAGATTTCGGAATTGGTATAGGCATCATTTTATCTTCATTCTACAGTGTAAAATCCTCTTCTGTCTCTGGAAGACATGCACTCTCTCTCTTGGCAATTTCACTAAATGCGACAATGAACTGGAAAAATTGCAGGATCCCCTCAAACTGCTGAATTAGTTTCTGCTCTGTATTTTCTGTTCTTGCTTTTCTCTGCCTCTGTTCCAGCGAACTTGATGACGATTGCAAGCCTGTATCGGGGAAAGTGCGGTCTCTCCAAATGTGTCACTCGCTACCTGGTGGGAATGTCCCTGGCCGATATCCTGGTCGTTATTTCCGATCCGCTGCTGAGGTGGACTGTTTGGTATTATTTTCCCCAATCATTCCTGATCATCAGTCCCGTGTGTAAACTCCGTTTCGGGTTGATTTTTGCGAGAACTGCGACTTCTGTCTGGCTGACTGTCGCTTTCACCGTCGATCGATTTCTGGCTATTTGTTGTGAGAAGCTGAGAACAAAATATTGCACCGAGAGAACGGCGGCTGTGGTTATCGGGACAGTGAGTGTGCTGACCTGTTTGTAAAATGTCCCCTGGGGTTTTGCATCAGAGCATAAGGTAATAAATAATGGTGTTCCCTGGTATTGTGTTCTTACACCGAGCTACAAAATCCCTCTCTCGTGGGCTGCATTTGCGATATTTCACCGCATTTGTACACCTTATGTCCCATTCTTTCTGATTTTGTTGTTCAACATTTTGACTGTCAGACGAATTCTAGTGGCCAGTCGATCCCGCAGGGGGCTCCGGGGACAAAAGAGTGCAGAGAATGAGAAGGACCGGGAGATGGAGAACCGACGAAAATCCATCGTTTTGCTCTTCAGCATTACCGGTAGTTTCATATTGTTGTGGGTAACACAACTGATGTTTTATATCTATCAAACGATTTCAAAGAGTTTTGCTTATTCTGTTACTGATCCCCGTTACATCACAGAAACGACATCCGGAATGCTGCAGATTCTCAGCTCCTGTTCTAATACGTGCATTTACGTCCTGACCCAAAGCAAATTCCGGGAGGAACTAAAGAATGCGGTGAGATACCAGTGGAATCCTGTGTTGAAGCTCATGAAACGTCAGAAATGAATGACATAAAGATTTACAATTCGGTTGTCTTCTTGCTCCCTATTCTGCAATTAGGTGAGCTAATTATCAGGTGCGTTTCTATTTTTCTTCATAATTCTTCATGCCTCGTCCATGTAAGCACAATAGTGCGGAGAGAATGTCTCCGGTGGCAGTGTTTTGTGCCGTGCGTCAGATATGGTCTCACAGATAACCACATTACCATCAAAAGCAACTAGCTGTAGCTTCCCTGAATTATTGTCAGACTTATTGTTAGTAGAATGACAATATTGTCAGTAGAGTGAAAGGGAATGGGAGCTACAGCGGAGTAATCTGTGCCCGTTCCCCTCTGTGATAATACACTGTGGATACCGTTGATGACTGCCTACAAGGGAGGAACGTGGGTCGCAGAGACCGGGTTTCTGGTACTGAGTCTGGTGCTGCCGCTTAGGCACGAAGAGTGTTGTAGGGGACTACAGGGTTGAGAGGAAATTAAAACGTCCGGGGAGCAGATTGGAGATTCTGCAGGCGCGATAGAGACTCCCGGATGGTCTGTTGCCTCTCAGGTGCCCGGATCAGAGATGTCTCGGATCGGGTCCATGGCGTTCTGAAGTGGAAGCGTCGGCAGCCGGATGTCTTCGTACCTATCAGTACGAATGACATCGATTTAAAAGATAAAGAGGTACTGAGGAGAGATTTTAGGTTGCTGGATGAATTTGGGTTGCTCGAGACATTGATCGTCTGGATAGTCAGAGGCTTGCTTTTGTTTTTTTTTTCTCCCCAGGGCTGGAGGTTGCCAGAAGAGGACAAAGATTTAAAGTCCTGTGGAGTAGGTACAGAGGAGATGTCAGAGTTAAGTTGTTTTTTTTCTATGCAGAGTGTGTGAATGCGTGGAATGGGCTGCCGACAACGGTGGTGGAGGCGGATATAATAGGGTCTTTTAAGAGACTTTTGGATAGGTACATAGAGCTTAGGAATATTAGATGGCTATGTTTAAGCCTAGTAATTTCTAAGGTAGGAGCATGTTCGGCAGCACTTTGTGGGTCGAAGGGTCTGTATTGTGCTGTCGGTCTATGTTTCTATCTTTTATAGATGTGTTTGTATGAAAGCGGTAGAACAGGACATCCATGGTAGTCATCTTTGGAGCCCTTCCCGTGCCACACGGCAGAGAGCATAAGAAAAGGATAATTTGGCAGATGAATGTGTGGCTGAGTTACTACTGCAGGAGACAGGGTTTCAGATTTATAGGACAGTGAGATCTCTTCTTGGGAGGATACAGCCGCAGAATAGAGGGATGGAGAGGAGAAGAATTTTATTTTAGCCAGAACTTGGTGTAATTGTGGAATTCATTGTCATAATCAACAATGGAGGCCAGTTAATTGAGTATATTTAAGTCTGACTTTGATAGATTGTAGGACGTGAAGGGAAACGGGGGAAGACATGAGACTGCGGCTGAGAGGGAACATGAATTAGCCAGGATGAAAAGGCGAAACTGACACGCTGGGTCAATTTGCTTAGATCTGCTTCTCTATTTTATGGTCTTATCTGCGGAATCTTCTAAACCCTGATCTAGTGGCTGTGGTGGTAATCGGAACGGTCTATGGGGAAGAGTTAAAGTGGAGACAGCTGAATATTTAAATGATGCGGAACTGATGTCAGTGGGGTCCCGGAATACACAAGGAGCGTTGATCAGGTTTGATTATCCAGGGCAGCGTTCAGGGTTCGAGTGGCATCCTCTGCTGTGATCTACTGCAAGCTTTGGGAGAACCGCGCAGGGACACAGTATTAGGGTACTGGGAATCACAAGCTGCCGGTCTCCTCTTCGTCCCTCACTGCATTAATGGGCAGGATGAGCAATGAATCTCCCAACACCGCAAAAACCCTCCCTGCACATCGAATGATCATACCGCCGAATTTCCATCACTTCCTCGGGGAAGACATAACAACTGCAGAAATCTCAGCCAACTCCATAACGCCACCAGCATCTCCAGCACAGAAGGCATCTGCCAAACGCGATGATCAGAAAGGCGGCATCCACCATGAAGGATTTTCTACTATGGTTGCTACAGTCAAGGAGGAGTAAACGGAGCCTGGAGACCCACATTCCAAGTTTCGGGCTCAGTTTATTTCCCTCCAGCATCAATCTTCTGAGTGGACAATGAACACATATATGCTACCTCACTATTTATCATCTTTATAAGAACTAAATATTTAATTGAAATACTTATTTTATATTCAGACCTAACTATGTATTTTACTAACTTGCTGTCGTAAAACAACAGATTGTCCAACATGAGCCGGTGATATTAATCCTGGTTCTGATTCTGATCTTCCCACCGTCATCCACACTTCACTCCCTCCCTTGAACCTCTCTGACCGATCTCTACGAACCACACCAACCCGCATAATCACTTTCATAATCCCCACCACACCCCCTACCCAACGTCAGCCACACGCACGCCCCCCACCACCAGCGATCACCACCACCGTCAGCTCCAAGGACTCCTTCCACCGGAAACCACACGCCGTCTCTTCCCTGGACCCCCGCAGATCGGGCTTTTCAAACGCCTGTGACCCGAATCACCACCATATTCAACTCCAAACTCCCACCTCTCATGGACCGAACAAGTTTCCGAGCTTTCACGCTTACTTTACTCGTTCTCTCCGTGAACACTCATTTACCTCATTTATTTTTAGGAAGAGTGGTGATGAGGACTGCGGTGTTGAAAGGAGATTAAAACGCCAGAGAAGTAGAGTCGAGATTCCGTGGGTGCATAGAAACACCCGGATGGTGTGTTCCCTCCCAGGTGCAAAGGTCAAGTTTACTCCCGTAGGGTCTAGGGCATTGACGTGGAGGTGTAGGCAGTCAGATATCTTGCTTCATGTCAACAACTATCATCAAAGTAAGGAGGCCCTGAAGAGAGATTGTAGGGTGCTAAATGAAAAATAAAGACAGAACAAGACATCAACAGTAGTTACCTCTGGAAAGCTCCCTGTACCGTACAGAGGATGAAAAGAGGATAATTTGCCATGTAAATACGTGGCTGAGGAACTTCTGCAGGGCGCACGGAATCAGATTACTGGTCAGTGGGACCACTTCTTGGGAGACGACAGCCTCAAAATAGAGCGAAGGAGATGAAAAGGAATTTATTTTGCCAGAGCATGATGAAACTGTGGATTTTATTGCCGGCAGCTAATTGGATATATTTAAGGCAGAGGTTAATAGATCGTTCATTAGTCAAGGCTTGAGGGATACGGTTCGGGAAAAGGCAGGAAAGAGGGGCTGAGAGGGAACACAATTCAGCCGTGATTAAAAACTGGAGCAGATCGTCTGTGTTAATTGTTTTCATTCTGTTCTTATATCTCATTGTCTTATCCGCAGAATTTTCTGACCCCTGAACTAGTGGACGTTGTAGATGGGGGACGGTCCAGAGGGTATAGTTAAGGTACAGACGGATGAATATTTGAAAAAAAACGGGGAACTGATGTCATCGGGGTCCGGCAGACGAGGAGCTTTGAAGAGGTTTGAATACCCATCGTCGCAGAGAATGCTGGGGCTGCTTGGAGCGGCATCCTCTGCTGAGATCTACTGTGAGCTCTGGGAGAACAGGCCGGGCCGGGATATCGGTATACTGAGGGTCACAGTCTGCGTCTGACTTCCGCGCTCCTCACTGTGCTAACGGGCGGTCAATCTCCCAAATCCGCAACTCCGCCCTGAATCTTTCAATGATCACCCGGCCGAACTTCTATCTCTTCCACAGAAAATAATAAAAAAAAAGCTGCAGACATCTCAGCCGAGTGCATCACGGGAAACAGCCTCTCCGGCATCGAAGAGAGATGATTAGAAATGGGACATCCGTCATTAAGGGTATTCAGTCCCGTTCATACCCTCTTCTCATTGCCACTCTCAATGAGAAATTGACGGAGTCTGAAGAACCACATTCCCAGTTTCAGGGATAGTTTATTTCCCTTCAGCACCAGATTTCTAAGTGGACAACGAACCCCTCAAAACTACCTCACTATTTACTCCCTGTTTAAGAACTACATATTTACCTTAAAACACTTAATTTAGGAAAACATTTCAGGATTTATTTTACTGAACTACTGCGGAAAACAATAAATTCCAGACATAGGACTGTGATATTAAGACTAGTTCTGATTCTGATCTCCCCACCTTCAACCGCATGACACTCTCCGAATATTCACCTCCAACTCCCCTCTCCTTCGTCAACCCCACGCTGCTCTCCCCCTGACCCTTCGCTGATCCGTCTCTCCGAACGCCATCACCTCCATAGCCACCTCTATCCCCCCACTTCCCACCGACAACAACACGGCACTTCCTCCCTATACGCTCGCTAACCGGTTCTCAAAACGCCCCCCCCCCCCATACCCCCCAATCACTCCATAGGTACCTCTACCACCCCCTCACCACGCAACCTTTACTAATCACATTTCCGAGCATTCACCCTTACTTTGGCCCCAACCCATTTCTCTCCCCGAGCAGTCATTTATCCCCGCCTCCCGCCCTCACTCTCAGCCTTTTTCTCTTTGTCCCGCAGTGAATGCTCCTCTCTCCACAGTGAACATTAATGACCCTGAGTCCCAAACACCCACCGGCCCCGTCCTCCATCCCTAGTGTTACTGTCTCCCAGTGAGACGGGTTCGGAGTCTGGCCCAGTGGTGATTTATAGCCCTGGGACTGGTGGGGGAGGAGCGTAGGAAAGCCGCTTGCCCCGGAATGGGGGAGGCCCTGTCCGTTACCCGGCTAATATACACCTGCACTCTGCCCACCTCAGCCATCCGTTCAGACCAGAGTATTGCCACGGCAGGTGATATCATCATGAGGGGAGTTTGTTTAGCCCATCGGGCCCTTGAGAGAAATCCCACTGGTGACATTATCTGCGTCGGTGTGTCTGTGCATTCCCACACTCCCACTCCCCAAGCGGCTTCACCAGCAGCTGACAGCTGCCTCAGAGTGACTAGGCGTTGGGAGGGAATTGGGATGGGCTGATTCAGGCCACTGCATTGTCTGCTCTGAGAGCAGGCTACTCTATGCGCTCGGTGGGGCTTCACGGACAGTCCCAAAGGCTCGCCGGTACCGAATACAGCGAGGTTTTGTCAAGAGACGGAGACCAGTTTAATGCAAACAGCGTCAGCTTTATTGAGTCATGCAGCTGGATGGAGTAACGGTTGTACTACGGCGGGGCGGCGATCAGCGGGATAGTGTATAGTCAGTACCGATACCAGAGAATGTGAACACCGGAAAACTGTAACCCTTTCCCATAATCAGAGCACAGGAGAATTATTGTAGTTTTATAGAGACAGCGGTAGATCACATCGAACACCCGCTGCCCGTTCTGCCCAGTGTGTGCACCGCTCCAGCGCCGACAACCCGGGCGGTGAGACAGAATTGACCAGCGGCCTTCATCTTCCCCAGTTGAGTTCACCGAGGAGACACAAACATCCCTCAAGACCCTACGCGTCAACCTGCATGGCACGGGGTTTATAATGTGTTCCGGATCTCACATTTGCACCAGGGATGCAAAAGACCCCGGGACAGGACACAACTGTCTGTTCCCGACATGGGCACAGTTTTCTCAGGGCTGCTTCCCTTATCAGCGCGGTCCGATGTTCCTGGGTCAGTGGAGGACCATGGTGGCCCGAAGTCCGGGAACTGGGCTCCTAATCTCGCCACATTGCGGTTACTGTGAGAGTGGGTGATGATCCGTCACGTGTTGGTTACAGGGTGCCGAGGCCAGGCTGGGTGAACAGGCCATTGCTGTGATTACTGAATAGCGGTATGGGAACACGTTGTTAGTGGAGAGCGTGCCGAAAGCGGTGATTGATACGAAGCAAGGCGGGCGATCCAGGGCTCGTCCTCACATGAGTGGGCAATCCATTTCGCCAGTGGCAACGAACCAGACCTCGTTACTGAAAGGTGAAACAGAGAGAGGTGAGGAGAACGTTCCTCAGTGCAACCGCTGTCACTTTATTGACGGGATTGTTTTGGTCAGCAGAGAACCGATCTCAGAAAGCGGCAGTGCTTGGCCGGGTGAGTGCGGAGAGCCGGCGGCACAGATGCGCTGGGCAACGCATTCCTACAGTTAGAGGGAAAGGAATCTACGATCAGAAAGGGTTAAAATATCGCTAAGAAGTGGATGAAATACCCATGGCGTTTCCCACATATGTGGGAACTGAAGGATTACATGTGTCACGACAGGACCGATCAGGAATAACAGAGGAAACATGGGCCTAGTTTCGGAGAGGTAGGAAAGGTCATTAATGAATACTTTCTCTCAGTATTCACGATTCAGAAAGACCTTGACAAAAGTGAGCAAACTAGAACAGGCTGATATGCTTGAACAGGTCGCCGTTAAGTAGGATGAGTGCACGCAGCATAAGGAATAAAATGGACGATCTGAAAATTCAGCTGCAGTTTGGCAAATATGAAGTTGTGGCTATCTCTGAAACTTGGCTAAGGGATGGCTGCCATCGGGAGCTGAACGTCCAAGGATATACGATTGGATGGGAAGGTGTAGAGTCTCCACGGGTTGAGTTAAGAAATGACAAGGGTAAAGGGACCCTAATGGCAGTTATTCACAGGCCTCCAAACAGCCTGTTGGTTTACCAATTACAGCAGGAGATAGAAGATGCGCGTCAGAAAGGCAATGTCATGATAATCATCGGAAATATTAACATGAAAGCGGATTGGAAAAAGCACGTCACTACTGGACTACAAGAGAGAGAATTTGCGGGATGTTTAAGGGATGGTTTTTTACAACAGCTTGTTGTTCAGCCCACTAGCGGATCGGCTGTACTGGTTTGGGTGTTGTGCAATGATCGGAGCTGGTATGAGAGCTGAAGGTTAAAGGAGCCTGAGGGAACAGAGATCACATTATTATCAAGTTCATATTGATATTTGAGAAGGAAAAATAAAATCCAATGTGTCGGTATGTCAGTGGAATAAAGGAAATTACAACGGCATGGGAGGGAAACTGGCCGAAGTTGACTGGAAAGGGACATTTGCAGGAAAGAAAAATAATGATACATTTTTAAAGGGAGGAAGGACACTACGGTGGCTGACAAGTGAAGTCAGAGCCGAAGTAAAAGCAAAAGAGGGGACGTAAAAGGAAACCACAGCTATTGGAAAGATAAAACATTGGGGAGCTTTTAAGAACCTGCGGAAGTAAACAAAGAAGGTCATTTGGAAGGAAAAGATGAATTACAAGAGGAAGCTGGTGATTAATATCAATGAAGATACTAATCTGTTTTAAGTACATTAAGGGTAAAAGAGATTCGAGGGTCGATATTGGATTAATAGAAAATGACGCGGGAGATATTGCAATGAGAGATGCAGAGATGATAGAGGAACGAACTGAATGCGTATTTTGCATCAGTGTTCACAGTGGAAGACGTCTGCCCTATACCGGACATTCAGGAGTGCCAGGGAAGTGAAATTTGAGCAGGAAAAATTACGACTGAGAAGGTGCTCAGGAAGCTAACTGCTCTGAGGGTCGAAATATCTCCTGGACCTGATGGAATGCACCCTCAGGTTCTGACGAAAGTAGCGGGAGACAATAACCATATAACCATATAACAATTACAGCACGGGTACAGGCCATCCGGGCCCTTCTAATCCGTGCCGAACGGGTACTCTCACCTCATCCCACCGACCTGCACTCAGCCAATAACCCTCCACTCCTTTCCTGTCCATATACCTATCCATTTTTTAAAGGACTATATCGAACCTGCCTCTACCACTTCTACTGGAAGCACGATCTACACAGTTACCACTCTTTGATAAAGAAGATCCCCCTCGTGTTACCCCTTTAAAGCGTGTTGCCGCTTTACTCTCCTCATGTCCTCTTGGTTGAATCTCCCCTACTCTCAATGGGAAAAGCCCATCCACGTCAACTCTATCTATCCCCCTCATAATTTTAAATACCTCTATCAAGGCCTCCCTCAACCTTCTACGCTTCAACAAATAAAGACCTAACTTGTTCAACCTTTCTCGGTAACTTAGGCGCTGAAACCCAGCTAACATTCTAGTAAATGCCCTTTGTACTCTCTCTATTTTGTTGACATCTTTCCTATAATTCGGTGACCAGAACTGTACACAATACTCCAAATTTGGCCTCACCAATGTCTTGTACAATTTTAACATTACATCTCAATTCTCAATATGCTCAATTCTCTAATTTATAAAGGCCAGCATAGAAAAAGCTTTCTTCACCAACCTATCCACATGAAATGCCACCTTCAGGGAACTATGCATCATTATTCCTAGATCACTTTGTTCTACTGCATTCCTCAGTGTCCTACCATTTACCATGTGTGGCCTATTTTGATCAGTCCAAGCAAAATTTAGCACCTCACATTAGCGCAATTAATCTTCAATAAATGAAATTACATTCTATATCATCGCTGTGGTCACTTTTGTTTATTTTTGAACGGGGCACCTGGATTTGAACCAGGGACCTCTTGATCTGCAGTCAGATACTTTACCACTGAGCTATACCCCCACATTTTTAATTCTACAGATTGTGGAGGCATTAACAATAATCTTTCAAGAATCCATAGATTCTGGCGTACCGGATGACAGAAAAATTGCAAACGTTATTTCACTATTTAAAAAGGCCTGTTAGCCAGTTATCAGTGGTTGGGAAGTTGTCGGAATCGATGTTAGGGATGAGATTACGGAGTACCTGCAGGCACATGACAAGACAGGACAAAGCCTGTATAGATTTCTGAAAGTAAACTCCTGCGCAACTGGTCTGGGTGCCGGTTACCAGTAGTGTTTCACCGGTGCAGCTTAAGTGAGGAGCGGGAAGTGTCGAGGAAACAGAGAGCTTGCAGAGCGACTTAGATCATTTAGGAGAACAGGCAAAGAAGTGGAAAATGAAATACAATGTTGGAAATTGTATGGCCATGCATTTTGAAGGAAAAGGTAAACGTGCATTCAATTATTTGGATGGAGAGATAATCCAAAATACAGAGATCAAAGGGACTTGGGGGTTCTTGGGCAAGATACCCTGAAGGTTAGCCTCCAAGTTGAAACGTTTCTGAGGAAGTCGAATGCACTGTTGGCATTACTTTCTCGATCTATAGTATATAAGAGCAGGGATGTGATGTTGAGGCTCTATAAGGCACTCGTGATACCACAGTAGAGTATTGTGTGCAATTTGAGGCTCTTATTTTAGAAAAGGTATACTGCTGTTGGAGATGGTTCAGTGAAGATTCACCTTAATGATTCGAGAAATGAAAGGGTTACCGTATGAGGAACATTTTGCAGCTCTTGGGTTGTATTCCATGGAGTTCAGGAGATTGAGCCGGATATCATATACATTCCGAATGTTAAAATGTCTAAACAGATCAGAAATGGCGAAGTTATTTCCCATTGTAGGGGATTCTAGGACAAGAGTACACGACTTCAGGATTGAAGGACGTCCATTTAGAACTGAGATGAGGAGAAATTTGTTTAGTCAGAGGGTGGTAAATCTGTTGAATTTGTTGCCACGAGCGTCTGTGGAGTCCAGGCCACTCGGTGTATTTATGTCAGGGTTGGATGGGTTCTTGATTAGCCAGGGCCTCAAAGGTTATGGGGTGAAGAGACAGGATCGTGAGAATGATGGATGTTTGGGATCAGTCCATGATTGACTGGCGAAGCAGACTGAATAGGCCGTATGGCCTACTTCTTTCTTATATCTTAAAGTCTTAATACGAGATTTCAAAACCAATATAAAAAAGCAAAAGAGCAATTGAGTAATAAAAAGTACAATTGAGCAATATTAGTTGGAATTTGGAGTACTGGAAAGGCATTATGAAGGTAAAAATAGAGTACGAAAGTAAGCTGACTAATAATATTAGTAAAGTTACCAAAAATTTCTTCTGATACATAAAGTATCAAAAGTAGCGAGATCATTGGCAGCGATGCTGGAGATGTAGCGCTGTGGGACCTTGAAATACCGGACGAACTAAATAGTATATTGCATCAGTCTTCAGTCTGGAAAGCACCAGCCGCGTGATGGAAGTTACAGGTGTCAGGGGTATGAAGTGTGTGAAGTTACCATGACCGGAGAGATGGTAAGTGACTAACTCAAGTGTCCGAAGGTAGACTGGAACGATCAGATGCTGCACACCCCAGAGTTTAAAAAGCGCTGGCTGAAGACATGGTGGGGTATTAGTGATGATCTTGCAACAACCACTCGGTTCTAGAATTTTTCTGGAGGACTGGAAAATTGGAAATATCACTTCACATTTCAAGCATGGAGATTCAGAAGACAGGAAGATTCTAAGCTGGACAGTCTGACCACAGCGGATGAGAAGGTGTTGGAGTCAATCATTAAGGGTGAAGTCTCAGACACATGATGAAGTAGACCAGAGACAGCATGGTTCCGTCAAGAGAAAATTTGGCCTCAAAAATCTGTTGGAATGACTTGAAGACATAACAATCCGGCCGAATTAGGCTCATTTAGTGTCCTCTACACCACAAACTCTCCCCCAGAGGTCTACGTGTCTTTAGTGAAAACAGCAGCCAAATCATAGTGAGGGACCTCGCCCGTCTCCGCCGGCATCGGTAGCGATGTGCCAAAACACCATTACTCTTGAAAACAAAGGTTATTTACTCTTGTTGTCTATATTTTTATTTCTGATAGGCCCATACGAGCTTTCTGCGCTCCGATTTTCATTTCTGAACGCGTCCCTCTTACCAGAAAACATCCTGCCTCAATCGACAATAGCTAAATGTTTTTCAATACCGTCCAAATTGACCTTCCCCAATGAAAAATCTCAACGCACGGACTAGAACGATCTTTTTTCCCATATTTATATTGAAACCAATGGCATTGTGATCACGATATACAAAGTGTTCGTTAAATAAAGCTTCTTTCGCTTGTCCTGTTTCATTTATTTCATCATAGCAGTTCAAGTATCGCGCACGCTCTCGTTGGGCCGTCAGCGCACGATAAAAACTATCCTGAACATGTTGGACGATCTCCTACCCATCTTGTCCTTTACAAGTGTGGAATTAACAGTCAACGGGAGGAATGTTAAAAACACCTACTCTAACAACCGTAATGCCTTTGCAATTGTTTGCGATATCTCCTCAAAGTTGGCCGTCTAAATACTCTTGTCCATTGGGTGGTCAGTAATCTTTCCCCATTAACGTGATCATACCTTTCCTTGTTCACGGTTTCACCAATTGAGCGGCTGTCCGTGCCTTTGAGCGCGTTAAACGACCCCGCGAAGGAAAGGAACCTGGATTAGTCGAATTCAGCATCTGCACTGACGGAAGACAGCCGAGAATTTTCCCTGACTATTAACTCTACTCCCTTCCTTTAGTCCATCCCGCTCTATCACTTTTGAAGCAAAGGAACTCTGAAATACTGAACTGCCAGACCAGACTCTCCTGCAACCCAGTCTCATTATCGGCTAAGATACCATGATTCCAGGTTTTGATCTAAGCAGTGAGTTCATCGGCTTATTCTCAGATACTTCTACGACTGAAACATACGCACCTCAGGTCACCAGTTGGACCTTGCTCAATGATTGCATTCCTGACGTTGTGCGAGATCTTATCAACATGTCTGCACAATTTCCGCATTAGCTGTTCTGGCACCCTGGTTCCAATTCCCCTGTAAATGTAGTTTAAGCTTCATCATGCAGCTCTAGCTAACTTTCCGACACGATATTACTACACTTCCAGTTCACACACAAACCGTCTTTATCCACAGGTCTCAGCTTCCATGGAAAAGAGATCAGTACTCGAAAAATCGTATGGCCTGTCTCCTATACCAAACCCTTAGCCACGTGTTAATCTGTATCATAATTCCATTTCTCGCCTCATTAGGACACGCCACGTGTCGCTGTCACAACCCCGAAGATCCTGCCCTCCTCCTCAGCACCTAACTCTCTGAATTTCCATTGCATAAAGTCGTCACTCCGATGTCATTGGTACCTAAACGGACCACAACCGCTGCCTGCTCACGCTCCTGCTAAAAATATTCCAGATTTGATCCAAGTCGTCCCTGACCCTGGCACCCGGGAGGTAACATACCATCCAGGAATCTGTCTTCCCCTTCCCTTTTGAGTCAGAAAACCAGACTCAGTGCCAGAGGTCCGACCGCTGTGGCTTTTTCCTACAAGGTCATCCAACCACAAACCGCATCCAGATGTTTCTGATGGTGATGGCCATAGGGATAGTCTGCACTGCCTCTTTAAATCCTTTCCTCTTCCTGACTGTCCCACAGTTCCCTATGTCCTGCACCGTGGGTGTATCTACCACTCTATGTGTCCTAGTCCATCACGCCATAGGGTGGATTGTTACAAGATGCAGCTGTGTGCACTTCTCTCAGGTGTCGTCATCAGGAACTCCGGAGGTCTCCCCGCCTCCCACATCCCGCGAGGAGCCTTCAACTTAGACGGTGGCTGCCCGCTTGTCCCTGTCTTACTTTAATGTGTTCTGTGCCTTTAACACTGGATCTGAGAACCTGAGCGAATTACGTTCTGTTAAGCGTCTCATCTCTCAGAAAGGCCGCTGCTCTAACGTCCAAAAGACCCTGTTTCCGTCTCCATTCTCAGATTAATCATTGACCTACAAACCTGAAAAACATTCTGACTGTCATTGAACCTTCGCTTTATTCCAAATTCATCAGATTATTGGGCCCTATAGTCTAATTTCCAACATCCATCTGTAAATCAGCGTTGCCGGATATAATTGAACCTCCTGCGTTCAGTTTCTGTTGACATTGTTGCGATCAATTCCCACATAGTTTTTAGATTCAGAACTGTCTATAAACGTTTATTTCTCCGCTTCCCTAAATGCGAAAGCGATGAGTCTTCCAGGCGTTCTCATCCATCTCAACAAACGTCCTTCCCAAATTCTTGCCGAGACGCGTCTCACGAGTCTTCGAATTGTAATATTTTACAGCTTTACTTTACACAGAAGTTGCCTAACCTGAACAAACTGTAACACTCTCGCTTTCATTTCCGATTGACAGGATGATATATGTGGTTGAGTGGATATGACGTTTCTTACAAATCAGGCATTTATTCCGTTCTCAAACACACATCAAAAGTTGTCAGGATGGCCGAGTGATCTAAGGCGCCAGACTCAAGGAATGAAGTCTTCCGACGTCTGGGGTCGTCGGTTCGAATCCCACTCCTGACAAAATTTGTCTTTAAGCGTTCAATCGAGGCGACGTTGCTTCTGTAAACAAACCTTGGGTTGTTGAGGTGGATTAGAAAAACTGTTGAAGGATAAGATTATGTTTTTGACACTGTTCATCGTATTGCAACAGGTCACCCTACACCGAATTCTGGGTGAGTGATTTATTCAGGGGAAAAAAATACACGGTGAAGGATCTCGACCCGAAACGTCGACTGCTTACGCTTTTCCACAGATGCTGCCTGGTCTGCTGAGCTCCTCCTGGCATACTCAGCTAATCAATATATAAAAGTTTCTGAAGTCAAATCATTGGTTGTCAGATTATTTAATGGATGGGCATGTGAGCGTACATTATCACCTGTTGATCAAAGGTCTGATTGCTGATGGGTAGTAACTGTTCTTGAACGTGGCGGTGAGAGTCCTGAGGCTCTTGTACCATCTACCCGATGACAGCAGCGCAAAAAGAGCATGGCAGGATGGTGACGACTTCTGACGGTGGATGCTGTTTTCCGGTGACATCTTTTTATGTGGATCTGCTTAATGCCCTGAACCTGTACCCCGCCATAACTAACCTGTCTCACTGGAACGTACCAATGCAGAACTACACATAAATTTGCCCTGAACCTGTACCCCTCCATTACCTCCCTGTCTCACTGGAACATACCAATGCAGAACTCCACACAAATATGCCCTGAACCTGTACCCCTCCATAACCTCCCGGTCTCACTGGAACGTACCAATGCAGAAGTCCACCCAAACGTGCCCTGAACCTGTACCCGTCCATAACCTCATGTCTCACTGGAACGTCCCACTGCAGAACTACACACAAATTTGCCCTGAACCTGTACCCCTCCATAACCTCCCTGTCTCACTGGAACGTACCAATGCAGAGCTCCACACAAATATGCCCTGAACCTGTACCCCTCCATAACCTCCCTGTCTCACTGGAACGTACCAATGCAGAAATCCACACAAATGTGCCCTGAACCTGTACCCGTCCATAACCTCATGTCTCACTGGAACGTCCCACTGCAGAACTCCACACAAATATGCCCTGAACCTGTACCCTCCATAACTTCCCTGTCTCACTGGAATGTACCAATGAAGAACTCCAAACAAATATGCCCTGAACCTGTACCCCTCCATAACCTCCCAGTTACCCTGGAACATACCAACGCAGAACTCCTCACAAATATACCCTGAACCTGTACCCCTCCATAACCTCCCTATCTCACTGGAACGTACCATTGCAGAACTCCACACAAATATGCCCTGAACCAGTACCCTCCATAACCTCCCTGTCTCACTGGAACGTACCAATGCAGAATTCCACACAAATATGCCCTGAACCTGTACACACCCAGAACCTCCTTGTCTCACTGGAATGTACCAATGCAGAACTCCACACAAATTTGCCCTGAAACTGTACCCCTCCATAACCTCCCTGTCTCACTGGAACGTACCAATGCAGAAATCCACACAAAAATGCCCTGAACCTGTACTCCACCTTAACCTCCCTGTCTCACTGGAACGTACCAATGCAGAAATCCACAAAAATATGCCCTGAACCTGCACTCCACCATAACCACCCTGTCTCACTGGAACGTACCACTGCAGAACTCCACACAAATATACCCTGAACCTGTACCCTCCATAACCTCCCAGTCACACTGGAACGTACCAATGCAGAACTCCGAACAAATATGCCCTTAACCTGTACCTCTCCAAAACCTCCCTGTCTCACTAGAACGTACCAATGCAGGATTCCACACAAATATGCCCTGAACCTGTACCCCTCCATAACCTCCCTGTCTCACTGGAACGTACAAATGCAGAAATCCACACAAATATGCCCTGAACCTGTACTCCACCTTAACCTCCCTGTCTCACTGGAACGTACCACTGCAGAACTGCACACAAATATGCCCTGAACCTATACCTCTCCATAACACCCCTGTCACACTGGAACGTACCAATGCAGAAATCCACAAAAATATGCCCTGAACCTGTACTCCACCATAACCTCCCTGTCTCACTGGAACGTACCACTGCAGAACTCCACACAAATATGCCCTGAACCTGTACCCTCCATAACCTCCCTGTCTCACTGGAACGTACCAATGCAGAACTACACTCAAATTTGCCCTGAACCTGTACCCCTCCATAACCTCCCTGTCTCACTGGAACGTACCAATGCAGAACTCCACACAAATATGCCCTGAACCTGTAACCTCCATAACCTCCCTGTCTCACTGGAACGTACCAATGCAGAACTCCACACAAATATGCCCTGAACCTGTACACACCCAGAACCTCCTTGTCTCACCGGAACGTACCAATGTAGAACTCCACACAAATTTGCCCTGAAACTGTACCCCTCCATAACCTCCCTGTATCACTGGAACGTACCAATGCAGAAATCCACACAAAAATGCCCTGAACCTGTACTCCACCTTAACCTCCCTGTCTCACTGGAACGTACCAATGCAGAAATCCACAAAAATATGCCCTGAACCTGTACTCCACCATAACCACCCTGTCTCACTGGAACGTACCACTGCAGAACTCCACACAAATATGCCCTGAACGTGTACCCTCCATAACCTCCCAGTCACACTGGAACGTACCAATGCAGAACTCCGAACAAATATGCCCTTAACCTGTACCTCTCCAAAACCTCCCTGTCTCACTAGAACGTACCAATGCAGGATTCCACACAAATATGCCCTGAACCTGTACCCCTCCATAACCTCCCTGTCTCACTGGAACGTACAAATGCAGAAATCCACACAAATATGCCCTGAACCTGTACTCCACCTTAACCTCCCTGTCTCACTGGAACGTACCACTGCAGAACTGCACACAAATATGCCCTGAACCTATACCTCTCCATAACACCCCTGTCACACTGGAACGTACCAATGCAGAAATCCACAAAAATATGCCCTGAACCTGTACCCTCCATAACCTCCCTGTCTCACTGGAACGTACCAATGCAGAACTACACTCAAATTTGCCCTGAACCTGTACCCCTCCATAACCTCCCTGTCTCACAGGAACGTACCAATGCAGAACTCCACACAAATATGCCCTGAACCTGTAACCTCCATAACCTCCCTGTCTCACTGGAACGTACCAATGCAGAACTCCACACAAATATGCCCTGAACCTGTACCCCTCCATAACCTCCCTGTCTCACCGGAACGTACCAATGCAGAACTCCACACAAATATGCCCTGAACGTGTACCCTCCATAACCTCCCGGTCACACTGGAACGTACCAATGCAGAACTACAAACAAATATGCCCTGAACCTGTACCCCTCCATAACCTCCCAGTCACACTGGAACGTACCAACGCAGAACTCCAAACAAATATACCCTGAACCTGTACCCCTCCAAAACCTCCCTGTCTCACTGGAACGTACCAATGCAGAACTCCACACAAATATGCCCTGAACCTGTACCCTCCATAACCTCCCTGTCTCACTGGAACGTACCAAAGCAGAAATTCACACAAATATGCCCTGAACCTGTACCCCTCCATAACCTCCCAGTCTCACTGGAATGCACCAATGCCGAACTCCACTCAAATATGCCCTGATCCTGTACCCTCCATAACCTCCCTGTCTCACTGGAACGTACCAATGCAGAACTCCACACAAATATGCCCTGTACCTGTACCCCTCCATAACCTCCCTGTGTCACTGGAACGACCCAATACAGAACTCCACACAAATATGCCCTGAACCTGTACCCGTCCATAAACTCCCTGTCTCACTGGAACGTCCCAACGCAGAACTCCACACAATTATGCCCTGAATCTGTAGCCTCCATAACCTCACTGTCTCACTGGAACGTACCATTGCAGAGCTCCACACAAATATGCCCTGAACCTGTACCCCTGCATAACCTCCCTGTCTCACTGGAACGTACCAATGCAGAACTCCACACATATATGCCCTGAACCTGTACCCCTCCATAACTTCCCTGTCTCACTGGAACGTACCACTTCAGAACTCCACACAAATATGCCCTGAACCTGTACCCTCCATAACCTCCCTATCTCACTGGAACGTACCAATGCAGAATTCCACACAAATATGCCCTGAACCTGTACCCACCCAGAAAGTCTTTGTCTCACTGGACCGTACCAATGCAGAAATCCACACAAATATGCCCTGAACCTGTTCTCCACGTTAACCTCCCAGTCTCACTGGAACGTCCCAAAGCAGAACTCCACACAAATATGCCCTGAACCTGTACCCTCCATAACCTCACTGTCTCACTGGAACGTACCATTGCAGAACACCACACAAATATGCCCTGAACCTGTATCCCTCCATAACATCCCTGTCTCACTGGAACGTACCAATGCAGAACTCCACACAAATATGCCCTGAATCTGTAACCCGCCATAACTTCCCTGTCTCACTGGAACGTACCAATGCAGAACTCCACACAAATATGCCCTAAACCAGTACACGTCCATAACCTCCCTGCCTCACTGGAACGTCCCACTGCAGAACTCCACACAAATATGCCATGAACCTGTATCCTCCATAACCTACTTGTCTCACTGGAAAGTAACAATGCAGAACTCCACACAAATATGCCCTGAACCTGTACCCACCCAGAAAGTCTTTGTCTCACTGGACCGTACCAATGCAGAAATCCACACAAATATGCCCTGAACCTGTTCTCCACGTTAACCTCCCAGTCTCACTGGAACGTCCCAAAGCAGAACTCCACACAAATATGCCATGAACCTGTATCCTCCATAACCTACTTGTCTCACTGGAAAGTAACAATGCAGAACTCCACACAAATATGCCCTGAACCTGTACCCGTCCATAACCTCCCTGTCTCACTGGAAGGTACAACTGCCGAACTCCACACAAATATGCCCTGAACCTGTACCCTCCATAACGTCCCTGTCTCACTGGAACGTATCAATGCAGAGCTACACACAAATTTGCCCTGAACCTGTACCCCTCTATTACCTCACTGTCTCACTGGAACATACCAATGCAGAACTCCACACAAATATGACCTGAACCTGTACCTCTCCATAACCTCCCGGTCTCACTGGAACGTACCAATGAGGAAGTCCACACAAACGTGCCCTGAACCTGTACCCGTCCATAACCTCATGTCTCACTGGAACGTCCCACTGCAGAACTCCACACAAATATGCCCTGAACCTGTACACTCCATAACCTCACTGTCACACTGGAACGTACCATTGCAGAACACCACACAAATATGCCCTGAACCTGTACCCCTCAATAACCTCCCTGTCTCACTGGAACGTACCAATGCAGAACTCCGCACAAATATGCCCTGAACCTTTACTCCTCCATAACTTTCCTGTCTCACTGGAATGTACCAATGCAGAACTCCACACAAATATGCCCCGAACCTGTACACGTCCATAACCTCCCTGTCTCACTGGAACGTCCCACTGCAGAACTCCACACAAATCTGCCATGAACCTGTATCCTCCATAACCTCCCTGTCTCACTGGAAAGTACCAATGCAGAACTCCACACAAATATGCCCTGAACCTGTACCCGTACATAACATCCCTGTCTCACTGGAACGTACCACTGCAGAACTCCACAGAAATATGCGGTGAACATGTACCCTCCATAACCTCCCTGTCTCACTGGAACGTACCAATGCGGAACTACACACAAATTTGCCCTGAACCTGTACCCCTCCAGAACCTCCCGGTCTCACTGGAACGTACCAATGCAGAAGTCCACACAAATGTGCCCTGAACCTGTACCCGTCCATAACCTCATGTCTCACTGGAACGTCCCACTGCATAACTACACACAAATTTGCCCTGAACCTGTACCCCTCCATTACCTCCCGGTCTCACTGGAACGTACCAATGCAGAGCTCCACACAAATATGCCCTGAACCTGTACCCCTCCATAACCTCCCTGTCTCACTGGAACGTACCAATGCAGAAATCCACAGAAATGTGCCCTGAACCTGTACCCGTCCATAACCTCATGTCTCACTGGAACGTCCCACTGCAGAACTCCACACAAATATGCCCTGAACCTGTACCCTCCATAACTTCCCTGTCTCACTGGAAAGTACCAATGAAGAACTCCAAAAAAATATGCCCTGAACCTGTACCCCTCCATAACCTCCCAGTTACCCTGGAACGTAACAACGCAGAACTCCACACAAATATACCCTGAACCTGTACCCCTCCATAACCTCCCTGTCTCACTGGAACGTACCAACGCAGAACTCCACACAAATATACCCTGAACCTGTACCCCTCCAAAACCTCCCTGTCTCACTGGAACGTACCAATGCAGAATTCCACACAAATATGCCCTGAACCTGTACCCACCCAGAACCTCCTTGTCTCACTGGAATGTACCAATGCAGAACTCCACACAAATTTGCCCTGAACCTGTACCCCTCCATAACCTCCCTGTCTCACTGGAACGTACCAATGCAGAGCTCCACATAAATTTGCCCTGAACCTGTACCCCTCCATTACCTCCCTGTCTCACTGGAACATACCAATGCAGAACTCCACACAAATATGCCCTGAACCTGTACCCCTCCATAACCTCCCGGTCTCACTGGAACGTACCAATGCAGAAGTCCACCCAAACGTGCCCTGAACCTGTACCCGTCCATAACCTCATGTCTCACTGGAACGTCCCACTGCAGAACTACACACAAATTTGCCCTGAACCTGTACCCCTCCATAACCTCCCTGTCTCACTGGAACGTACCAATGCAGAGCTCCACACAAATATGCCCTGAACCTGTACCCCTCCATAACCTCCCTGTCTCACTGGAACGTACCAATGCAGAAATCCACACAAATGTGCCCTGAACCTGTACCCGTCCATAACCTCATGTCTCACTGGAACGTCCCACTGCAGAACTCCACACAAATATGCCCTGAACCTGTACCCTCCATAACTTCCCTGTCTCACTGGAATGTACCAATGAAGAACTCCAAACAAATATGCCCTGAACCTGTACCCCTCCGTAACCTCCCAGTTACCCTGGAACATACCAACGCAGAACTCCTCACAAATATACCCTGAACCTGTACCCCTCCATAACCTCCCTATCTCACTGGAACGTACCATTGCAGAACTCCACACAAATATGCCCTGAACCAGTACCCTCCATAACCTCCCTGTCTCACTGGAACGTACCAATGCAGAATTCCACACAAATATGCCCTGAACCTGTACACACCCAGAACCTCCTTGTCTCACTGGAATGTACCAATGCAGAACTCCACACAAATTTGCCCTGAAACTGTACCCCTCCATAACCTCCCTGTCTCACTGGAACGTACCAATGCAGAAATCCACACAAAAATGCCCTGAACCTGTACTCCACCTTAACCTCCCTGTCTCACTGGAACGTACCAATGCAGAAATCCACAAAAATATGCCCTGAACCTGCACTCCACCATAACCACCCTGTCTCACTGGAACGTACCACTGCAGAACTCCACACAAATATACCCTGAACCTGTACCCTCCATAACCTCCCAGTCACACTGGAACGTACCAATGCAGAACTCCGAACAAATATGCCCTTAACCTGTACCTCTCCAAAACCTCCCTGTCTCACTAGAACGTACCAATGCAGGATTCCACACAAATATGCCCTGAACCTGTACCCCTCCATAACCTCCCTGTCTCACTGGAACGTACAAATGCAGAAATCCACACAAATATGCCCTGAACCTGTACTCCACCTTAACCTCCCTGTCTCACTGGAACGTACCACTGCAGAACTGCACACAAATATGCCCTGAACCTATACCTCTCCATAACACCCCTGTCACACTGGAACGTACCAATGCAGAAATCCACAAAAATATGCCCTGAACCTGTACTCCACCATAACCTCCCTGTCTCACTGGAACGTACCACTGCAGAACTCCACACAAATATGCCCTGAACCTGTACCCTCCATAACCTCCCTGTCTCACTGGAACGTACCAATGCAGAACTACACTCAAATTTGCCCTGAACCTGTACCCCTCCATAACCTCCCTGTCTCACTGGAACGTACCAATGCAGAACTCCACACAAATATGCCCTGAACCTGTAACCTCCATAACCTCCCTGTCTCACTGGAACGTACCAATGCAGAACTCCACACAAATATGCCCTGAACCTGTACACACCCAGAACCTCCTTGTCTCACCGGAACGTACCAATGTAGAACTCCACACAAATTTGCCCTGAAACTGTACCCCTCCATAACCTCCCTGTATCACTGGAACGTACCAATGCAGAAATCCACACAAAAATGCCCTGAACCTGTACTCCACCTTAACCTCCCTGTCTCACTGGAACGTACCAATGCAGAAATCCACAAAAATATGCCCTGAACCTGTACTCCACCATAACCACCCTGTCTCACTGGAACGTACCACTGCAGAACTCCACACAAATATGCCCTGAACGTGTACCCTCCATAACCTCCCAGTCACACTGGAACGTACCAATGCAGAACTCCGAACAAATATGCCCTTAACCTGTACCTCTCCAAAACCTCCCTGTCTCACTAGAACGTACCAATGCAGGATTCCACACAAATATGCCCTGAACCTGTACCCCTCCATAACCTCCCTGTCTCACTGGAACGTACAAATGCAGAAATCCACACAAATATGCCCTGAACCTGTACTCCACCTTAACCTCCCTGTCTCACTGGAACGTACCACTGCAGAACTGCACACAAATATGCCCTGAACCTATACCTCTCCATAACACCCCTGTCACACTGGAACGTACCAATGCAGAAATCCACAAAAATATGCCCTGAACCTGTACCCTCCATAACCTCCCTGTCTCACTGGAACGTACCAATGCAGAACTACACTCAAATTTGCCCTGAACCTGTACCCCTCCATAACCTCCCTGTCTCACAGGAACGTACCAATGCAGAACTCCACACAAATATGCCCTGAACCTGTAACCTCCATAACCTCCCTGTCTCACTGGAACGTACCAATGCAGAACTCCACACAAATATGCCCTGAACCTGTACCCCTCCATAACCTCCCTGTCTCACCGGAACGTACCAATGCAGAACTCCACACAAATATGCCCTGAACGTGTACCCTCCATAACCTCCCGGTCACACTGGAACGTACCAATGCAGAACTACAAACAAATATGCCCTGAACCTGTACCCCTCCATAACCTCCCAGTCACACTGGAACGTACCAACGCAGAACTCCAAACAAATATACCCTGAACCTGTACCCCTCCAAAACCTCCCTGTCTCACTGGAACGTACCAATGCAGAACTCCACACAAATATGCCCTGAACCTGTACCCTCCATAACCTCCCTGTCTCACTGGAACGTACCAAAGCAGAAATTCACACAAATATGCCCTGAACCTGTACCCCTCCATAACCTCCCAGTCTCACTGGAATGCACCAATGCCGAACTCCACTCAAATATGCCCTGATCCTGTACCCTCCATAACCTCCCTGTCTCACTGGAACGTACCAATGCAGAACTCCACACAAATATGCCCTGTACCTGTACCCCTCCATAACCTCCCTGTGTCACTGGAACGACCCAATACAGAACTCCACACAAATATGCCCTGAACCTGTACCCGTCCATAAACTCCCTGTCTCACTGGAACGTCCCAACGCAGAACTCCACACAATTATGCCCTGAATCTGTAGCCTCCATAACCTCACTGTCTCACTGGAACGTACCATTGCAGAGCTCCACACAAATATGCCCTGAACCTGTACCCCTGCATAACCTCCCTATCTCACTGGAACGTACCAATGCAGAATTCCACACAAATATGCCCTGAACCTGTACCCACCCAGAAAGTCTTTGTCTCACTGGACCGTACCAATGCAGAAATCCACACAAATATGCCCTGAACCTGTTCTCCACGTTAACCTCCCAGTCTCACTGGAACGTCCCAAAGCAGAACTCCACACAAATATGCCCTGAACCTGTACCCTCCATAACCTCACTGTCTCACTGGAACGTACCATTGCAGAACACCACACAAATATGCCCTGAACCTGTATCCCTCCATAACATCCCTGTCTCACTGGAACGTACCAATGCAGAACTCCACACAAATATGCCCTGAACCTGTACTCCACCTTAACCTCCCTGTCTCACTGGAACGTACCACTGCAGAACTGCACACAAATATGCCCTGAACCTATACCTCTCCATAACACCCCTGTCACACTGGAACGTACCAATGCAGAAATCCACAAAAATATGCCCTGAACCTGTACTCCACCATAACCTCCCTGTCTCACTGGAACGTACCACTGCAGAACTCCACACAAATATGCCCTGAACCTGTACCCTCCATAACCTCCCTGTCTCACTGGAACGTACCAATGCAGAACTACACTCAAATTTGCCCTGAACCTGTACCCCTCCATAACCTCCCTGTCTCACTGGAACGTACCAATGCAGAACTCCACACAAATATGCCCTGAACCTGTAACCTCCATAACCTCCCTGTCTCACTGGAACGTACCAATGCAGAACTCCACACAAATATGCCCTGAACCTGTACACACCCAGAACCTCCTTGTCTCACCGGAACGTACCAATGTAGAACTCCACACAAATTTGCCCTGAAACTGTACCCCTCCATAACCTCCCTGTATCACTGGAACGTACCAATGCAGAAATCCACACAAAAATGCCCTGAACCTGTACTCCACCTTAACCTCCCTGTCTCACTGGAACGTACCAATGCAGAAATCCACAAAAATATGCCCTGAACCTGTACTCCACCATAACCACCCTGTCTCACTGGAACGTACCACTGCAGAACTCCACACAAATATGCCCTGAACGTGTACCCTCCATAACCTCCCAGTCACACTGGAACGTACCAATGCAGAACTCCGAACAAATATGCCCTTAACCTGTACCTCTCCAAAACCTCCCTGTCTCACTAGAACGTACCAATGCAGGATTCCACACAAATATGCCCTGAACCTGTACCCCTCCATAACCTCCCTGTCTCACTGGAACGTACAAATGCAGAAATCCACACAAATATGCCCTGAACCTGTACTCCACCTTAACCTCCCTGTCTCACTGGAACGTACCACTGCAGAACTGCACACAAATATGCCCTGAACCTATACCTCTCCATAACACCCCTGTCACACTGGAACGTACCAATGCAGAAATCCACAAAAATATGCCCTGAACCTGTACCCTCCATAACCTCCCTGTCTCACTGGAACGTACCAATGCAGAACTACACTCAAATTTGCCCTGAACCTGTACCCCTCCATAACCTCCCTGTCTCACAGGAACGTACCAATGCAGAACTCCACACAAATATGCCCTGAACCTGTAACCTCCATAACCTCCCTGTCTCACTGGAACGTACCAATGCAGAACTCCACACAAATATGCCCTGAACCTGTACCCCTCCATAACCTCCCTGTCTCACCGGAACGTACCAATGCAGAACTCCACACAAATATGCCCTGAACGTGTACCCTCCATAACCTCCCGGTCACACTGGAACGTACCAATGCAGAACTACAAACAAATATGCCCTGAACCTGTACCCCTCCATAACCTCCCAGTCACACTGGAACGTACCAACGCAGAACTCCAAACAAATATACCCTGAACCTGTACCCCTCCAAAACCTCCCTGTCTCACTGGAACGTACCAATGCAGAACTCCACACAAATATGCCCTGAACCTGTACCCTCCATAACCTCCCTGTCTCACTGGAACGTACCAAAGCAGAAATTCACACAAATATGCCCTGAACCTGTACCCCTCCATAACCTCCCAGTCTCACTGGAATGCACCAATGCCGAACTCCACTCAAATATGCCCTGATCCTGTACCCTCCATAACCTCCCTGTCTCACTGGAACGTACCAATGCAGAACTCCACACAAATATGCCCTGTACCTGTACCCCTCCATAACCTCCCTGTGTCACTGGAACGACCCAATACAGAACTCCACACAAATATGCCCTGAACCTGTACCCGTCCATAAACTCCCTGTCTCACTGGAACGTCCCAACGCAGAACTCCACACAATTATGCCCTGAATCTGTAGCCTCCATAACCTCACTGTCTCACTGGAACGTACCATTGCAGAGCTCCACACAAATATGCCCTGAACCTGTACCCCTGCATAACCTCCCTGTCTCACTGGAACGTACCAATGCAGAACTCCACACATATATGCCCTGAACCTGTACCCCTCCATAACTTCCCTGTCTCACTGGAACGTACCACTTCAGAACTCCACACAAATATGCCCTGAACCTGTACCCTCCATAACCTCCCTATCTCACTGGAACGTACCAATGCAGAATTCCACACAAATATGCCCTGAACCTGTACCCACCCAGAAAGTCTTTGTCTCACTGGACCGTACCAATGCAGAAATCCACACAAATATGCCCTGAACCTGTTCTCCACGTTAACCTCCCAGTCTCACTGGAACGTCCCAAAGCAGAACTCCACACAAATATGCCCTGAACCTGTACCCTCCATAACCTCACTGTCTCACTGGAACGTACCATTGCAGAAAACCACACAAATATGCCCTGAACCTGTATCCCTCCATAACATCCCTGTCTCACTGGAACGTACCAATGCAGAACTCCACACAAATATGCCCTGAATCTGTAACCCGCCATAACTTCCCTGTCTCACTGGAACGTACCAATGCAGAACTCCACACAAATATGCCCTAAACCAGTACACGTCCATAACCTCCCTGCCTCACTGGAACGTCCCACTGCAGAACTCCACACAAATATGCCATGAACCTGTATCCTCCATAACCTACTTGTCTCACTGGAAAGTAACAATGCAGAACTCCACACAAATATGCCCTGAACCTGTACCCACCCAGAAAGTCTTTGTCTCACTGGACCGTACCAATGCAGAAATCCACACAAATATGCCCTGAACCTGTTCTCCACGTTAACCTCCCAGTCTCACTGGAACGTCCCAAAGCAGAACTCCACACAAATATGCCATGAACCTGTATCCTCCATAACCTACTTGTCTCACTGGAAAGTAACAATGCAGAACTCCACACAAATATGCCCTGAACCTGTACCCGTCCATAACCTCCCTGTCTCACTGGAAGGTACAACTGCCGAACTCCACACAAATATGCCCTGAACCTGTACCCTCCATAACGTCCCTGTCTCACTGGAACGTATCAATGCAGAGCTACACACAAATTTGCCCTGAACCTGTACCCCTCTATTACCTCACTGTCTCACTGGAACATACCAATGCAGAACTCCACACAAATATGACCTGAACCTGTACCTCTCCATAACCTCCCGGTCTCACTGGAACGTACCAATGAGGAAGTCCACACAAACGTGCCCTGAACCTGTACCCGTCCATAACCTCATGTCTCACTGGAACGTCCCACTGCAGAACTCCACACAAATATGCCCTGAACCTGTACACTCCATAACCTCACTGTCACACTGGAACGTACCATTGCAGAACACCACACAAATATGCCCTGAACCTGTACCCCTCCATAACCTCCCTGTCTCACTGGAACGTACCAATGCAGAACTCCGCACAAATATGCCCTGAACCTTTACTCCTCCATAACTTTCCTGTCTCACTGGAATGTACCAATGCAGAACTCCACACAAATATGCCCCGAACCTGTACACGTCCATAACCTCCCTGTCTCACTGGAACGTCCCACTGCAGAACTCCACACAAATCTGCCATGAACCTGTATCCTCCATAACCTCCCTGTCTCACTGGAAAGTACCAATGCAGAACTCCACACAAATATGCCCTGAACCTGTACCCGTACATAACATCCCTGTCTCACTGGAACGTACCACTGCAGAACTCCACAGAAATATGCGGTGAACATGTACCCTCCATAACCTCCCTGTCTCACTGGAACGTACCAATGCGGAACTACACACAAATTTGCCCTGAACCTGTACCCCTCCATAACCTCCCGGTCTCACTGGAACGTACCAATGCAGAAGTCCACACAAATGTGCCCTGAACCTGTACCCGTCCATAACCTCATGTCTCACTGGAACGTCCCACTGCATAACTACACACAAATTTGCCCTGAACCTGTACCCCTCCATTACCTCCCGGTCTCACTGGAACGTACCAATGCAGAGCTCCACACAAATATGCCCTGAACCTGTACCCCTCCATAACCTCCCTGTCTCACTGGAACGTACCAATGCAGAAATCCACAGAAATGTGCCCTGAACCTGTACCCGTCCATAACCTCATGTCTCACTGGAACGTCCCACTGCAGAACTCCACACAAATATGCCCTGAACCTGTACCCTCCATAACTTCCCTGTCTCACTGGAAAGTACCAATGAAGAACTCCAAAAAAATATGCCCTGAACCTGTACCCCTCCATAACCTCCCAGTTACCCTGGAACGTAACAACGCAGAACTCCACACAAATATACCCTGAACCTGTACCCCTCCATAACCTCCCTGTCTCACTGGAACGTACCAACGCAGAACTCCACACAAATATACCCTGAACCTGTACCCCTCCAAAACCTCCCTGTCTCACTGGAACGTACCAATGCAGAATTCCACACAAATATGCCCTGAACCTGTACCCACCCAGAACCTCCTTGTCTCACTGGAATGTACCAATGCAGAACTCCACACAAATTTGCCCTGAACCTGTACCCCTCCATAACCTCCCTGTCTCACTGGAACGTACCAATGCAGAAATCCACACAAATATGCCCTGAACCTGTACTCCACCTTAACCACCCTGTCTCACTGGAACGTACCACTGCAGAACTCCACACAAATATGCCCTGAAACTGTAACCTCCATAACCTCCCTGTCTCACTGGAACGTACCAATGCAGAACTACACTCAAATTTGCCCTGAACCTGTACCCTCCATAACCTCCCTGTCTCACTGGAACGTACCAAAGCAGAACTCCACACAAATATGCCCTCAACGTGTACCCTCCATAACCTCCCAGTCACACTGGAACGTACCAATGCAGAACTCCAAACAAATATGCCTTTAACCTGTACCCCTCCAAAACCTCCCTCTCTAACTGGAACGTACCAATGCAGGATTCCACACAAATATGCCCTGAACCTGTACCCTCCATAACCTCCCTGTCTCACTGGAACGTACCAATGCAGAATTCCACACAAATATGCCTTGAGCCTGTACCCGCCCATAACCTCCTTGTCTCACTGATAGATAGATAGATAGATAGATAGATAGATACTTTATTCATCCCCATGGGGAAATTCAACATTTTTTTCCAATGTCCCATACACTTGTTGTAGCAAAAACTCATTACATACAATACTTAACTCAGTAATAATATGATATGCATCTAAATCACTAACTCAAAAAGCATTAATAATAGCTTTAAAAAAAAAAAAAGTTCTTAAGTCCTGGCAGTTGAATTGTAAAGCCTAATGGCATTGGGGAGTATTGACCTCTTCATCCTGTCTGAGGAGCATTGCATCGACAGTAACCTGTCGCTGAAACTGCTTCTCTGTCTCTGGATGGTGCTATGTAGAGGATGTTCAGGGTTTTCCATAATTGACCGTAGCCTACTCAGCGCCCTTCGCTCAGCTACCGATGTTAAACTCTCCAGTACTTTGCCCACGACAGAGCCCGCCTTCCTTATCAGCTTATTAAGACGTGAGGCGTCCTTCTTCTTAATGCTTCCTCCCCAACACGCCACCACAAAGAAGAGGGCGCTCTCAACAACTGACCTATAGAACATCTTCAGCATCTCACTGCAGACATTGAATGACGCCAACCTTCTAAGGAAGTACAGTCGACTCTGTGCCTTCCTGCACAAGGCATCTGTGTTGGCAGTCCAGTCTAGCTTCTCGTCCAACTGTACTCCCAGATACTTGTAGGTCTTAACCTGCTCCACACATTCTCCATTAATGATCACTGGCTCCATATGAGGCCTAGATCTCCTAAAGTCCACCACCATCTCCTTGGTCTTGGTGACATTGAGACGCAGGTAGTTTTAGTTGCACCATGTCACAAAGTCCTGTATCAGTTTCCTATACTCCTCCTCCTGTCCATTCCTGACACAACCCACTATGGCCGTGTCATCAGCGAACTTCTGCACATGGCAGGACTCCGAGTTATATTGGAAGTCAGATGTGTACAGGGTGAACAGGACCGGAGAGAGTACGGTTCCCTGTGGCGCTCCTGTGCTGCTGACCACTGTGTCAGACCTACAGTCTCCCAACCGCACATACTGAGGTCTATCTGTCAAGTAGTCCACTATCCAATCCACCATGTGAGAGTCTACTACCATCTCCGTTAGTTTGTGCTTTAAGATCTTGGGCTGGATGGTGTTAAAGGCACTAGAGAAGTCAAGGAATGTAATCCTCACAGCACAACTGACCCCATCTAGGTGAGAGAGTGATTTGTGCAGCAAATACGTGATAGCATCCTCCACTCCCACCTTCTCCTTATACGCAAACTGAAGCGGATCCCGGGCGTGCCTGGTTTGTGGCCTCAGATTCTGTATTATCAGCCATTCCAATGCAGAACTCCACACAAATATGCCCTGAACCTGTACCCTCCATAAACTCCCTGTCTCACTGGAACGCACCAATGCCGAACTCCACTCAAATATGCCCTGATCCTGTACCTGTCCATAAACTCCCTGTCTCACTGGAACGTCCCACTGCAGAATTCCACACAAATATGCCATGAACCGGTACCCTCCATAACATCCCTGTCCCACTGGAAAGTACCAATGCAGAACTCCACACAAATATGCCCTGAACCTGTACCCATCCATAATCACCCTGTCTACCTGGAACGTACCAATGCAGAACTCCACACAAATATGCCCTGAACTTGTACCCTCCATAACCGCCCTGTCTCACTGGAACGTACCAATGCAGAACTCCACACAAATATGCCCTGAACTTGTACCCTCCATAACCTCCCTGTCTCACTGGAACGTACCAATGCAGAATTCCACACAAATATGCCCTGAACCTGTACCACTCCATAACCTCCCTGTCTCACTGGAACGTCCCAACGCAGAACTCCACACCAATATGCCCTGAACCTGTACCCTCCATAACCTCACTGTCTCACTGGAACGTACCATTGCAGAACACCACACAAATATGCCCTGAACCTGTACCCCTCCATAACCACCCTGTCTCACTGGAACGTACCAATGCAGAACTCCACACAAATATGCCCTGAACCTGTACTCCGCCATAACTTCCCTGTCTCACTGGAACGTACCAATGCAGAATTCCACACAAATATGCACTGAACCTGTACACGTCCATAACCTCCCTGTCTCACTGGAACGTACAACTGCCGAACTCCACAGAAATATGCCCTGAACCTGTACCCTCAATAACGTCCCTGTCTCACTGGATCGTACCAATGCAGAACAACACACAAATTTGCCCTGAACCTGTACCCCTCCATTACCTCACTGTCTCACTGGAACATACCAATGCAGAACTCCACACAAATATGCCCTGAACCTGTACCACTCCATAACCTCCCGGTCTCACTGGAACGTACCAATGCGGAAGTCCACACAAACGTGCCCTGAACCTGTACCCGTCTATAACCTCATGTCTCACTGGAACGTCCCTCTGCAGAACTCCACACAAATATGCCCTGAACCTGTACACTCCATAACCTCACTGTCACACTGAAACGTACCATTGCAGAACACCACACAAATATGCCCTGAACCTTTACCCCTCCATAACTTCCCTGTTTCACTGGAATGTACCAATGCAGAACTCCACGCAAATATGCCCCGAACCTGTACACGTCCATAACCTCCCTGTCTCACTGGAACGTCCCACTGCAGAACTCCACACAAATCTGCCATGAACCTTTTTCCTCCATAACCTCGCTGTCTCACTGGAAAGTACCAATGCAGAACTCCACACAAATATGCCCTGACCCTGTACCCCTCCATAACCTCCCTGTCTCACTGGAACGTACCAATGCAGAACTACACACAAATTTGCCCTGAACCTGTACCCCTCCATAACCTCCCTGTCTCACTGGAACGTACCAATGCAGAACTCCACACAAATATGCCCTGACCCTGTACCCCTCCATAACCTCCCGGTCTCACTGGAACGTACCACTTCAGAACTCCACACAAATATGCCCTGAACCTGTACCCTCCATAACCTCCCTATCTCACTGGAACGTACCAATGCAGAATTCCACACAAATATGCCCTGAACCTGTACCCACCCAGAAAGTCTTTGTCTCACTGGACCGTACCAATGCAGAAATCCACACAAATATGCCCTGAACCTGTTCTCCACGTTAACCTCCCAGTCTCACTGGAACGTCCCAAAGCAGAACTCCACACAAATATGCCCTGAACCTGTACCCTCCATAACCTCACTGTCTCACTGGAACGTACCATTGCAGAACACCACACAAATATGCCCTGAACCTGTATCCCTCCATAACATCCCTGTCTCACTGGAACGTACCAATGCAGAACTCCACACAAATATGCCCTGAATCTGTAACCCGCCATAACTTCCCTGTCTCACTGGAACGTACCAATGCAGAACTCCACACAAATATGCCCTAAACCAGTACACGTCCATAACCTCCCTGCCTCACTGGAACGTCCCACTGCAGAACTCCACACAAATATGCCATGAACCTGTATCCTCCATAACCTACTTGTCTCACTGGAAAGTAACAATGCAGAACTCCACACAAATATGCCCTGAACGTGTACCCGTCCATAACCTCCCTGTCTCACTGGAACGTACAACTGCCGAACTCCACACAAATATGCCCTGAACCTGTACCCTCCATAACGTCCCTGTCTCACTGGAACGTATCAATGCAGAGCTACACACAAATTTGCCCTGAACCTGTACCCCTCTATTACCTCACTGTCTCACTGGAACATACCAATGCAGAACTCCACACAAATATGACCTGAACCTGTACCTCTCCATAACCTCCCGGTCTCACTGGAACGTACCAATGAGGAAGTCCACACAAACGTGCCCTGAACCTGTACCCGTCCATAACCTCATGTCTCACTGGAACGTCCCACTGCAGAACTCCACACAAATATGCCCTGAACCTGTACACTCCATAACCTCACTGTCACACTGGAACGTACCATTGCAGAACACCACACAAATATGCCCTGAACCTGTACCCCTCCATAACCTCCCTGTCTCACTGGAACGTACCAATGCAGAACTCCGCACAAATATGCCCTGAACCTTTACTCCTCCATAACTTTCCTGTCTCACTGGAATGTACCAATGCAGAACTCCACACAAATATGCCCCGAACCTGTACACGTCCATAACCTCCCTGTCTCACTGGAACGTCCCACTGCAGAACTCCACACAAATCTGCCATGAACCTGTATCCTCCATAACCTCCCTGTCTCACTGGAAAGTACCAATGCAGAACTCCACACAAATATGCCCTGAACCTGTACCCGTACATAACCTCCCTGTCTCACTGGAACGTACCACTGCAGAACTCCACAGAAATATGCGGTGAACATGTACCCTCCATAACCTCCCTGTCTCACTGGAACGTACCAATGCAGAACTACACACAAATTTGCCCTGAACCTGTACCCCTCCATAACCTCCCGGTCTCACTGGAACGTACCAATGCAGAAGTCCACACAAATGTGCCCTGAACCTGTACCCGTCCATAACCTCATGTCTCACTGGAACGTCCCACTGCATAACTA
Organism: Hemitrygon akajei; assembly: GCF_048418815.1. Lineage (NCBI taxonomy): Eukaryota > Metazoa > Chordata > Chondrichthyes > Myliobatiformes > Dasyatidae > Hemitrygon > Hemitrygon akajei. Next base: position 2,300,633 of record NW_027331971.1, on the reverse strand, counting down.
CACACAAATTTGCCCTGAACCTGTACCCCTCCATTACCTCCCGGTCTCACTGGAACGTACCAATGCAGAGCTCCACACAAATATGCCCTGAACCTGTACCCCTCCATAACCTCCCTGTCTCACTGGAACGTACCAATGCAGAAATCCACAGAAATGTGCCCTGAACCTGTACCCGTCCATAACCTCATGTCTCACTGGAACGTCCCACTGCAGAACTCCACACAAATATGCCCTGAACCTGTACCCTCCATAACTCCCCTGTCTCACTGGAAAGTACCAATGAAGAACTCCAAAAAAATATGCCCTGAACCTGTACCCCTCCATAACCTCCCAGTTACCCTGGAACGTAACAACGCAGAACTCCACACAAATATACCCTGAACCTGTACCCCTCCATAACCTCCCTGTCTCACTGGAACGTACCAACGCAGAACTCCACACAAATATACCCTGAACCTGTACCCCTCCAAAACCTCCCTGTCTCACTGGAACGTACCAATGCAGAATTCCACACAAATATGCCCTGAACCTGTACCCACCCAGAACCTCCTTGTCTCACTGGAATGTACCAATGCAGAACTCCACACAAATTTGCCCTGAACCTGTACCCCTCCATAACCTCCCTGTCTCACTGGAACGTACCAATGCAGAAATCCACACAAATATGCCCTGAACCTGTACTCCACCTTAACCACCCTGTCTCACTGGAACGTACCACTGCAGAACTCCACACAAATATGCCCTGAAACTGTAACCTCCATAACCTCCCTGTCTCACTGGAACGTACCAATGCAGAACTACACTCAAATTTGCCCTGAACCTGTACCCGCCCATAACCTCCTTGTCTCACTGATAGATAGATAGATAGATAGATAGATACTTTATTCATCCCCATGGGGAAATTCAACATTTTTTTCCAATGTCCCATACACTTGTTGTAGCAAAAACTCATTACATACAATACTTAACTCAGTAATAATATGATATGCATCTAAATCACTAACTCAAAAAGCATTAATAATAGCTTTAAAAAAAAAAAATGTTCTTAAGTCCTGGCAGTTGAATTGTAAAGCCTAATGGCATTGGGGAGTATTGACCTCTTCATCCTGTCTGAGGAGCATTGCATCGACAGTAACCTGTCGCTGAAACTGCTTCTCTGTCTCTGGATGGTGCTATGTAGAGGATGTTCAGGGTTTTCCATAATTGACCGTAGCCTACTCAGCGCCCTTCGCTCAGCTACCGATGTTAAACTCTCCAGTACTTTGCCCACGACAGAGCCCGCCTTCCTTATCAGCTTATTAAGACGTGAGGCGTCCTTCTTCTTAATGCTTCCTCCCCAACACGCCACCACAAAGAAGAGGGCGCTCTCAACAACTGACCTATAGAACATCTTCAGCATCTCACTGCAGACATTGAATGACGCCAACCTTCTAAGGAAGTACAGTCGACTCTGTGCCTTCCTGCACAAGGCATCTGTGTTGGCAGTCCAGTCTAGCTTCTCGTCCAACTGTACTCCCAGATACTTGTAGGTCTTAACCTGCTCCACACATTCTCCATTAATGATCACTGGCTCCATATGAGGCCTAGATCTCCTAAAGTCCACCACCATCTCCTTGGTCTTGGTGACATTGAGACGCAGGTAGTTTTAGTTGCACCATGTCACAAAGTCCTGTATCAGTTTCCTATACTCCTCCTCCTGTCCATTCCTGACACAACCCACTATGGCCGTGTCATCAGCGAACTTCTGCACATGGCAGGACTCCGAGTTATATTGGAAGTCAGATGTGTACAGGGTGAACAGGACCGGAGAGAGTACGGTTCCCTGTGGCGCTCCTGTGCTGCTGACCACTGTGTCAGACCTACAGTCTCCCAACCGCACATACTGAGGTCTATCTGTCAAGTAGTCCACTATCCAATCCACCATGTGAGAGTCTACTACCATCTCCGTTAGTTTGTGCTTTAAGATCTTGGGCTGGATGGTGTTAAAGGCACTAGAGAAGTCAAGGAATGTAATCCTCACAGCACAACTGACCCCATCTAGGTGAGAGAGTGATTTGTGCAGCAAATACGTGATAGCATCCTCCACTCCCACCTTCTCCTTATACGCAAACTGAAGCGGATCCCGGGCGTGCCTGGTTTGTGGCCTCAGATTCTGTATTATCAGCCATTCCAATGCAGAACTCCACACAAATATGCCCTGAACCTGTACCCTCCATAAACTCCCTGTCTCACTGGAACGCACCAATGCCGAACTCCACTCAAATATGCCCTGATCCTGTACCCGTCCATAAACTCCCTGTCTCACTGGAACGTCCCACTGCAGAATTCCACACAAATATGCCATGAACCGGTACCCTCCATAACATCCCTGTCCCACTGGAAAGTACCAATGCAGAACTCCACACAAATATGCCCTGAACCTGTACCCATCCATAATCACCCTGTCTACCTGGAACGTACCAATGCAGAACTCCACACAAATATGCCCTGAACTTGTACCCTCCATAACCGCCCTGTCTCACTGGAACGTACCAATGCAGAACTCCACACAAATATGCCCTGAACTTGTACCCTCCATAACCTCCCTGTCTCACTGGAACGTACCAATGCAGAATTCCACACAAATATGCCCTGAACCTGTACCACTCCATAACCTCCCTGTCTCACTGGAACGTCCCAACGCAGAACTCCACACCAATATGCCCTGAACCTGTACCCTCCATAACCTCACTGTCTCACTGGAACGTACCATTGCAGAACACCACACAAATATGCCCTGAACCTGTACCCCTCCATAACCACCCTGTCTCACTGGAACGTACCAATGCAGAACTCCACACAAATATGCCCTGAACCTGTACCCCGCCATAACTTCCCTGTCTCACTGGAACGTACCAATGCAGAATTCCACACAAATATGCACTGAACCTGTACACGTCCATAACCTCCCTGTCTCACTGGAACGTACAACTGCCGAACTCCACAGAAATATGCCCTGAACCTGTACCCTCAATAACGTCCCTGTCTCACTGGATCGTACCAATGCAGAACAACACACAAATTTGCCCTGAACCTGTACCCCTCCATTACCTCACTGTCTCACTGGAACATACCAATGCAGAACTCCACACAAATATGCCCTGAACCTGTACCACTCCATAACCTCCCGGTCTCACTGGAACGTACCAATGCAGAACTCCACACAAATATGCCCCGAACCTGTACACGTCCATAACCTCCCTGTCTCACTGGAACGTCCCACTGCAGAACTCCACACAAATCTGCCATGAACCTTTATCCTCCATAACCTCGCTGTCTCACTGGAAAGTACCAATGCAGAACTCCACACAAATATGCCCTGAACCTGTTCCCTCCATAACCTCCCTGTCTCACTGGAACGTACCAATACAGAACTACACACAAATTTGCCCTGAACCTGTACCCCTCCATAACCTCCCTGTCTCACTGGAACGTACCAATGCAGAACTCCACACAAATATGCCCTGACCCTGTACCCCTCCATAACCTCCCGGTCTCACTGGAAAGTACCAATGCAGAAGTCCACACAAATGTGCCCTGAACCTATACCCGTCCATAACCTCATGTCTCACTGGAACGTCCCACTGCAGAACTACACACAAATTTGCCCTGAACCTGTACCCCTCCATAACCTCCCTGTCTCACTGGAACGTACCATTGCAGAACTCCACACAAATATGCCCTGAACCTGTACCCTCCATAACCTCCCTGTCTCACTGGAACGTACCATTGCAGAACTCCACACAAATATGCCCTGAACCTGTACCCTCCATAACCTCCCTGTCTCACTGGAACGTACCAATGCAGAATTCCACACAAATATGCCCTGAACCTGTACCCACACAGAACCTCCTTGTCTCACCGGAATGTTCCCATGCAGAACACCACACAAATTTGCCCTGATCCTGTACCCCTCCATAACCTCCCTGTCTCACTGGAACGTACCAATGCAGAAATCCACGCAAATATGCCCTGAACCTGTAACCTCCATAACCTCCCTGTCTCACTGGAACGTACCAATGCAGAACAACACTCAAATTTGCCCTGAACCTGTACCCTCCATAACCTCCCTGTCTCACTGGAACGTACCAATGCAGAAATCCACACAAATATGCCCTGAATGTGTACCCTCCATAACCTCCCAGTCACACTGGAACGTACCAATGCAGAACTCCAAACAAATATGCCCTTAACCTGTACCCCTCCAAAACCTCCCTGTCTCACTGGAACTTACCAATGCAGGATTCCACACAAATATGCCCTGAACCTGTACCCTCCATAACCTCCCTGTCTCACTGGAACGTACCAATGCAGAATTCCACACAAATATGCCTTGAACCTGTACTCGCCCATAACCTCCTTGTCTCACTGGAACATACCAATGCAGAACTCCACACAAATATGCCCTGAAACTGTACCCTCCATAAACTCGCTGTATCACTGGAACGCACCAATGCCGAACTCCACTCAAATATGCCCTGATCCTGTACCGTGCATAACCTCCCTGTCTCACTGGAACGAACCATTGCAGAACACCACACAAATATGCCCTGAACCTGTACACGTCCATAAACTCCCTGTCTCACTGGAACGTCCCACTGAAGAATTCCACACAAATATGCCATGAACCGGTACCCTCCATAACCTCCCTGTCCCACTGGAAAGTACCAATGCAGAACTCCACACAAATATGCCCGGAACCTGTACCCATCCATAACCTCCCTGTCTCACTGGAACGTACCAATGCAGAACTCCACACAAATATGCCCTGAACCTGTACCCACCCAGAATGTCCTTGTCTCACTGGACAGTACCAATGCAGAAATCCATACAAATATGCCCTGAACCTGTTCTCCACGTTAACCTCCCAGTCTCACTGGAACGTACCAATGCAGAACTCCACACAAATATGCCCTGAACCTGTACCCCGCCATAACTTCCCTGTCTCACTGGAACGTACCAATGAGAACACCAGACAAATATGCCCTGAACCTGTACCCCTCCATAACCTCCCTGTCTCACTGGAACGTACCAATGCAGAACTCCGCACAAATATGCCCTGAACCTTTACCCCTCCATAACTTCCCTGTCTCACTGGAATGTACCAATGCAGAACTCCACACAAATATGCCCCGAACCTGTACACGTCCATAACCTCCCTGTCTCACTGGAACGTCCCACTGCAGAACTCCACACAAATCAGCCATGAACCTTTATCCTCCATAACCTCCCTGTCTCACTGGAAAGTACCAATGCAGAACTCCACACAAATATGCCCTGAACCTGTACCCGTCCATAACCTCCATGTCTCACCTGAACGTACCACTGCAGAACTCCACAGAAATATGCGGTGAACCTGTACCCTCCATAACCTCCCTGTCTCACTGGAACGTACCAATGCAGAACTACACACAAATTTGCCCTGAACCTGTACACCTCCATAACGTCCCTGTCTGACTGGAACGTACCAATGCAGAACTCCACACAAATATGCCCTGAACCTGTACCCCTCCATAACCTCCCTGTCTCACTGGAATGTACCAATGAAGAACTCCAAACAAATATGCCCTGAATCTGTACCCCTCCATAACCTCCCAGTTACCCTAAACGTACCAACGCAGAACTCCACACAAATATACCCTGAACCTGTACCCCTCCATAACCTCCCTGTCTCACTGGAACGTACCATTGCAGAACTCCACACAAATATGCCCTGAACCTGTACCCTCCATAACCTCCCTGTTTCACTGGAACGTACCAATGCAGAATTCCACACAAATATGCCCTGAACCTGTACCCACCCAGAACCTCCTTGTCTCACTGGAATGGACCAATGCAGAACTCCACACAAATTTGCCCTGAACCTGTACCTCTCCATAACCTCCTTGTCTCACTGGAATGTACCACTGCAGAACTCCACACAAATATGCCCTGAACCTGTACCCTCCATAACCTCCCTGTCTTACTGGAACGTACCAATGCAGAACTCCAAACAAACATGTCCTGAACGTGTACCCTCCATAACCTCCCAGTCACACTGGAACGTACCAATGCAGAGCTCCAAACAAATATGCCCTTAACCTGTACCCCTGCAAAACCACCCTGTCTCACTGGAACGTACCAATGCCGGATTCCACACAAATATGCCCTGAACCTCTACCCTCCATAACCTCCTCGTCTCACTGGAAGGTACCAATGCAGAATTCCACACAAATATGCCTTGAACCTGTACCCGCCCATATCCTCCTTGTCTCACTGGAACATACCAATGCAGAACTCCACACAAATATGCCCTGAACCTGTACCCTCCATAAACTCCCTGTCTCACTGGAACGCACCAATGCCGAACTCCACTCAAATATGCCCTGATCCTGTACCGTGCATAACCTCCCTGTCTCACTGGAGCGAACCATTGCAGAACACCAGACAAATATTCCCTGAACCTGTACCCCTCCAAATCCTCCCTGTCTCACTGGAACGTACCAATGCAGAATTCCACACAAATATGCCCTGAACCGGTACCCTCCATAACCTCCCTGTCACACTGGAAAGTACCAATGCAGAACTCCACACAAATATGCCCTGAACCTGTACCCATCCATAACCTCCCTGTCTCACTGGAACGTACCAATGCAGAACTCCACACAAATATGCCCTGAACTTCTACCCTCCATAACCTCCCTGTCTCACTGGAACGTACCAATGCAGAACTCCACCCAAATATGCCCTGAACCTGTACCCTCCATAAGCTCCCTGTCTCACTGGAACGTACCATTGCAGAACTCCACACAAATATGCCCTGAAACTGTACCCCTCCATAACCTCCCTGTCTCACTGGAACGTATCACTGCAGAACTCCACACAAATATGCCCTGAACCTGTACCCTCCATAACCTCCCTATCTCACTGGAACGTACCAATGCAGAATTCCACACAAATATGCCCTGAACCTGTACCCACCCAGAAAGTCCTTGTCTCAATGGACCGTACCAATGCAGAAATCCACACAAATATGCCCTGAACCTGTTCTCCACGTTAACCTCCCAGTCTCACTGGAACGTCCCAACGCAGAACTCCACACAAATATGCCCTGAACCTGTACCCTCCATAACCTCACTGTCTCACTGGAACGTACCATTGCAGAACACCACACAAATATGCCCTGAACCTGTACCCCTCCATAACCTCCCTGTCTCACTGGAACGTACCAATGCAGAACTCCACACAAATATGCCCAGAACCTGTACCCCGCCATAACTTCCCTGTCTCACTGGAACGTACAACTGATGAACTCCACAGAAATATGCCCTGAACCTGTACCCTCCATAACGTCCCTGTCTCACTGGAACGTACCAATGCAGAACTACACACAAATTTGCCCAGAACCTGTACTCCTCCATTACCGCACTGTCTCACTAGAACATACCAATGCAGAACTCCACACAAATATGCCCTGAACCTGTACCCCTCCATAACCTCCCGGTCTCACTGGAACGTACCAATGAGGAAGTCCACACAAACGTGCCCTGAACCTGTACCTGTCCATAACCTCATGTCTCACTGGAACGTCCCACTGCAGAACTCCACACAAATATGCCCTGAACCTGTACACTCCATAATCTCACTGTCACACTGGAACGTACCATTGCAGAACACCAGACAAATATGCCCTGAACCTGTACCCCTCCATAACCTCCCTGTCTCACTGGAACGTAACAATGCAGAACTCCACACAAATATGCCCTGAACCTGTACCCGTCCATAACCTCCCTGTCTCACTGGAACGTACCACTGCAGAACTCCACACAAATATGCGGTGAACCTGTACCCTCCATAACCTCCCTGTCTCACTGGAACGTAGCAATGCAGAACAACACACAAATTTGCCCTGAACCTGTACCCCTCCATAACCTCCCTGTCTCACTGGAACGTACCAATGCAGAACTCCTCACAAATATGCCCTGAACCTGTACCCCTCCAAAACCTCCCGGTCTCACTGGAACGTACCAATGCAGAAGTCCACAAAAATGTGCCCTGAACCTGTACCCGTACATAACCTCATGTCTCACTGGAACGTCCCACTGCAGAACTACACACAAATTTGCCCTGAACCTGTACCCCTCCATAACCTCCCTGTCTCACTTGAACGTACCAATGCAGAGCTCCACACAAATATGCCCTGAACCTGTACCCCTCCATAACCTCCCAGTTACCCTGGAACGTACCAACGCAGAACTCCACACAAATATACCCTGGACCTGTACCCCTCCATAACCTCCCTGTCTCACTGGAACGTACCATTGCAGAACTCCACACAAATAGGCCCTGAACCTGTACCCCTCCATAACCTCCCTGTCTCACTGGAACGTACCAATGCAGAAATCCACACAAATATGCCCTGAACCTGTACACTCCATAACCTCACTGTCACACTGGAACGTACCATTGCAGAACACCACACAAATATGCCCTGAACCTGTACCCCTCCATAACTTCACTGTCTCACTGGAATGTACCAATGCAGAACTCCACACAAATATGCCCCGAACATGTACACGTCCATAACTTCCCTGTCTCACTGGAACGTCCCACCGCAGAACTCCACACAAATCTGCCATGAACCTGTATCCTCCATAACCTCCCTGTCTCACTGGAAAGTACCAATGCAGTACTCCACACAAATATGCACTGAACCTGTACCGGTCCATAACCTCCCTGTCTCACTGGAACGTACCACTGCAGAACTCCACACAAATATGCGGTGAACCTGTACCCTCCATAACCTCCCTGTCTCACTGGAACGTACCAATGTAAAACTACACACAAATTTGCCCTGAACCTGTACCCCTCCATAACATCACTGTCTCACTGGAACGTACCAATGCAGAACTCCACACAAATATGCCCTGAACCTGTACCCCTCCATAACCTCCCTGTCTCACTGGAACGTACCAATGCAGAAGTCCACACAAATGTGCCCTGAACCTGTACCCGTCCATAACCTCCTGTCTCACTGGAACGTCCCACTGCAGAACTACACACAAATTTGCCCTGAACCTGTACCCCTCCATAACCTCCCTGTCTCACTGGAACGTACCAATGCAGAGCTCCACACAAATAAGCCCTGAACTTGTACCCCTCCATAACCTCCCTGTCTCACTGGAACGTACCAATGAAGAACTCCAAACAAATATGCCCTGAACCTGTACCCCTCCATAACCTCCCAGTTACCCTGGAACGTACCAACGCAGAACTCCACACAAATATACCCTGGACCTGTACCCCTCCATAACCTCCCTGTCTCACTGGAACGTACCATTGCAGAACTCCACACAAATAGGCCCTGAACCTGTACCCCTCCATAACCTCCCTGTCTCACTGGAACGTACCAATGCAGAAATCCACGCAAATATGCCCTGAACCTGTAACCTCCATAACCTCCCTGTCTCACTGGAACGTACCAATGCAGAACAACACTCAAATTTGCCCTGAACCTGTACCCTCCATAACCTCCCTGTCTCACTGGAACGTACCAATGCAGAAATCCACACAAATATGCCCTGAATGTGTACCCTCCATAACCTCCCAGTCACACTGGAACGTACCAATGCAGAACTCCAAACAAATATGCCCTTAACCTGTACCCCTCCAAAACCTCCCTGTCTCACTGGAACTTACCAATGCAGGATTCCACACAAATATGCCCTGAACCTGTACCCTCCATAACCTCCCTGTCTCACTGGAACGTACCAATGCAGAATTCCACACAAATATGCCTTGAACCTGTACTCGCCCATAACCTCCTTGTCTCACTGGAACATACCAATGCAGAACTCCACACAAATATGCCCTGAAACTGTACCCTCCATAAACTCGCTGTATCACTGGAACGCACCAATGCCGAACTCCACTCAAATATGCCCTGATCCTGTACCGTGCATAACCTCCCTGTCTCACTGGAACGAACCATTGCAGAACACCACACAAATATGCCCTGAACCTGTACACGTCCATAAACTCCCTGTCTCACTGGAACGTCCCACTGAAGAATTCCACACAAATATGCCATGAACCGGTACCCTCCATAACCTCCCTGTCCCACTGGAAAGTACCAATGCAGAACTCCACACAAATATGCCCGGAACCTGTACCCATCCATAACCTCCCTGTCTCACTGGAACGTACCAATGCAGAACTCCACACAAATATGCCCTGAACCTGTACCCACCCAGAATGTCCTTGTCTCACTGGACAGTACCAATGCAGAAATCCATACAAATATGCCCTGAACCTGTTCTCCACGTTAACCTCCCAGTCTCACTGGAACGTACCAATGCAGAACTCCACACAAATATGCCCTGAACCTGTACCCCGCCATAACTTCCCTGTCTCACTGGAACGTACCAATGAGAACACCAGACAAATATGCCCTGAACCTGTACCCCTCCATAACCTCCCTGTCTCACTGGAACGTACCAATGCAGAACTCCGCACAAATATGCCCTGAACCTTTACCCCTCCATAACTTCCCTGTCTCACTGGAATGTACCAATGCAGAACTCCACACAAATATGCCCCGAACCTGTACACGTCCATAACCTCCCTGTCTCACTGGAACGTCCCACTGCAGAACTCCACACAAATCAGCCATGAACCTTTATCCTCCATAACCTCCCTGTCTCACTGGAAAGTACCAATGCAGAACTCCACACAAATATGCCCTGAACCTGTACCCGTCCATAACCTCCATGTCTCACCTGAACGTACCACTGCAGAACTCCACAGAAATATGCGGTGAACCAGTACCCTCCATAACCTCCCTGTCTCACTGGAACGTACCAATGCAGAACTACACACAAATTTGCCCTGAACCTGTACACCTCCATAACGTCCCTGTCTGACTGGAACGTACCAATGCAGAACTCCACACAAATATGCCCTGAACCTGTACCCCTCCATAACCTCCCTGTCTCACTGGAATGTACCAATGAAGAACTCCAAACAAATATGCCCTGAATCTGTACCCCTCCATAACCTCCCAGTTACCCTAAACGTACCAACGCAGAACTCCACACAAATATACCCTGAACCTGTACCCCTCCATAACCTCCCTGTCTCACTGGAACGTACCATTGCAGAACTCCACACAAATATGCCCTGAACCTGTACCCTCCATAACCTCCCTGTTTCACTGGAACGTACCAATGCAGAATTCCACACAAATATGCCCTGAACCTGTACCCACCCAGAACCTCCTTGTCTCACTGGAATGGACCAATGCAGAACTCCACACAAATTTGCCCTGAACCTGTACCTCTCCATAACCTCCTTGTCTCACTGGAATGTACCACTGCAGAACTCCACACAAATATGCCCTGAACCTGTACCCTCCATAACCTCCCTGTCTTACTGGAACGTACCAATGCAGAACTCCAAACAAACATGTCCTGAACGTGTACCCTCCATAACCTCCCAGTCACACTGGAACGTACCAATGCAGAGCTCCAAACAAATATGCCCTTAACCTGTACCCCTGCAAAACCACCTTGTCTCACTGGAACGTACCAATGCCGGATTCCACACAAATATGCCCTGAACCTCTACCCTCCATAACCTCCTCGTCTCACTGGAAGGTACCAATGCAGAATTCCACACAAATATGCCTTGAACCTGTACCCGCCCATATCCTCCTTGTCTCACTGGAACATACCAATGCAGAACTCCACACAAATATGCCCTGAACCTGTACCCTCCATAAACTCCCTGTCTCACTGGAACGCACCAATGCCGAACTCCACTCAAATATGCCCTGATCCTGTACCGTGCATAACCTCCCTGTCTCACTGGAGCGAACCATTGCAGAACACCAGACAAATATTCCCTGAACCTGTACCCCTCCAAATCCTCCCTGTCTCACTGGAACGTACCAATGCAGAATTCCACACAAATATGCCCTGAACCGGTACCCTCCATAACCTCCCTGTCACACTGGAAAGTACCAATGCAGAACTCCACACAAATATGCCCTGAACCTGTACCCATCCATAACCTCCCTGTCTCACTGGAACGTACCAATGCAGAACTCCACACAAATATGCCCTGAACTTCTACCCTCCATAACCTCCCTGTCTCACTGGAACGTACCAATGCAGAACTCCACCCAAATATGCCCTGAACCTGTACCCTCCATAAGCTCCCTGTCTCACTGGAACGTACCATTGCAGAACTCCACACAAATATGCCCTGAAACTGTACCCCTCCATAACCTCCCTGTCTCACTGGAACGTATCACTGCAGAACTCCACACAAATATGCCCTGAACCTGTACCCTCCATAACCTCCCTATCTCACTGGAACGTACCAATGCAGAATTCCACACAAATATGCCCTGAACCTGTACCCACCCAGAAAGTCCTTGTCTCAATGGACCGTACCAATGCAGAAATCCACACAAATATGCCCTGAACCTGTTCTCCACGTTAACCTCCCAGTCTCACTGGAACGTCCCAACGCAGAACTCCACACAAATATGCCCTGAACCTGTACCCTCCATAACCTCACTGTCTCACTGGAACGTACCATTGCAGAACACCACACAAATATGCCCTGAACCTGTACCCCTCCATAACCTCCCTGTCTCACTGGAACGTACCAATGCAGAACTCCACACAAATATGCCCAGAACCTGTACCCCGCCATAACTTCCCTGTCTCACTGGAACGTACAACTGATGAACTCCACAGAAATATGCCCTGAACCTGTACCCTCCATAACGTCCCTGTCTCACTGGAACGTACCAATGCAGAACTACACACAAATTTGCCCAGAACCTGTACTCCTCCATTACCGCACTGTCTCACTAGAACATACCAATGCAGAACTCCACACAAATATGCCCTGAACCTGTACCCCTCCATAACCTCCCGGTCTCACTGGAACGTACCAATGAGGAAGTCCACACAAACGTGCCCTGAACCTGTACCTGTCCATAACCTCATGTCTCACTGGAACGTCCCACTGCAGAACTCCACACAAATATGCCCTGAACCTGTACACTCCATAATCTCACTGTCACACTGGAACGTACCATTGCAGAACACCAGACAAATATGCCCTGAACCTGTACCCCTCCATAACCTCCCTGTCTCACTGGAACGTAACAATGCAGAACTCCACACAAATATGCCCTGAACCTGTACCCGTCCATAACCTCCCTGTCTCACTGGAACGTACCACTGCAGAACTCCACACAAATATGCGGTGAACCTGTACCCTCCATAACCTCCCTGTCTCACTGGAACGTAGCAATGCAGAACAACACACAAATTTGCCCTGAACCTGTACCCCTCCATAACCTCCCTGTCTCACTGGAACGTACCAATGCAGAACTCCTCACAAATATGCCCTGAACCTGTACCCCTCCAAAACCTCCCGGTCTCACTGGAACGTACCAATGCAGAAGTCCACAAAAATGTGCCCTGAACCTGTACCCGTACATAACCTCATGTCTCACTGGAACGTCCCACTGCAGAACTACACACAAATTTGCCCTGAACCTGTACCCCTCCATAACCTCCCTGTCTCACTTGAACGTACCAATGCAGAGCTCCACACAAATATGCCCTGAACCTGTACCCCTCCATAACCTCCCAGTTACCCTGGAACGTACCAACGCAGAACTCCACACAAATATACCCTGGACCTGTACCCCTCCATAACCTCCCTGTCTCACTGGAACGTACCATTGCAGAACTCCACACAAATAGGCCCTGAACCTGTACCCCTCCATAACCTCCCTGTCTCACTGGAACGTACCAATGCAGAAATCCACACAAATATGCCCTGAACCTGTACTCCACCTTAACCTCCCTGTCTCACTGGAACGTCCCACTGCAGAACTCCACACAAATATGCCCTGAACCTGTACACTCCATAACCTCACTGTCACACTGGAACGTACCATTGCAGAACACCACACAAATATGCCCTGAACCTGTACCCCTCCATAACTTCACTGTCTCACTGGAATGTACCAATGCAGAACTCCACACAAATCTGCCATGAACCTGTATCCTCCATAACCTCCCTGTCTCACTGGAAAGTACCAATGCAGTACTCCACACAAATATGCCCTGAACCTGTACCCGTCCATAACCTCCCTGTCTCACTGGAACGTACCACTGCAGAACTCCACACAAATATGCGGTGAACCTGTACCCTCCATAACCTCCATGACTCACTGGAACGTACCAATGTAGAACTACACACAAATTTGCCCTGAACCTGTACCCCTCCATAACATCCCTGTCTCACTGGAATGTACCAATGAAGAACTCCAAACAAATATGCCCTGAACCTGTACCCCTCCATAACCTCCCAGTTACCCTGGAACGTACCAACGCAGAACTCCACACAAATATACCCTGGACCTGTGCCCCTCCATAACCTCCCTGTCTCACTGGAACGTACCATTGCAGAACTCCACACAAATAGGCCCTGAACCTGTACCCCTCCATAACCTCCCTGTCTCACTGGAACGTACCAATGCAGAAATCCACACAAATATGCCCTGAACCTGTACTCCACCTTAACCTCCCTGTCTCACTGGAACGTCCGACTGCAGAACTCCACACAAATATGCCCTGAACCTGTACACTCCATAACCTCACTGTCACACTGGAACGTACCATTGCAGAACACCACACAAATATGCCCTGAGCCTGTACCCCTCCATAACTTCACTGTCTCACTGGAATGTACCAATGCAGAACTCCACACAAATATGCCCCGAACATGTACACGTCCATAACCTCCCTGTCTCACTGGAACGTCCCACTGCAGAACTCCACACAAATCTGCCATGAACCTGTATCCTCCATAACCTCCCTGTCTCACTGGAAAGTACCAATGCAGTACTCCACACAAATATGCACTGAACCTGTACCGGTCCATAACCTCCCTGTCTCACTGGAACGTACCACTGCAGAACTCCACACAAATATGCGGTGAACCTGTACCCTCCATAACCTCCCTGTCTCACTGGAACGTACCAATGTAAAACTACACACAAATTTGCCCTGAACCTGTACCCCTCCATAACATCACTGTCTCACTGGAACGTACCAATGCAGAACTCCACACAAATATGCCCTGAACCTGTACCCCTCCATAACCTCCCTGTCTCACTGGAACGTACCAATGCAGAAGTCCACACAAATGTGCCCTGAACCTGTACCCGTCCATAACCTCCTGTCTCACTGGAACGTCCCACTGCAGAACTACACACAAATTTGCCCTGAACCTGTACCCCTCCATAACCTCCCTGTCTCACTGGAACGTACCAATGCAGAGCTCCACACAAATAAGCCCTGAACTTGTACCCCTCCATAACCTCCCTGTCTCACTGGAACGTACCAATGAAGAACTCCAAACAAATATGCCCTGAACCTGTACCCCTCCATAACCTCCCAGTTACCCTGGAACGTACCAACGCAGAACTCCACACAAATATACCCTGGACCTGTACCCCTCCATAACCTCCCTGTCTCACTGGAACGTACCATTGCAGAACTCCACACAAATAGGCCCTGAACCTGTACCCCTCCATAACCTCCCTGTCTCACTGGAACGTACCAATGCAGAAATCCACACAAATATGCCCTGAACCTGTACTCCACCTTAACCTCCCTGTCTCACTGGAACGTCCCACTGCAGAACTCCACACAAATATGCCCTGAACCTGTACACTCCATAACCTCACTGTCACACTGGAACGTACCATTGCAGAACACCACACAAATATGCCCTGAACCTGTACCCCTCCATAACTTCACTGTCTCACTGGAATGTACCAATGCAGAACTCCACACAAATATGCACCGAACATGTACACGTCCATAACTTCCCTGTCTCACTGGAACGTCCCACCGCAGAACTCCACACAAATCTGCCATGAACCTGTATCCTCCATAACCTCCCTGTCTCACTGGAAAGTACCAATGCAGTACTCCACACAAATATGCCCTGAACCTGTACCCGTCCATAACCTCCCTGTCTCACTGGAACGTACCACTGCAGAACTCCACACAAATATGCGGTGAACCTGTACCCTCCATAACCTCCCTGACTCACTGGAACGTACCAATGCAGAACTCCACACAAATATGCCCAGAACCTGTACCCCGCCATAACTTCCCTGTCTCACTGGAACGTACAACTGATGAACTCCACAGAAATATGCCCTGAACCTGTACCCTCCATAACGTCCCTGTCTCACTGGAACGTACCAATGCAGAACTACACACAAATTTGCCCTGAACCTGTACTCCTCCATTACCGCACTGTCTCACTAGAACATACCAATGCAGAACTCCACACAAATATGCCCTGAACCTGTACCCCTCCATAACCTCCCGGTCTCACTGGAACGTACCAATGAGGAAGTCCACACATACGTGCCCTGAACCTGTACCTGTCCATAACCTCATGTCTCACTGGAACGTCCCACTGCAGAACTCCACACAAATATGCCCTGAACCTGTACACTCCATAATCTCACTGTCACACTGGAACGTACCATTGCAGAACACCAGACAAATATGCCCTGAACCTGTACCCCTCCATAACCTCCCTGTCTCACTGGAACGTAACAATGCAGAACTCCACACAAATATGCCCTGAACCTGTACCCGTCCATAACCTCCCTGTCTCACTGGAACGTACCACTGCAGAACTCCACACAAATATGCGGTGAACCTGTACCCTCCATAACCTCCCTGTCTCACTGGAACGTAGCAATGCAGAACAACACACAAATTTGCCCTGAACCTGTACCCCTCCATAACCTCCCTGTCTCACTGGAACGTACCAATGCAGAACTCCTCACAAATATGCCCTGAACCTGTACCCCTCCAAAACCTCCCGGTCTCACTGGAACGTACCAATGCAGAAGTCCACACAAATGTGCCCTGAACCTGTACCCGTACATAACCTCATGTCTCACTGGAACGTCCCACTGCAGAACTACACACAAATTTGCCCTGAACCTGTACCCCTCCATAACCTCCCTGTCTCACTTGAACGTACCAATGCAGAGCTCCACACAAATATGCCCTGAACCTCTACCCCTCCATAACCTCCCTGTCTCACTGGAACGTACCAATGCAGAAATCCACACAAATGTGCCCTGAACCTGTACCCGTCCATAACCACATGTTTCACTGGAACGTCCCACTGCAGAACTCCACACAAATATGCCCTGAACCTGTACCCTCCATAACTTCCCTGTCTCACTGGAATGTACCAATGAAGAACTCCAAACAAATATGCCCTGAACCTGTACCCCTCCATAACCTCCCAGTTACCCTGGAACGTACCAACGCAGAACTCCACACAAATATACCCTGGACCTGTACCCCTCCATAACCTCCCTGTCTCACTGGAACGTACCATTGCAGAACTCCACACAAATAGGCCCTGAACCTGTACCCCTCCATAACCTCCCTGTCTCACTGGAACGTACCAATGCAGAAATCCACACAAATATGCCCTGAACCTGTACTCCACCTTAACCTCCCTGTCTCACTGGAACGTCCCACTGCAGAACTCCACACAAATATGCCCTGAACCTGTACACTCCATAACCTCACTGTCACACTGGAACGTACCATTGCAGAACACCACACAAATATGCCCTGAACCTGTACCCCTCCATAACTTCACTGTCTCACTGGAATGTACCAATGCAGAACTCCACACAAATATGCCCCGAACATGTACACGTCCATAACTTCCCTGTCTCACTGGAACGTCCCACCGCAGAACTCCACACAAATCTGCCATGAACCTGTATCCTCCATAACCTCCCTGTCTCACTGGAAAGTACCAATGCAGTACTCCACACAAATATGCCCTGAACCTGTACCCGTCCATAACCTCCCTGTCTCACTGGAACGTACCACTGCAGAACTCCACACAAATATGCGGTGAACCTGTACCCTCCATAACCTCCCTGACTCACTGGAACGTACCAATGTAGAACTACACACAAATTTGCCCTGAACCTGTACCCCTCCATAACATCCCTGTCTCACTGGAATGTACCAATGAAGAACTCCAAACAAATATGCCCTGAACCTGTACCCCTCCATAACCTCCCAGTTACCCTGGAACGTACCAACGCAGAACTCCACACAAATATACCCTGGACCTGTGCCCCTCCATAACCTCCCTGTCTCACTGGAACGTACCATTGCAGAACTCCACACAAATAGGCCCTGAACCTGTACCCCTCCATAACCTCCCTGTCTCACTGGAACGTACCAATGCAGAAATCCACACAAATATGCCCTGAACCTGTACTCCACCTTAACCTCCCTGTCTCACTGGAACGTCCCACTGCAGAACTCCACACAAATATGCCCTGAACCTGTACACTCCATAACCTCACTGTCACACTGGAACGTACCATTGCAGAACACCACACAAATATGCCCTGAGCCTGTACCCCTCCATAACTTCACTGTCTCACTGGAATGTACCAATGCAGAACTCCACACAAATATGCCCCGAACATGTACACGTCCATAACCTCCCTGTCTCACTGGAACGTCCCACTGCAGAACTCCACACAAATCTGCCATGAACCTGTATCCTCCATAACCTCCCTGTCTCACTGGAAAGTACCAATGCAGTACTCCACACAAATATGCACTGAACCTGTACCGGTCCATAACCTCCCTGTCTCACTGGAACGTACCACTGCAGAACTCCACAGAAATATGCGGTGAACCTGTACCCTCCATAACCTCCCTGTCTCACTGGAACGTACCAATGTAAAACTACACACAAATTTGCCCTGAACCTGTACCCCTCCATAACATCCCTGTCTCACTGGAACGTACCAATGCAGAACTCCACACAAATATGCCCTGAACCTGTACCCCTCCATAACCTCCCTGTCTCACTGGAACGTACCAATGCAGAAGTCCACACAAATGTGCCCTGAACCTGTACCCGTCCATAACCTCATGTCTCACTGGAACGTCCCACTGCAGAACTACACACAAATTTGCCCTGAACCTGTACCCCTCCATAACCTCCCTGTCTCACTGGAACGTACCAATGCAGAGCTCCACACAAATATGCCCTGAACTTGTACCCCTCCATAACCTCCCTGTCTCACTGGAACGTACCAATGAAGAACTCCAAACAAATATGCCCTGAACCTGTACCCCTCCATAACCTCCCAGTTACCCTGGAACGTACCAACGCAGAACTCCACACAAATATACCCTGGACCTGTACCCCTCCATAACCTCCCTGTCTCACTGGAACGTACCAATGCAGAAATCCACACAAATATGCCCTGAACCTGTACTCCACCTTAACCTCCCTGTCTCACTGGAACGTCCCACTGCAGAACTCCACACAAATATGCCCTGAACCTGTACACTCCATAACCTCACTGTCACACTGGAACGTACCATTGCAGAACACCACACAAATATGCCCTGAACCTGTACCCCTCCATAACTTCACTGTCTCACTGGAATGTACCAATGCAGAACTCCACACAAATATGCCCCGAACATGTACACGTCCATAACTTCCCTGTCTCACTGGAACGTCCCACCGCAGAACTCCACACAAATCTGCCATGAACCTGTATCCTCCATAACCTCCCTGTCTCACTGGAAAGTACCAATGCAGTACTCCACACAAATATGCCCTGAACCTGTACCCGTCCATAACCTCCCTGTCTCACTGGAACGTACCACTGCAGAACTCCACACAAATATGCGGTGAACCTGTAACCTCCATAACCTCCCTGACTCACTGGAACGTACCAATGTAGAACTACACACAAATTTGCCCTGAACCTGTACCCCTCCATAACATCCCTGTCTCACTGGAATGTACCAATGAAGAACTCCAAACAAATATGCCCTGAACCTGTACCCCTCCATAACCTCCCAGTTACCCTGGAACGTACCAACGCAGAACTCCACACAAATATACCCTGGACCTGTGCCCCTCCATAACCTCCCTGTCTCACTGGAACGTACCATTGCAGAACTCCACACAAATAGGCCCTGAACCTGTACCCCTCCATAACCTCCCTGTCTCACTGGAACGTACCAATGCAGAAATCCACACAAATATGCCCTGAACCTGTACTCCACCTTAACCTCCCTGTCTCACTGGAACGTCCCACTGCAGAACTCCACACAAATATGCCCTGAACCTGTACACTCCATAACCTCACTGTCACACTGGAACGTACCATTGCAGAACACCACACAAATATGCCCTGAGCCTGTACCCCTCCATAACCTCATGTCTCACTGGAATGTACCAATGCAGAACTCCACACAAATATGCTCCGAACATGTACACGTCCATAACCTCCCTGTCTCACTGGAACGTCCCACTGCAGAACTCCACACAAATCTGCCATGAACCTGTATCCTCCATAACCTCCCTGTCTCACTGGAAAGTACCAATGCAGTACTCCACACAAATATGCACTGAACCTGTACCGGTCCATAACCTCCCTGTCTCACTGGAACGTACCACTGCAGAACTCCACACAAATATGCGGTGAACCTGTACCCTCCATAACCTCCCTGTCTCACTGGAACGTACCAATGTAAAACTACACACAAATTTGCCCTGAACCTGTACCCCTCCATAACATCCCTGTCTCACTGGAACGTACCAATGCAGAACTCCACACAAATATGCCCTGAACCTGTACCCCTCCATAACCTCCCTGTCTCACTGGAACGTACCAATGCAGAAGTCCACACAAATGTGCCCTGAACCTGTACCCGTCCATAACCTCATGTCTCACTGGAACGTCCCACTGCAGAACTACACACAAATTTGCCCTGAACCTGTACCCCTCCATAACCTCCCTGTCTCACTGGAACGTACCAATGCAGAGCTCCACACAAATATGCCCTGAACTTGTACCCCTCCATAAACTCCCTGTCTCACTGGAACGTACCAATGCAGAAATCCACACAAATGTGCCCTGAACCTGTACCCTCCATAACTTCCTTGTCTCACTGGAATGTGCCAATGAAGAACTCCAAACAAATATGCCCTGAACCTGTACCCCTCCATAACCTCCCAGTTACCCTGGAACGTACCAACGCAGAACTCCACACAAATATACCCTGAACCTGTACCCCTCCATAACCTCCCTGTCTCACTGGAACGTACCATTGCAGAACTCCACACAAATATACCCTGAACCTGTACCCCTCCATAACCTCCCCGTCTCACTGGAACGTCCCACTGCAGAACTACACACAAATTTGCCCTGAACCTGTACCCCTCCATAACCTCCCTGTCTCAGTGGAACGTACCAATGCAGAGCTCCACACAAATATGCCCTGAACCTGTACCCCTCCATAACCTCCCTGTCTCACTGGAACGTCCCAATGCAGAAATCCACACAAATGTGCCCTGAACCTGTACTCCACCTTAACCTCCCTGTCTCACTGGAACGTCCCACTGCAGAACTCCACACAAATATGCCCTGAACCTGTACACTCCATAACCTCACTGTCACACTGGAACGTACCATTGCAGAACACCACACAAATATGCCCTGAACCTGTACCCCTCCATAACTTCACTGTCTCACTGGAATGTACCAATGCAGAACTCCACACAAATATGCCCCGAACACGTACACGTCCATAACTTCCCTGTCTCACTGGAACGTCCCACCGCAGAACTCCACACAAATCTGCCATGAACCTGTATCCTCCATAACCTCCCTGTCTCACTGGAAAGTACCAATGCAGTACTCCGCACAAATATGCCCTGAACCTGTACCCGTCCATAACCTCCCTGTCTCACTGGAACGTACCACTGCAGAACTCCACACAAATATGCGGTGAACCTGTACCCTCCATAACCTCCATGACTCACTGGAACGTACCAATGTAGAACTACACACAAATTTGCCCTGAACCTGTACCCCTCCATAACATCCCTGTCTCACTGGAATGTACCAATGAAGAACTCCAAACAAATATGCCCTGAACCTGTACCCCTCCATAACCTCCCAGTTACCCTGGAACGTACCAACACAGAACTCCACACAAATATACCCTGGACCTGTGCCCCTCCATAACCTCCCTGTCTCACTGGAACGTACCATTGCAGAACTCCACACAAATAGGCCCTGAACCTGTACCCCTCCATAACCTCCCTGTCTCACTGGAACGTACCAATGCAGAAATCCACACAAATATGCCCTGAACCTGTACTCCACCTTAACCTCCCTGTCTCACTGGAACGTCCCACTGCAGAACTCCACACAAATATGCCCTGAACCTCTACACTCCATAACCTCACTGTCACACTGGAACGTACCATTGCAGAACACCACACAAATATGCCCTGAGCCTGTACCCCTCCATAACTTCACTGTCTCACTGGAATGTACCAATGCAGAACTCCACACAAATATGCCCCGAACATGTACACGTCCATAACCTCCCTGTCTCACTGGAACGTCCCACTGCAGAACTCCACACAAATCTGCCATGAACCTGTATCCTCCATAACCTCCCTGTCTCACTGGAAAGTACCAATGCAGTACTCCACACAAATATGCACTGAACCTGTACCGGTCCATAACCTCCCTGTCTCACTGGAACGTACCACTGCAGAACTCCACACAAATATGCGGTGAACCTGTACCCTCCATAACCTCCCTGTCTCACTGGAACGTACCAATGTAAAACTACACACAAATTTGCCCTGAACCTGTACCCCTCCATAACATCCCTGTCTCACTGGAACGTACCAATGCAGAACTCCACACAAATATGCCCTGAACCTGTACCCCTCCATAACCTCCCTGTCTCACTGGAACGTACCAATGCAGAAGTCCACACAAATGTGCCCTGAACCTGTACCCGTCCATAACCTCATGTCTCACTGGAACGTCCCACTGCAGAACTACACACAAATTTGCCCTGAACCTGTACCCCTCCATAACCTCCCTGTCTCACTGGAACGTACCAATGCAGAGCTCCACACAAATATGCCCTGAACTTGTACCCCTCCATAACCTCCCTGTCTCACTGGAACGTACCAATGCAGAAATCCACACAAATGTGCCCTGAACCTGTACCCTCCATAACTTCCCTGTCTCACTGGAATGTGCCAATGAAGAACTCCAAACAAATATGCCCTGAACCTGTACCCCTCCATAACCTCCCAGTTACCCTGGAACGTACCAACGCAGAACTCCACACAAATATACCCTGAACCTGTACCCCTCCATAACCTCCCTGTCTCACTGGAACGTACCATTGCAGAACTCCACACAAATATACCCTGAACCTGTACCCCTCCATAACCTCCCCGTCTCACTGGAACGTCCCACTGCAGAACTACACACAAATTTGCCCTGAACCTGTACCCCTCCATAACCTCCCTGTCTCAGTGGAACGTACCAATGCAGATTTCCACACAAATATGCCCTGAACCTGTACCCCTCCATAACCTCCCTGTCTCACTGGAACGTCCCAATGCAGAAATCCACACAAATGTGCCCTGAACCTGTACCCGTCCATAACCTCATGTCTCACTGGAACGTCCCACTGCAGAACTCCACACAAATATGCCCTGAACCTGTACCCTCCATAACTTCCCTGTCTCACTGGAATGTACCAATGAAGAACTCCAAACAAATATGCCCTGAACCTGTACCCCTCCATAACCTCCCAGTTACCCTGGAACGTACCAACGCAGAACTCCACACAGATATACCCTGGACCTGTACCCCTCCATAACCTCCCTGTCTCACTGGAACGTACCATTGCAGAACTCCACACAAATAGGCCCTGAACCTGTACCCCTCCATAACCTCCCTGTCTCACTGGAACGTACCAATGCAGAAATCCACACAAATATGCCCTGAACCTGTACTCCACCTTAACCTCCCTGTCTCACTGGAACGTCCCACTGCAGAACTCCACACAAATATGCCCTGAACCTGTACAATCCATAACCTCACTGTCACACTGGAACGTACCATTGCAGAACACCACACAAATATGCCCTGAACCTGTACCCCTCCATAACCTCCCTGTCTCACTGGAAAGTACCAATGCAGTACTCCACACAAATATGCCCTGAACCTGTACCCGTCCATAACCTCCCTGTCTCACTGGAACGTACCACTGCAGAACTCCACACAAATATGCGGTGAACCTGTACCCTCCATAACCTCCCTGACTCACTGGAACGTACCAATGTAGAACTACACACAAATTTGCCCTGAACCTGTACCCCTCCATAACATCCCTGTCTCACTGGAATGTACCAATGAAGAACTCCAAACAAATATGCCCTGAACCTGTACCCCTCCATAACCTCCCAGTTACCCTGGAACGTACCAACGCAGAACTCCACACAAATATACCCTGGACCTGTGCCCCTCCATAACCTCCCTGTCTCACTGGAACGTACCATTGCAGAACTCCACACAAATAGGCCCTGAACCTGTACCCCTCCATAACCTCCCTGTCTCACTGGAACGTACCAATGCAGAAATCCACACAAATATGCCCTGAACCTGTACTCCACCTTAACCTCCCTGTCTCACTGGAACGTCCCACTGCAGAACTCCACACAAATATGCCCTGAACCTGTACACTCCATAACCTCACTGTCACACTGGAACGTACCATTGCAGAACACCACACAAATATGCCCTGAGCCTGTACCCCTCCATAACCTCATGTCTCACTGGAATGTACCAATGCAGAACTCCACACAAATATGCCCCGAACATGTACACGTCCATAACCTCCCTGTCTCACTGGAACGTCCCACTGCAGAACTCCACACAAATCTGCCATGAACCTGTATCCTCCATAACCTCCCTGTCTCACTGGAAAGTACCAATGCAGTACTCCACACAAATATGCACTGAACCTGTACCGGTCCATAACCTCCCTGTCTCACTGGAACGTACCACTGCAGAACTCCACACAAATATGCGGTGAACCTGTACCCTCCATAACCTCCCTGTCTCACTGGAACGTACCAATGTAAAACTACACACAAATTTGCCCTGAACCTGTACCCCTCCATAACATCCCTGTCTCACTGGAACGTACCAATGCAGAACTCCACACAAATATGCCCTGAACCTGTACCCCTCCATAACCTCCCTGTCTCACTGGAACGTACCAATGCAGAAGTCCACACAAATGTGCCCTGAACCTGTACCCGTCCATAACCTCATGTCTCACTGGAACGTCCCACTGCAGAACTACACACAAATTTGCCCTGAACCTGTACCCCTCCATAACCTCCCTGTCTCACTGGAACGTACCAATGCAGAGCTCCACACAAATATGCCCTGAACTTGTACCCCTCCATAACCTCCCTGTCTCACTGGAACGTACCAATGCAGAAATCCACACAAATGTGCCCTGAACCTGTACCCTCCATAACTTCCCTGTCTCACTGGAATGTGCCAATGAAGAACTCCAAACAAATATGCCCTGAACCTGTACCCCTCCATAACCTCCCAGTTACCCTGGAACGTACCAACGCAGAACTCCACACAAATATACCCTGAACCTGTACCCCTCCATAACCTCCCTGTCTCACTGGAACGTACCATTGCAGAACTCCACACAAATATACCCTGAACCTGTACCCCTCCATAACCTCCCCGTCTCACTGGAACGTCCCACTGCAGAACTACACACAAATTTGCCCTGAACCTGTACCCCTCCATAACCTCCCTGTCTCAGTGGAACGTACCAATGCAGAGCTCCACACAAATATGCCCTGAACCTGTACCCCTCCATAACCTCCCTGTCTCACTGGAACGTCCCAATGCAGAAATCCACACAAATGTGCCCTGAACCTGTACTCCACCTTAACCTCCCTGTCTCACTGGAACGTCCCACTGCAGAACTCCACACAAATATGCCCTGAACCTGTACACTCCATAACCTCACTGTCACACTGGAACGTACCATTGCAGAACACCACACAAATATGCCCTGAACCTGTACCCCTCCATAACTTCACTGTCTCACTGGAATGTACCAATGCAGAACTCCACACAAATATGCCCCGAACACGTACACGTCCATAACATCCCTGTCTCACTGGAACGTCCCACCGCAGAACTCCACACAAATCTGCCATGAACCTGTATCCTCCATAACCTCCCTGTCTCACTGGAAAGTACCAATGCAGTACTCCACACAAATATGCCCTGAACCTGTACCGGTCCATAACCTCCCTGTCTCACTGGAACGTACCACTGCAGAACTCCACACAAATATGCGGTGAACCTGTACCCTCCATAACCTCCCTGTCTCACTGGAACGTACCAATGCAGAAATCCACACAAATATGCCCTGAACCTGTACTCCACCTTAACCTCCCTGTCTCACTGGAACGTCCCACTGCAGAACTCCACACAAATATGCCCTGAACCTCTACACTCCATAACCTCACTGTCACACTGGAACGTACCATTGCAGAACACCACACAAATATGCCCTGAGCCTGTACCCCTCCATAACTTCACTGTCTCACTGGAATGTACCAATGCAGAACTCCACACAAATATGCCCCGAACATGTACACGTCCATAACCTCCCTGTCTCACTGGAACGTCCCACTGCAGAACTCCACACAAATCTGCCATGAACCTGTATCCTCCATAACCTCCCTGTCTCACTGGAAAGTACCAATGCAGAAGTCCACACAAATGTGCCCTGAACCTGTACCCGTCCATAACCTCATGTCTCACTGGAACGTCCCACTGCAGAACTACACACAAATTTGCCCTGAACCTGTACCCCTCCATAACCTCCCTGTCTCACTGGAACGTACCAATGCAGAGCTCCACACAAATATGCCCTGAACTTGTACCCCTCCATAACCTCCCTGTCTCACTGGAACGTACCAATGCAGAAATCCACACAAATGTGCCCTGAGCCTGTACCCCTCCATAACTTCACTGTCTCACTGGAATGTACCAATGCAGAACTCCACACAAATATGCCCCGAACATGTACACGTCCATAACCTCCCTGTCTCACTGGAACGTCCCACTGCAGAACTCCACACAAATCTGCCATGAACCTGTATCCTCCATAACCTCCCTGTCTCACTGGAAAGTACCAATGCAGTACTCCACACAAATATGCACTGAACCTGTACCGGTCCATAACCTCCCTGTCTCACTGGAACGTACCTCTGCAGAACTCCACACAAATATGCGGTGAACCTGTACCCTCCATAACCTCCCTGTCTCACTGGAACGTACCAATGTAAAACTACACACAAATTTGCCCTGAACCTGTACCCCTCCATAACATCCCTGTCTCACTGGAACGTACCAATGCAGAACTCCACACAAATATGCCCTGAACCTGTACCCCTCCATAACCTCCCTGTCTCACTGGAACGTACCAATGCAGAAGTCCACACAAATGTGCCCTGAACCTGTACCCGTCCATAACCTCATGTCTCACTGGAACGTCCCACTGCAGAACTACACACAAATTTGCCCTGAACCTGTACCCCTCCATAACCTCCCTGTCTCACTGGAACGTACCAATGCAGAGCTCCACACAAATATGCCCTGAACTTGTACCCCTCCATAACCTCCCTGTCTCACTGGAACGTACCAATGCAGAAATCCACACAAATGTGCCCTGAACCTGTACCCTCCATAACTTCCCTGTCTCACTGGAATGTGCCAATGAAGAACTCCAAACAAATTTGCCCTGAACCTGTACCCCTCCATAACCTCCCTGTCTCACTGGAACGTACCAATGCAGAGCTCCACACAAATATGCCCTGAACTTGTACCCCTCCATAACCTCCCTGTCTCACTGGAACGTACCAATGCAGAAATCCACACAAATGTGCCCTGGACCTGTGCCCCTCCATAACCTCCCTGTCTCACTGGAACGTACCATTGCAGAACTCCACACAAATAGGCCCTGAACCTGTTCCCCTCCATAACCTCCCTGTCTCACTGGAACGTACCAATGCAGAAATCCACACAAATATGCCCTGAACCTGTACTCCACCTTAACCTCCCTGTCTCACTGGAACGTCCCACTGCAGAACTCCACACAAATATGCCCTGAACCTGTACACTCCATAACCTCACTGTCACACTGGAACGTACCATTGCAGAACACCACACAAATATGCCCTGAGCCTGTACCCCTCCATAACCTCATGTCTCACTGGAATGTACCAATGCAGAACTCCACACAAATATGCCCCGAACATGTACACGTCCATAACCTCCCTGTCTCACTGGAACGTCCCACTGCAGAACTCCACACAAATCTGCCATGAACCTGTATCCTCCATAACCTCCCTGTCTCACTGGAAAGTACCAATGCAGTACTCCACACAAATATGCACTGAACCTGTACCGGTCCATAACCTCCCTGTCTCACTGGAACGTACCACTGCAGAACTCCACACAAATATGCGGTGAACCTGTACCCTCCATAACCTCCCTGTCTCACTGGAACGTACCAATGTAAAACTACACACAAATTTGCTCTGAACCTGTACCCCTCCATAACATCCCTGTCTCACTGGAACGTACCAATGCAGAACTCCACACAAATATGCCCTGAACCTGTACCCCTCCATAACCTCCCTGTCTCACTGGAACGTACCAATGCAGAAGTCCACACAAATGTGCCCTGAACCTGTACCCGTCCATAACCTCATGTCTCACTGGAACGTCCCACTGCAGAACTACACACAAATTTGCCCTGAACCTGTACCCCTCCATAACCTCCCTGTCTCACTGGAACGTACCAATGCAGAGCTCCACACAAATATGCCCTGAACTTGTACCCCTCCATAACCTCCCTGTCTCACTGGAACGTACCAATGCAGAAATCCACACAAATGTGCCCTGAACCTGTACCCTCCATAACTTCTCTGTCTCACTGGAATGTGCCAATGAAGAACTCCAAACAAATATGCCCTGAACCTGTACCCCTCCATAACCTCCCAGTTACCCTGGAACGTACCAACGCAGAACTCCACACAAATATACCCTGAACCTGTACCCCTCCATAACCTCCCTGTCTCACTGGAACGTACCATTGCAGAACTCCACACAAATATACCCTGAACCTGTACCCCTCCATAACCTCCCCGTCTCACTGGAACGTCCCACTGCAGAACTACACACAAATTTGCCCTGAACCTGTACCCCTCCATAACCTCCCTGTCTCAGTGGAACGTACCAATGCAGAGCTCCACACAAATATGCCCTGAACCTGTACCCCTCCATAACCTCCCTGTCTCACTGGAACGTCCCAATGCAGAAATCCACACAAATGTGCCCTGAACCTGTACTCCACCTTAACCTCCCTGTCTCACTGGAACGTCCCACTGCAGAACTCCACACAAATATGCCCTGAACCTGTACACTCCATAACCTCACTGTCACACTGGAACGTACCATTGCAGAACACCACACAAATATGCCCTGAACCTGTACCCCTCCATAACTTCACTGTCTCACTGGAATGTACCAATGCAGAACTCCACACAAATATGCCCCGAACACGTACACGTCCATAACTTCCCTGTCTCACTGGAACGTCCCACCGCAGAACTCCACACAAATCTGCCATGAACCTGTATCCTCCATAACCTCCCTGTCTCACTGGAAAGTACCAATGCAGTACTCCACACAAATATGCCCTGAACCTGTACCCGTCCATAACCTCCCTGTCTCACTGGAACGTACCACTGCAGAACTCCACACAAATATGCGGTGAACCTGTACCCTCCATAACCTCCATGACTCACTGGAACGTACCAATGTAGAACTACACACAAATTTGCCCTGAACCTGTACCCCTCCATAACATCCCTGTCTCACTGGAATGTACCAATGAAGAACTCCAAACAAATATGCCCTGAACCTGTAACCCTCCATAACCTCCCAGTTACCCTGGAACGTACCAACGCAGAACTCCACACAAATATACCCTGGACCTGTGCCCCTCCATAACCTCCCTGTCTCACTGGAACGTACCATTGCAGAACTCCACACAAATAGGCCCTGAACCTGTACCCCTCCATAACCTCACTGTCACACTGGAACGTACCATTGCAGAACACCACACAAATATGCCCTGAGCCTGTACCCCTCCATAACTTCACTGTCTCACTGGAATGTACCAATGCAGAACTCCACACAAATATGCCCCGAACATGTACACGTCCATAACCTCCCTGTCTCACTGGAACGTCCCACTGCAGAACTCCACACAAATCTGCCATGAACCTGTATCCTCCATAACCTCCCTGTCTCACTGGAAAGTACCAATGCAGTACTCCACACAAATATGCACTGAACCTGTACCGGTCCATAACCTCCCTGTCTCACTGGAACGTACCACTGCAGAACTCCACACAAATATGCGGTGAACCTGTACCCTCCATAACCTCCCTGTCTCACTGGAACGTACCAATGTAAAACTACACACAAATTTGCCCTGAACCTGTACCCCTCCATAACATCCCTGTCTCACTGGAACGTACCAATGCAGAACTCCACACAAATATGCCCTGAACCTGTACCCCTCCATAACCTCCCTGTCTCACTGGAACGTACCAATGCAGAAGTCCACACAAATGTGCCCTGAACCTGTACCCGTCCATAACCTCATGTCTCACTGGAACGTCCCACTGCAGAACTACACACAAATTTGCCCTGAACCTGTACCCCTCCATAACCTCCCTGTCTCACTGGAACGTACCAATGCAGAGCTCCACACAAATATGCCCTGAACTTGTACCCCTCCATAACCTCCCTGTCTCACTGGAAAGTACCAATGCAGTACTCCACACAAATGTGCCCTGAACCTGTACCGGTCCATAACCTCCCTGTCTCACTGGAACGTACCACTGCAGAACTCCACACAAATATGCGGTGAACCTGTACCCTCCATAACCTCCCTGTCTCACTGGAACGTACCAATGTAAAACTACACACAGATTTGCCCTGAACCTGTACCCCTCCATAACATCCCTGTCTCACTGGAACGTACCAATGCAGAACTCCACACAAATATGCCCAGAACCTGTACCCCTCCATAACCTCCCTGTCTCACTGGAACGTACCAATGCAGAAGTCCACACAAATGTGCCCTGAACCTGTACCCGTCCATAACCTCATGTCTCACTGGAACGTCCCACTGCAGAACTACACACAAATTTGCCCTGAACCTGTACCCCTCCATAACCTCCCTGTCTCACTGGAACGTACCAATGCAGAGCTCCACACAAATATGCCCTGAACTTGTACCCCTCCATAACCTCCCTGTCTCACTGGAACGTACCAATGCAGAAATCCACACAAATGTGCCCTGAACCTGTACCCTCCATAACTTCCCTGTCTCACTGGAATGTGCCAATGAAGAACTCCAAACAAATTTGCCCTGAACCTGTACCCCTCCATAACCTCCCTGTCTCACTGGAACGTACCAATGCAGAGCTCCACACAAATATGCCCTGAACTTGTACCCCTCCATAACCTCCCTGTCTCACTGGAACGTACCAATGCAGAAATCCACACAAATGTGCCCTGGACCTGTGCCCCTCCATAACCTCCCTGTCTCACTGGAACGTACCATTGCAGAACTCCACACAAATAGGCCCTGAACCTGTTCCCCTCCATAACCTCCCTGTCTCACTGGAACGTACCAATGCAGAAATCCACACAAATATGCCCTGAACCTGTACTCCACCTTAACCTCCCTGTCTCACTGGAACGTCCCACTGCAGAACTCCACACAAATATGCCCTGAACCTGTACACTCCATAACCTCACTGTCACACTGGAACGTACCATTGCAGAACACCACACAAATATGCCCTGAGCCTGTACCCCTCCATAACCTCATGTCTCACTGGAATGTACCAATGCAGAACTCCACACAAATATGCCCCGAACATGTACACGTCCATAACCTCCCTGTCTCACTGGAACGTCCCACTGCAGAACTCCACACAAATCTGCCATGAACCTGTATCCTCCATAACCTCCCTGTCTCACTGGAAAGTACCAATGCAGTACTCCACACAAATATGCACTGAACCTGTACCGGTCCATAACCTCCCTGTCTCACTGGAACGTACCACTGCAGAACTCCACACAAATATGCGGTGAACCTGTACCCTCCATAACCTCCCTGTCTCACTGGAACGTACCAATGTAAAACTACACACAAATTTGCTCTGAACCTGTACCCCTCCATAACATCCCTGTCTCACTGGAACGTACCAATGCAGAACTCCACACAAATATGCCCTGAACCTGTACCCCTCCATAACCTCCCTGTCTCACTGGAACGTACCAATGCAGAAGTCCACACAAATGTGCCCTGAACCTGTACCCGTCCATAACCTCATGTCTCACTGGAACGTCCCACTGCAGAACTACACACAAATTTGCCCTGAACCTGTACCCCTCCATAACCTCCCTGTCTCACTGGAACGTACCAATGCAGAGCTCCACACAAATATGCCCTGAACTTGTACCCCTCCATAACCTCCCTGTCTCACTGGAACGTACCAATGCAGAAATCCACACAAATGTGCCCTGAACCTGTACCCTCCATAACTTCTCTGTCTCACTGGAATGTGCCAATGAAGAACTCCAAACAAATATGCCCTGAACCTGTACCCCTCCATAACCTCCCAGTTACCCTGGAACGTACCAACGCAGAACTCCACACAAATATACCCTGAACCTGTACCCCTCCATAACCTCCCTGTCTCACTGGAACGTACCATTGCAGAACTCCACACAAATATACCCTGAACCTGTACCCCTCCATAACCTCCCCGTCTCACTGGAACGTCCCACTGCAGAACTACACACAAATTTGCCCTGAACCTGTACCCCTCCATAACCTCCCTGTCTCAGTGGAACGTACCAATGCAGAGCTCCACACAAATATGCCCTGAACCTGTACCCCTCCATAACCTCCCTGTCTCACTGGAACGTCCCAATGCAGAAATCCACACAAATGTGCCCTGAACCTGTACTCCACCTTAACCTCCCTGTCTCACTGGAACGTCCCACTGCAGAACTCCACACAAATATGCCCTGAACCTGTACACTCCATAACCTCACTGTCACACTGGAACGTACCATTGCAGAACACCACACAAATATGCCCTGAACCTGTACCCCTCCATAACTTCACTGTCTCACTGGAATGTACCAATGCAGAACTCCACACAAATATGCCCCGAACACGTACACGTCCATAACTTCCCTGTCTCACTGGAACGTCCCACCGCAGAACTCCACACAAATCTGCCATGAACCTGTATCCTCCATAACCTCCCTGTCTCACTGGAAAGTACCAATGCAGTACTCCACACAAATATGCCCTGAACCTGTACCCGTCCATAACCTCCCTGTCTCACTGGAACGTACCACTGCAGAACTCCACACAAATATGCGGTGAACCTGTACCCTCCATAACCTCCATGACTCACTGGAACGTACCAATGTAGAACTACACACAAATTTGCCCTGAACCTGTACCCCTCCATAACATCCCTGTCTCACTGGAATGTACCAATGAAGAACTCCAAACAAATATGCCCTGAACCTGTAACCCTCCATAACCTCCCAGTTACCCTGGAACGTACCAACGCAGAACTCCACACAAATATACCCTGGACCTGTGCCCCTCCATAACCTCCCTGTCTCACTGGAACGTACCATTGCAGAACTCCACACAAATAGGCCCTGAACCTGTACCCCTCCATAACCTCACTGTCACACTGGAACGTACCATTGCAGAACACCACACAAATATGCCCTGAGCCTGTACCCCTCCATAACTTCACTGTCTCACTGGAATGTACCAATGCAGAACTCCACACAAATATGCCCCGAACATGTACACGTCCATAACCTCCCTGTCTCACTGGAACGTCCCACTGCAGAACTCCACACAAATCTGCCATGAACCTGTATCCTCCATAACCTCCCTGTCTCACTGGAAAGTACCAATGCAGTACTCCACACAAATATGCACTGAACCTGTACCGGTCCATAACCTCCCTGTCTCACTGGAACGTACCACTGCAGAACTCCACACAAATATGCGGTGAACCTGTACCCTCCATAACCTCCCTGTCTCACTGGAACGTACCAATGTAAAACTACACACAAATTTGCCCTGAACCTGTACCCCTCCATAACATCCCTGTCTCACTGGAACGTACCAATGCAGAACTCCACACAAATATGCCCTGAACCTGTACCCCTCCATAACCTCCCTGTCTCACTGGAACGTACCAATGCAGAAGTCCACACAAATGTGCCCTGAACCTGTACCCGTCCATAACCTCATGTCTCACTGGAACGTCCCACTGCAGAACTACACACAAATTTGCCCTGAACCTGTACCCCTCCATAACCTCCCTGTCTCACTGGAACGTACCAATGCAGAGCTCCACACAAATATGCCCTGAACTTGTACCCCTCCATAACCTCCCTGTCTCACTGGAACGTACCAATGCAGAAATCCACACAAATGTGCCCTGAACCTGTACCCTCCATAACTTCCCTGTCTCACTGGAATGTGCCAATGAAGAACTCCAAACAAATATGCCCTGAACCTGTACCCCTCCATAACCTCCCAGTTACCCTGGAACGTACCAACGCAGAACTCCACACAAATATACCCTGAACCTGTACCCCTCCATAACCTCCCTGTCTCACTGGAACGTACCATTGCAGAACTCCACACAAATATACCCTGAACCTGTACCCCTCCATAACCTCCCCGTCTCACTGGAACGTCCCACTGCAGAACTACACACAAATATGCCCTGAACCTGTACCCTCCATAACTTCCCTGTCTCACTGGAATGTACCAATGAAGAACTCCAAACAAATATGCCCTGAACCTGTACCCCTCCATAACCTCCCAGTTACCCTGGAACGTACCAACGCAGAACTCCACACAAATATACCCTGGACCTGTACCCCTCCATAACCTCCCTGTCTCACTGGAACGTACCATTGCAGAACTCCACACAAATAGGCCCTGAACCTGTACCCCTCCATAACCTCCCTGTCTCACTGGAACGTACCAATGCAGAAATCCACACAAATATGCCCTGAACCTGTACTCCACCTAAACCTCCCTGTCTCACTGGAACGTCCCACTGCAGAACTCCACACAAATATGCCCTGAACCTGTACAATCCATAACCTCACTGTCACACTGGAACGTACCATTGCAGAACACCACACAAATATGCCCTGAACCTGTACCCCTCCATAACTTCACTGTCTCACTGGAATGTACCAATGCAGAACTCCACACAAATATGCCCCGAACATGTACACGTCCATAACTTCCCTGTCTCACTGGAACGTCCCACCGCAGAACTCCACACAAATCTGCCATGAACCTGTATCCTCCATAACCTCCCTGTCTCACTGGAAAGTACCAATGCAGTACTCCACACAAATATGCCCTGAACCTGTACCCGTCCATAACCTCCCTGTCTCACTGGAACGTACCACTGCAGAACTCCACACAAATATGCGGTGAACCTGTACCCTCCATAACCTCCCTGTCTCACTGGAACGTACCAATGCAGAACTACACTCAAATTTGCCCTGAACCTGTACCCTACATAACCTCCCTGTCTCACTGGAACGTACCAATGCAGAAATCCACACAAATATGCCCTGAATGTGTACCCTCCATAACCTCCCAGTCACACTGGAACGTACCAATGCAGAACTCCAAACAAATATGCCCTTAACCTGTACCCCTCCAAAACCTCCCTGTCTCACTGGAACTTACCAATGCAGGATTCCACACAAATGTGCCCTGAACCTGTACCCTCCATAACCTCCCTGTCTCACTGGAACGTACCAATGCAGAATTCCACACAAATATGCCTTGAACCTGTACTCGCCCATAACCTCCTTGTCTCACTGGAACATACCAATGCAGAAC
Organism: Hemitrygon akajei; assembly: GCF_048418815.1. Taxonomy (NCBI): domain Eukaryota; kingdom Metazoa; phylum Chordata; class Chondrichthyes; order Myliobatiformes; family Dasyatidae; genus Hemitrygon; species Hemitrygon akajei. Next base: position 2,264,526 of record NW_027331971.1, on the reverse strand, counting down.
TCCACACAAATATGCCCTGAAACTGTACCCTCCATAAACTCCCTGTCTCACTGGAACGCACCAATGCCGAACTCCACTCAAATATGCCCTGATCCTGTACCGTGCATAACCTCCCTGTCTCACTGGAACGAACCATTGCAGAACACCACACAAATATGCCCTGAACCTGTACCCCTCCAAAACCTCCCTGTCTCACTGGAACTTACCAATGCAGAATTCCACACAAATAGGCCCTGAACCTGTACACGTCCATAAACTCCCTGTCTCTCTGGAACGTCCCACTGAAGAATTCCACACAAATATGCCATGAACCGGTACCCTCCATAACCTCCCTGTCCCACTGGAAAGTACCAATGCAGAACTCCACACAAATATGCCCGGAACCTGTACCCATCCATAACCTCCCTGTCTCACTGGAACGTACCAATGCAGAACTCCACACAAATATGCCCTGAACCTGTACCCACCCAGAAAGTCCTTCTCTCACTGGACCGTACCAATGCAGAAATCCACACAAATATGCCCTGAACCTGTTCTCCACGTTAACCTCCCAGTCTCACTGGAACGCCCCAACGCAGAACACCACACAAATATGCCCTGAACCTGTACCCTCCATAAACTCACTGTCTCACTGGAACGTACCATTGCAGAACACCACACAAATATGCCCTGAACCTGTACCCCTCCATAACCTCCCTGTCTCACTGGAACGTACCAATGCAGAACTCCACACAAATATGCCCTGAACCTGTACCCCGCCATAACTTCCCTGTCTCACTGGAACGTACCAATGCAGAACTCCACACAAATATGCCCTGAACCTGTACACGTCCATAACCTCCCTGTCTCACTGGAACGTACAACTGCCGAACTCCACAGAAATATGCCCTGAACCTGTACCCTCCATAACGTCCCTGTCTCACTGGAACGTACCATTGCAGAACACCACACAAATATGCCCTGAACCTGTACCCCTCCATAACCTCCCTGTCTCACTGGAACGTACCAATGCAGAACTCCACACAAATATGCCCTGAACCTGTACCCCGCCATAACTTCCCTGTCTCACTGGAACGTACCAATGCAGAATTCCACACAAATATGCACTGAACCTGTACACGTCCATAACCTCCCTGTCTCACTGGAACGTACAACTGCCGAACTCCACAGAAATATGCCCTGAACCTGTACCCTCAATAACGTCCCTGTCTCACTGGATCGTACCAATGCAGAACAACACACAAATTTGCCCTGAACCTGTACCCCTCCATTACCTCACTGTCTCACTGGAACATACCAATGCAGAACACCACACAAATAAGCCCTGAACCTTTACCCCTCCATAACTTCCCTGTCTCACTGGAATGTACCAATGCAGAACTCCACACAAAAATGCCCCGAACCTGTACACGTCCATAACCTCACTGTCTCACTGGAACGTCCCACTGCAGAACTCCACACAAATCTGCCATGAACCTGTATCCTCCATAACCTCGCTGTCTCACTGGAAAGTACCAATGCAGAACTCCACAGAAATATGCCCTGAACCTGTTCCCTCCATAACCTCCCTGTCTCACTGGAACGTACCAATGCAGAACTACACACAAATTTGCCCTGAACCTGTACCCCTCCATAACCTCCCTGTCTCACTGGAACGTACCAATGCAGAACTCCACACAAATATGCCCTGACCCTGTACCCCTCCATAACCTCCCGGTCTCACTGGAACGTACCAATGCAGAAGTCCACACAAATGTGCCCTGAACCTATACCCGTCCATAACCTCATGTCTCACTGGAACGTCCCACTGCAGAACTACACACAAATTTGCCCTGAACCTGTACCCCTCCATAACCTCCCTGTCTCACTGGAACGTACCAATGCAGAGCTCCACACAAATATGCCCTGAACCTGTACCCTCAATAACGACCCTGTCTCACTGGATCGTACCAATGCAGAACAACACACAAATTTGCCCTGAACCTGTACCCCTCCATTACCTCACTGTCTCACTGGAACATACCAATGCAGAACACCACACAAATAAGCCCTGAACCTTTACCCCTCCATAACTTCCCTGTCTCACTGGAATGTACCAATGCAGAACTCCACACAAAAATGCCCCGAACCTGTACACGTCCATAACCTCCCTGTCTCACTGGAACGTCCCACTGCAGAACTCCACACAAATCTGCCATGAACCTGTATCCTCCATAACCTCGCTGTCTCACTGGAAAGTACCAATGCAGAACTCCACAGAAATATGCCCTGAACCTGTTCCCTCCATAACCTCCCTGTCTCACTGGAACGTACCAATGCAGAACTACACACAAATTTGCCCTGAACCTATACCCCTCCATAACCTCCCTGTCTCACTGGAACGTACCAATGCAGAACTCCACACAAATATGCCCTGACCCTGTACCCCTCCATAACCTCCCGGTCTCACTGGAACGTACCAATGCAGAAGTCCACACAAATGTGCCCTGAACCTATACCCGTCCATAACCTCATGTCTCACTGGAACGTCCCACTGCAGAACTACACACAAATTTGCCCTGAACCTGTACCCCTCCATAACCTCCCTGTCTCACTGGAACGTACCAATGCAGAGCTCCACACAAATATGCCCTGAACCTGTACCCTCCATAACTTCCCTGTCTCACTGGAATGTACCATTGAAGAACTCCAAACAAATATGCCCTGAAACTGTACCCCTCCATAACCTCCCAGTTACCCTGGAACGTACCAACGCAGAACTCCACACAAATATACCCTGAACCTGTACCCCTCCATAACCTCCCTGTCTCACTGGAACGTACCATTGCAGAACTCCACACAAATATGCCCTGAACCTGTACCCTCCATAACCTCCCTGTCTCACTGGAACGTACCAATGCAGAATTCCACACAAATATGCCCTGAACCTGTACCCACCCAGAACCTCCTTGTCTCACCGGAATGTTCCAATGCAGAACACCACACAAATTTGCCCTGATCCTGTTCCCCTCCATAACCTCCCTGTCTCACTGGAACGTACCAATGCAGAAATCTACACAAATATGCCCTGAACCTGTAACCTCCATAACCTCCCTGTCTCACTGGAACGTACCAATGCAGAACACCACACAAATATGCCCTGAACCTGTATCCCTCCATAACCTCCCTGTCTCACTGGAACGTACCAATGCAGAACTCCACACAAATATGCCCTGAACCTGTACCCCTCCATAACCTCCCTGTCTCACTGGAACGCACCAATGCCGAACTCCACTCAAATATGCCCTGATCCTGTACCGTGCATAACCTCCCTGTCACACTGGAACGTACAATTGCAGACCACACACACAAATATGCCCTGAACCTGTACCCCTCCATAACCTCCCTGTCTCACTGGAACGCACAAATGCTGAACTCCACACAAATATGCCCTGAACCTGTACCCCTCCATAACCTCCCTGTCTCACTGGAACGCACCATTGCAGAGCTCCACACAAATATGCCCTTAACCTGTACCCCTCCATAACGTCCCTGTCTCACTGGAACGCACCAATGCCGAACTCCACTCAAATATGCCCTGATCCTGTACCGTGCATAACCTCCCTGTCTCACTGGAACGTACCATTGCAGAACACCACACAAATATGCCCTGAACCTGTACACCAACATAACCTCATTGTCTCACTGGAAAGTACCAATGCAGAACTCCACACAAATATGCCCTTAACCTGTACACCTCCATAACGTCCCTGTCTCACTGGAATGCACCAATGCCGAACTCCACTCAAATATGCCCTGATCCTGTACCGTGCATAACATCCCTGTCTCACTGGAACGTACCATTGCAGAACAGCACACAAATATGCCCTGAACCTGTACCCCTTCATACACTCCCTGTCTCACTGGAACGTACCAATGCAGAACTCCACACAAATATGCCCTCAACCTGTACCCCTCCATAACGTCCCTGTCTCACTGGAACTCACCAAGGCCGAACTCCACTCAAATATGCCCTGATCCTGTACCGTGATAACCTCCCTGTCTCACTGGAACGTACAAATACAGAACTCCACACAAATATGCCCTGAACCTGTACCCCTCCATAAAATCCCTGTCTCACTGGAACGTGCAATGCAGAACTCCACACAACTATGCCCTGAACCTGTACACCTCCATAACTTCCCTGTCACACTGGAACGTACCAACGCTGAACTCCACACAAATATGCCCTGACCCTGTACCCCTCCATAACCTCCCGGTCTCACTGGAACGTACCAATGCAGAAGTCCACACAAATGTGCCCTGAACCTATACCCGTCCATAACCTCATGTCTCACTGGAACGTCCCACTGCAGAACTACACACAAATTTGCCCTGAACCTGTACCCCTCCATAACCTCCCTGTCTCACTGGAACGTACCAATGCAGAGCTCCACACAAATATGCCCTGAACCTGTACCCTCAATAACGTCCCTGTCTCACTGGATCGTACCAATGCAGAACAACACACAAATTTGCCCTGAACCTGTACCCCTCCATTACCTCACTGTCTCACTGGAACATACCAATGCAGAACACCACACAAATAAGCCCTGAACCTTTACCCCTCCATAACTTCCCTGTCTCACTGGAATGTACCAATGCAGAACTCCACACAAAAATGCCCCGAACCTGTACACGTCCATAACCTCCCTGTCTCACTGGAACGTCCCACTGCAGAACTCCACACAAATCTGCCATGAACCTGTATCCTCCATAACCTCGCTGTCTCACTGGAAAGTACCAATGCAGAACTCCACAGAAATATGCCCTGAACCTGTTCCCTCCATAACCTCCCTGTCTCACTGGAACGTACCAATGCAGAACTACACACAAATTTGCCCTGAACCTGTACCCCTCCATAACCTCCCTGTCTCACTGGAACGTACCAATGCAGAACTCCACACAAATATGCCCTGACCCTGTACCCCTCCATAACCTCCCGGTCTCACTGGAACGTACCAATGCAGAAGTCCACACAAACGTGCCCTGAACCTATACCCGTCCATAACCTCATGTCTCACTGGAACGTCCCACTGCAGAACTACACACAAATTTGCCCTGAACCTGTACCCCTCCATAACCTCCCTGTCTCACTGTAACGTACCAATGCAGAGCTCCACACAAATATGCCCTGAACCTGTACCCTCCATAACTTCCCTGTCTCACTGGAATGTACCATTGAAGAACTCCAAACAAATATGCCCTGAAACTGTACCCCTCCATAACCTCCCAGTTACCCTGGAACGTACCAACGCAGAACTCCACACAAATATACCCTGAACCTGTACCCCTCCATAACCTCCCTGTCTCACTGGAACGTACCATTGCAGAACTCCACACAAATATGCCCTGAACCTGTACCCTCCATAACCTCCCTGTCTCACTGGAACGTACCAATGCAGAATTCCACACAAATATGCCCTGAACCTGTACCCACCCAGAACCTCCTTGTCTCACCGGAATGTTCCAATGCAGAACACCACACAAATTTGCCCTGATCCTGTTCCCCTCCATAACCTCCCTGTCTCACTGGAACGTACCAATGCAGAAATCTACACAAATATGCCCTGAACCTGTAACCTCCATAACCTCCCTGTCTCACTGGAACGTACCAATGCAGAACTACACTCAAATTTGCCCTGAACCTGTACCCTACATAACCTCCCTGTCTCACTGGAACGTACCAATGCAGAAATCCACACAAATATGCCCTGAATGTGTACCCTCCATAACCTCCCAGTCACACTGGAACGTACCAATGCAGAACTCCAAACAAATATGCCCTTAACCTGTACCCCTCCAAAACCTCCCTGTATCACTGGAACTTACCAATGCAGGATTCCACACAAATGTGCCCTGAACCTGTACCCTCCATAACCTCCCTGTCTCACTGGAACGTACCAATGCAGAATTCCACACAAATATGCCTTGAACCTGTACTCGCCCATAACCTCCTTGTCTCACTGGAACATACCAATGCAGAACTCCACACAAATATGCCCTGAAACTGTACCCTCCATAAACTCCCTGTCTCACTGGAACGCACCAATGCCGAACTCCACTCAAATATGCCCTGATCCTGTACCGAGCATAACCTCCCTGTCTCACTGGAACGAACCATTGCAGAACACCACACAAATATGCCCTGAACCTGTACCCCTCCAAAACCTCCCTGTCTCACTGGAACTTACCAATGCAGAATTCCACACAAATAGGCCCTGAACCTGTACACGTCCATAAACTCCCTGTCTCTCTGGAACGTCCCACTGAAGAATTCCACACAAATATGCCATGAACCGGTACCCTCCATAACCTCCCTGTCCCACTGGAAAGTACCAATGCAGAACTCCACACAAATATGCCCGGAACCTGTACCCATCCATAACCTCCCTGTCTCACTGGAACGTACCAATGCAGAACTCCACACAAATATGCCCTGAACCTGTACCCACCCAGAAAGTCCTTCTCTCACTGGACCGTACCAATGCAGAAATTCACACAAATATGCCCTGAACCTGTTCTCCACGTTAACCTCCCAGTCTCACTGGAACGCCCCAACGCAGAACACCACACAAATATGCCCTGAACCTGTACCCTCCATAAACTCACTGTCTCACTGGAACGTACCATTGCAGAACTCCACACAAATATGCCCTGAACCTGTACCCCGCCATAACTTCCCTGTCTCACTGGAACGTACCAATGCAGAACTCCACACAAATATGCCCTGAACCTGTACACGTCCATAACCTCCCTGTCTCACTGGAACGTACAACTGCCGAACTCCACAGAAATATGCCCTGAACCTGTACCCTCCATAACGTCCCTGTCTCACTGGAACGTACCATTGCAGAACTACACACAAATATGCCCTGAACCTGTACACTCCATAACCTCACTGTCACACTGGAACGTACCATTGCAGAACACCAGACAAATATGCCCTGAACATGTACACGTCCATAACCTCCCTGTCTCACTGGAACGTCCCACTGCAGAACTCCACACAAATCAGCCATGAACCTTTATCCTCCATAACCTCCCTGTCTCACTGGAAAGTACCAATGCAGAACTCCACACAAATATGCCCTGAACCTGTACCCGTCCATAACCTCCATGTCTCACCTGAACGTACCACTGCAGAACTCCACAGAAATATGCGGTGAACCTGTACCCTCCATAACCTCCCTGTCTCACTGGAACGTACCAATGCAGAACTACACACAAATTTTCCCTGAACCTGTACACCTCCATAACGTCCCTGTCTGACTGGAACGTACCAATGCAGAACTCCACACAAATATGCCCTGAACCTGTACCCCTCCATAACCTCCCTGTCTCACTGGAATGTACCAATGAAGAACTCCAAACAAATATGCCCTGAATATGTACCCCTCCATAACCTCCCAGTTACCCTGGAACGTACCAACGCAGAACTCCACACAAATATACCCTGAACCTGTACCCCTCCATAACCTCCCTGTCTCACTGGAACGTACCATTGCAGAACTCCACACAAATATGCCCTGAACCTGTACCCTCCATAACCTCCCTGTTTCACTGGAACGTACCAATGCAGAATTCCACACAAATATGCCCTGAACCTGTACCCACCCAGAACCTCCTTGTCTCACTGGAATGGACCAATGCAGAACTCCACACAAATTTGCCCTGAACCTGTACCTCTCCATAACCTCCTTGTCTCACTGGAATGTACCACTGCAGAACTCCACACAAATATGCCCTGAACCTGAACCCTCCATAACCTCCCTGTCTTACTGGAACGTACCAATGCAGAACTCCACACAAATATGTCCTGAACGTGTACCCTCCATAACCTCCCAGTCACACTGGAACGTACCAATGCAGAACTCCAAACAAATATGCCCTTAACCTGTACCCCTGCAAAACCACCCTGTCTCACTGGAACGTACCAATGCCGGATTCCACACAAATATGCCCTGAACCTCTACCCTCCATAACCTCCCTGTCTCACTGGAACGTACCAATGCAGAATTCCACACAAATATGCCTTGAACCTGTACTCGCCCATAACCTCCCTGTCTCACTGGAACGAACCATTGCAGAACACCACACAAATATGCCCTGAACCTGTACCCTCCATAAACTCACTGTCTCACTGGAACGCACCAATGCCGAACTCCACTCAAATATGCCCTGATCCTGTACCCGTCCATAAACTCCCTGTCTCACTGGAACGTCCCACTGCAGAATTCCACACAAATATGCCATGAACCGGTACCCTCCATAACATCCCTGTCCCACTGGAAAGTACCAATGCAGAACTCCACACAAATATGCCCTGAACCTGTACCCATCCATAACCTCCCTGTCTACCTGGAACGTACCAATGCAGAACTCCACACAAATATGCCCTGAACTTGTACCCTCCATAACCGCCCTGTCTCACTGGAACGTACCAATGCAGAACTCCACACAGATATGCCCTGAACTTGTACCCTCCATAACCTCCCTGTCTCACTGGAACGGACCAATGCAGAATTCCACACAAATATGCCCTGAACCTGTACCACTCCATAAACTCCCTGTCTCACTGGAACGTCCCAACGCAGAACTCCACACCAATATGCCCTGAACCTGTACCCTCCATAACCTCACTGTCTCACTGGAACGTACCATTGCAGAACACCACACAAATATGCCCTGAACCTGTACCCCTCCATAACCTCCCTGTCTCACTGGAACGTACCAATGCAGAACTCCACACAAATATGCCCTGAACCTGTACCCCGCCATAACTCTCCTGTCTCACTGGAACGTACCAATGCAGAATTCCACACAAATATGCACTGAACCTGTACACGTCCATAACCTCCCTGTCTCACTGGAACGTACAACTGCCGAACTCCACAGAAATATGCCCTGAACCTGTACCCTCAATAACGTCCCTGTCTCACTGGATCGTACCAATGCAGAACAACACACAAATTTGCCCTGAACCTGTACCCCTCCATTACCTCACTGTCTCACTGGAACATACCAATGCAGAACACCACACAAATAAGCCCTGAACCTTTACCCCTCCATAACTTCCCTGTCTCACTGGAATGTACCAATGCAGAACTCCACACAAAAATGCCCCGAACCTGTACACGTCCATAACCTCCCTGTCTCACTGGAATGTACCAATGCAGAACTCCACACAAATATGCCCCGAACCTGTACACGTCCATAACCTCCCTGTCTCACTGGAACGTCCCACTGCAGAACTCCACACAAATCAGCCATGAACCTTTATCCTCCATAACCTCGCTGTCTCACTGGAAAGTACCAATGCAGAACTCCACACAAATATGCCCTGAACCTGTACCCGTCCATAACCTCCATGTCTCACCTGAACGTACCACTGCAGAACTCCACAGAAATATGCGGTGAACCTGTACCCTCCATAACCTCCCTGTCTCACTGGAACGTACCAATGCAGAACTACACACAAATTTGCCCTGAACCTGTACACCTCCATAACGTCCCTGTCTGACTGGAACGTACCAATGCAGAACTCCACACAAATATGCCCTGAACCTGTACCCCTCCATAACCTCCCTGTCTCACTGGAATGTACCAATGAAGAACTCCAAACAAATATGCCCTGAATATGTACCCCTCCATAACCTCCCAGTTACCCTGGAACGTACCAACGCAGAACTCCACACAAATATACCCTGAACCTGTACCCCTCCATAACCTCCCTGTCTCACTGGAACGTACCATTGCAGAACTCCACACAAATATGCCGTGAACCTGTACCCTCCATAACCTCCCTGTTTCACTGGAACGTACCAATGCAGAATTCCACACAAATATGCCCTGAACCTGTACCCACCCAGAACCTCCTTGTCTCACTGGAATGGACCAATGCAGAACTCCACACAAATTTGCCCTGAACCTGTACCTCTCCATAACCTCCTTGTCTCACTGGAATGTACCACTGCAGAACTCCACACAAATATGCCCTGAACCTGTACCCTCCATAACCTCCCTGTCTTACTGGAACGTACCAATGCAGAACTCCACACAAATATGTCCTGAACGTGTACCCTCCATAACCTCCCAGTCACACTGGAACGTACCAATGCAGAACTCCAAACAAATATGCCCTTAACCTGTACCCCTGCAAAACCACCCTGTCTCACTGGAACGTACCAATGCCGGATTCCACACAAATATGCCCTGAACCTCTACCCTCCATAACCTCCCTGTCTCACTGGAACGTACCAATGCAGAATTCCACACAAATATGCCTTGAACCTGTACTCGCCCATAACCTCCCTGTCTCACTGGAACGAACCATTGCAGAACACCACACAAATATGCCCTGAACCTGTACCCCTCCAAAACCTCCCTGTCTCACTGGAACTTACCAATGCAGAATTCCACACAAATAGGCCCTGAACCTGTACACGTCCATAACCTCCCTGTCTCACTGGAACGTACCATTGCAGAACTCCACACAAATATGCCCTGAACCTGTAACCTCCATAACCTCCCTGTCTCACTGGAACGTACCAATGCAGAACTACACTCAAATTTGCCCTGAACCTGTACCCTCCATAACCTCCCTGTCTCACTGGAACGTACCAAAGCAGAACTCCACACAAATATGCCCTCAACGTGTACACTCCATAACCTCCCAGTCACACTGGAACGTACAAATGCAGAACTCCAAACAAAAATGCCTTTAACCTGTACCCCTCCAAAACCTCCCTCTCTAACTGGAACGTACCAATGCAGGATTCCACACAAATATGCCCTGAACCTGTACCCTCCATAACCTCCCTGTCTCACTGGAACGTACCAATGCAGAATTCCACACAAATATGCCTTGAGCCTGTACCCGCCCATAACCTCCTTGTCTCACTGGAACATTCCAATGCAGAACTCCACACAAATATGCCCTGAACCTGTACCCTCCATAAACTCCCTGTCTCACTGGAACGCACCAATGCAGAACTCCACACAAATATGCCCTGAACCTGTACCCCTCCATAACCTCCCTGTCTCACTGGAATGTACCAATGAAGAACTCCAAACAAATATGCCCTGAATATGTACCCCTCCATAACCTCCCAGTTACCCTGGAACGTACCAACGCAGAACTCCACACAAATATACCCTGAACCTGTACCCCTCCATAACCTCCCTGTCTCACTGGAACGTACCATTGCAGAACTCCACACAAATATGCCGTGAACCTGTACCCTCCATAACCTCCCTGTTTCACTGGAACGTACCAATGCAGAATTCCACACAAATATGCCCTGAACCTGTACCCACCCAGAACCTCCTTGTCTCACTGGAATGGACCAATGCAGAACTCCACACAAATTTGCCCTGAACCTGTACCTCTCCATAACCTCCTTGTCTCACTGGAATGTACCACTGCAGAACTCCACACAAATATGCCCTGAACCTGTACCCTCCATAACCTCCCTGTCTTACTGGAACGTACCAATGCAGAACTCCACACAAATATGTCCTGAACGTGTACCCTCCATAACCTCCCAGTCACACTGGAACGTACCAATGCAGAACTCCAAACAAATATGCCCTTAACCTGTACCCCTGCAAAACCACCCTGTCTCACTGGAACGTACCAATGCCGGATTCCACACAAATATGCCCTGAACCTCTACCCTCCATAACCTCCCTGTCTCACTGGAACGTACCAATGCAGAATTCCACACAAATATGCCTTGAACCTGTACTCGCCCATAACCTCCCTGTCTCACTGGAACGAACCATTGCAGAACACCACACAAATATGCCCTGAACCTGTACCCCTCCAAAACCTCCCTGTCTCACTGGAACTTACCAATGCAGAATTCCACACAAATAGGCCCTGAACCTGTACACGTCCATAACCTCCCTGTCTCACTGGAACGTACCATTGCAGAACTCCACACAAATATGCCCTGAACCTGTAACCTCCATAACCTCCCTGTCTCACTGGAACGTACCAATGCAGAACTACACTCAAATTTGCCCTGAACCTGTACCCTCCATAACCTCCCTGTCTCACTGGAACGTACCAAAGCAGAACTCCACACAAATATGCCCTCAACGTGTACACTCCATAACCTCCCAGTCACACTGGAACGTACAAATGCAGAACTCCAAACAAAAATGCCTTTAACCTGTACCCCTCCAAAACCTCCCTCTCTAACTGGAACGTACCAATGCAGGATTCCACACAAATATGCCCTGAACCTGTACCCTCCATAACCTCCCTGTCTCACTGGAACGTACCAATGCAGAATTCCACACAAATATGCCTTGAGCCTGTACCCGCCCATAACCTCCTTGTCTCACTGGAACATTCCAATGCAGAACTCCACACAAATATGCCCTGAACCTGTACCCTCCATAAACTCCCTGTCTCACTGGAACGCACCAATGCAGAACTCCACACAAATATGCCCTGAACCTGTACCCCTCCATAACCTCCCTGTCTCACTGGAATGTACCAATGAAGAACTCCAAACAAATATGCCCTGAATATGTACCCCTCCATAACCTCCCAGTTACCCTGGAACGTACCAACGCAGAACTCCACACAAATATACCCTGAACCTGTACCCCTCCATAACCTCCCTGTCTCACTGGAACGTACCATTGCAGAACTCCACACAAATATGCCGTGAACCTGTACCCTCCATAACCTCCCTGTTTCACTGGAACGTACCAATGCAGAATTCCACACAAATATGCCCTGAACCTGTACCCACCCAGAACCTCCTTGTCTCACTGGAATGGACCAATGCAGAACTCCACACAAATTTGCCCTGAACCTGTACCTCTCCATAACCTCCTTGTCTCACTGGAATGTACCACTGCAGAACTCCACACAAATATGCCCTGAACCTGTACCCTCCATAACCTCCCTGTCTTACTGGAACGTACCAATGCAGAACTCCACACAAATATGTCCTGAACGTGTACCCTCCATAACCTCCCAGTCACACTGGAACGTACCAATGCAGAACTCCAAACAAATATGCGCTTAACCTGTACCCCTGCAAAACCACCCTGTCTCACTGGAACGTACCAATGCCGGATTCCTGACAAATATGCCCTGAACCTCTACCCTCCATAACCTCCCTGTCTCACTGGAACGTACCAATGCAGAATTCCACACAAATATGCCTTGAACCTGTACTCGCCCATAACCTCCCTGTCTCACTGGAACGAACCATTGCAGAACACCACACAAATATGCCCTGAACCTGTACCCCTCCAAAACCTCCCTGTCTCACTGGAACTTACCAATGCAGAATTCCACACAAATAGGCCCTGAACCTGTACACGTCCATAACCTCCCTGTCTCACTGGAACGTACCATTGCAGAACTCCACACAAATATGCCCTGAACCTGTAACCTCCATAACCTCCCTGTCTCACTGGAACGTACCAATGCAGAACTACACTCAAATTTGCCCTGAACCTGTACCCTCCATAACCTCCCTGTCTCACTGGAACGTACCAAAGCAGAACTCCACACAAATATGCCCTCAACGTGTACACTCCATAACCTCCCAGTCACACTGGAACGTACAAATGCAGAACTCCAAACAAAAATGCCTTTAACCTGTACCCCTCCAAAACCTCCCTCTCTAACTGGAACGTACCAATGCAGGATTCCACACAAATATGCCCTGAACCTGTACCCTCCATAACCTCCCTGTCTCACTGGAACGTACCAATGCAGAATTCCACACAAATATGCCTTGAGCCTGTACCTGCCCATAACCTCCTTGTCTCACTGGAACATTCCAATGCAGAACTCCACACAAATATGCCCTGAACCTGTACCCTCCATAAACTCCCTGTCTCACTGGAACGCACCAATGCCGAACTCCACTCAAATATGCCCTGATCCTGTACCCGTCCATAAACTCCCTGTCTCACTGGAACGTCCCACTGCAGAATTCCACACAAATATGCCATGAACCGGTACCCTCCATAACATCCCTGTCCCACTGGAAAGTACCAATGCAGAACTCCACACAAATATGCCCTGAACCTGTACCCATCCATAACCTCCCTGTCTACCTGGAACGTACCAATGCAGAACTCCACACAAATATGCCCTGAACTTGTACCCTCCATAACCGCCCTGTCTCACTGGAACGTACCAATGCAGAACTCCACACAGATATGCCCTGAACTTGTACCCTCCATAACCTCCCTGTCTCACTGGAACGGACCAATGCAGAATTCCACACAAATATGCCCTGAACCTGTACCACTCCATAAACTCCCTGTCTCACTGGAACGTCCCAACGCAGAACTCCACACCAATATGCCCTGAACCTGTACCCTCCATAACCTCACTGTCTCACTGGAACGTACCATTGCAGAACACCACACAAATATGCCCTGAACCTGTACCCCTCCATAACCTCCCTGTCTCACTGGAACGTACCAATGCAGAACTCCACACAAATATGCCCTGAACCTGTACCCCGCCATAACTTCCCTGTCTCACTGGAACGTACCAATGCAGAATTCCACACAAATATGCACTGAACCTGTACACGTCCATAACCTCCCTGTCTCACTGGAACGTACAACTGCCGAACTCCACAGAAATATGCCCTGAACCTGTACCCTCAATAACGTCCCTGTCTCACTGGATCGTACCAATGCAGAACAACACACAAATTTGCCCTGAACCTGTACCCCTCCATTACCTCACTGTCTCACTGGAACGGACCAATGCAGAACACCACACAAATAAGCCCTGAACCTTTACCCCTCCATAACTTCCCTGTCTCACTGGAATGTACCAATGCAGAACTCCACACAAAAATGCCCCGAACCTGTACACGTCCATAACCTCCCTGTCTCACTGGAATGTACCAATGCAGAACTCCACACAAATATGCCCCGAACCTGTACACGTCCATAACCTCCCTGTCTCACTGGAACGTCCCACTGCAGAACTCCACACAAATCAGCCATGAACCTTTATCCTCCATAACCTCGCTGTCTCACTGGAAAGTACCAATGCAGAACTCCACACAAATATGCCCTGAACCTGTACCCGTCCATAACCTCCATGTCTCACCTGAACGTACCACTGCAGAACTCCACAGAAATATGCGGTGAACCTGTACCCTCCATAACCTCCCTGTCTCACTGGAACGTACCAATGCAGAACTACACACAAATATGCCCTGAATATGTACCCCTCCATAACCTCCCAGTTACCCTGGAACGTACCAACGCAGAACTCCACACAAATATACCCTGAACCTGTACCCCTCCATAACCTCCCTGTCTCACTGGAACGTACCATTGCAGAACTCCACACAAATATGCCGTGAACCTGTACCCTCCATAACCTCCCTGTTTCACTGGAACGTACCAATGCAGAATTCCACACAAATATGCCCTGAACCTGTACCCACCCAGAACCTCCTTGTCTCACTGGAATGGACCAATGCAGAACTCCACACAAATTTGCCCTGAACCTGTACCTCTCCATAACCTCCTTGTCTCACTGGAATGTACCACTGCAGAACTCCACACAAATATGCCCTGAACCTGTACCCTCCATAACCTCCCTGTCTTACTGGAACGTACCAATGCAGAACTCCACACAAATATGTCCTGAACGTGTACCCTCCATAACCTCCCAGTCACACTGGAACGTACCAATGCAGAACTCCAAACAAATATGCCCTTAACCTGTACCCCTGCAAAACCACCCTGTCTCACTGGAACGTACCAATGCCGGATTCCACACAAATATGCCCTGAACCTCTACCCTCCATAACCTCCCTGTCTCACTGGAACGTACCAATGCAGAATTCCACACAAATATGCCTTGAACCTGTACTCGCCCATAACCTCCCTGTCTCACTGGAACGAACCATTGCAGAACACCACACAAATATGCCCTGAACCTGTACCCCTCCAAAACCTCCCTGTCTCACTGGAACTTACCAATGCAGAATTCCACACAAATAGGCCCTGAACCTGTACACGTCCATAAACTCCCTGTCTCATTGGAACGTCCCACTGAAGAATTCCACACAAATATGCCATGAACCGGTACCCTCCATAACCTCCCTGTCTCACTGGAACGTACCAAAGCAGAACTCCACACAAATATGCCCTCAACGTGTACACTCCATAACCTCCCAGTCACACTGGAACGTACAAATGCAGAACTCCAAACAAAAATGCCTTTAACCTGTACCCCTCCAAAACCTCCCTCTCTAACTGGAACGTACCAATGCAGGATTCCACACAAATATGCCCTGAACCTGTACCCGCCCATAACCTCCTTGTCTCACTGGAACATTCCAATGCAGAACTCCACACAAATATGCCCTGAACCTGTACCCTCCATAAACTCCCTGTCTCACTGGAACGCACCAATGCCGAACTCCACCAAATATGCCCTGATCCTGTACCCGTCCATAAACTCCCTGTCTCACTGGAACGTCCCACTGCAGAATTCCACACAAATATGCCATGAACCGGTACCCTCCATAACATCCCTGTCCCACTGGAAAGTACCAATGCAGAACTCCACACAAATATGCCCTGAACCTGTACCCATCCATAACCTCCCTGTCTACCTGGAACGTACCAATGCAGAACTCCACACAAATATGCCCTGAACTTGTACCCTCCATAACCGCCCTGTCTCACTGGAACGTACCAATGCAGAACTCCACACAGATATGCCCTGAACTTGTACCCTCCATAACCTCCCTGTCTCACTGGAACGGACCAATGCAGAATTCCACACAAATATGCCCTGAACCTGTACCACTCCATAAACTCCCTGTCTCACTGGAACGTCCCAACGCAGAACTCCACACCAATATGCCCTGAACCTGTACCCTCCATAACCTCACTGTCTCACTGGAACGTACCATTGCAGAACACCACACAAATATGCCCTGAACCTGTACCCCTCCATAACCTCCCTGTCTCACTGGAACGTACCAATGCAGAACTCCACACAAATATGCCCTGAACCTGTACCCCGCCATAACTTCCCTGTCTCACTGGAACGTACCAATGCAGAATTCCACACAAATATGCACTGAACCTGTACACGTCCATAACCTCCCTGTCTCACTGGAACGTACAACTGCCGAACTCCACAGAAATATGCCCTGAACCTGTACCCTCAATAACGTCCCTGTCTCACTGGATCGTACCAATGCAGAACAACACACAAATTTGCCCTGAACCTGTACCCCTCCATTACCTCACTGTCTCACTGGAACATACCAATGCAGAGCACCACACAAATAAGCCCTGAACCTTTACCCCTCCATAACTTCCCTGTCTCACTGGAATGTACCAATGCAGAACTCCACACAAAAATGCCCCGAACCTGTACACGTCCATAACCTCCCTGTCTCACTGGAATGTACCAATGCAGAACTCCACACAAATATGCCCCGAACCTGTACACGTCCATAACCTCCCTGTCTCACTGGAACGTCCCACTGCAGAACTCCACACAAATCAGCCATGAACCTTTATCCTCCATAACCTCGCTGTCTCACTGGAAAGTACCAATGCAGAACTCCACACAAATATGCCCTGAACCTGTACCCGTCCATAACCTCCATGTCTCACCTGAACGTACCACTGCAGAACTCCACAGAAATATGCGGTGAACCTGTTCCCTCCATAACCTCCCTGTCTCACTGGAACGTACCAATGCAGAACTACACACAAATTTGCCCTGAACCTGTACACCTCCATAACGTCCCTGTCTGACTGGAACGTACCAATGCAGAACTCCACACAAATATGCCCTGAACCTGTACCCCTCCATAACCTCCCTGTCTCACTGGAATGTACCAATGAAGAACTCCAAACAAATATGCCCTGAATATGTACCCCTCCATAACCTCCCAGTTACCCTGGAACGTACCAACGCAGAACTCCACACAAATATACCCTGAACCTGTACCCCTCCAAAACCTCCCTGTCTCACTGGAACGTACCATTGCAGAACTCCACACAAATATGCCCTGAACCTGTACCCATCCATAACCTCCCTGTCTACCTGGAACGTACCAATGCAGAACTCCACACAAATATGCCCTGAACTTGTACCCTCCATAACCGCCCTGTCTCACTGGAACGTACCAATGCAGAACTCCACACAGATATGCCCTGAACTTGTACCCTCCATAACCTCCCTGTCTCACTGGAACGGACCAATGCAGAATTCCACACAAATATGCCCTGAACCTGTACCACTCCATAAACTCCCTGTCTCACTGGAACGTCCCAACGCAGAACTCCACACCAATATGCCCTGAACCTGTACCCTCCATAACCTCACTGTCTCACTGGAACGTACCATTGCAGAACACCACACAAATATGCCCTGAACCTGTACCCCTCCATAACCTCCCTGTCTCACTGGAACGTACCAATGCAGAACTCCACACAAATATGCCCTGAACCTGTACCCCGCCATAACTTCCCTGTCTCACTGGAACGTACCAATGCAGAATTCCACACAAATATGCACTGAACCTGTACACGTCCATAACCTCCCTGTCTCACTGGAACGTACAACTGCCGAACTCCACAGAAATATGCCCTGAACCTGTACCCTCAATAACGTCCCTGTCTCACTGGATCGTACCAATGCAGAACAACACACAAATTTGCCCTGAACCTGTACCCCTCCATTACCTCACTGTCTCACTGGAACATACCAATGCAGAGCACCACACAAATAAGCCCTGAACCTTTACCCCTCCATAACTTCCCTGTCTCACTGGAATGTACCAATGCAGAACTCCACACAAAAATGCCCCGAACCTGTACACGTCCATAACCTCCCTGTCTCACTGGAATGTACCAATGCAGAACTCCACACAAATATGCCCCGAACCTGTACACGTCCATAACCTCCCTGTCTCACTGGAACGTCCCACTGCAGAACTCCACACAAATCAGCCATGAACCTTTATCCTCCATAACCTCGCTGTCTCACTGGAAAGTACCAATGCAGAACTCCACACAAATATGCCCTGAACCTGTACCCGTCCATAACCTCCATGTCTCACCTGAACGTACCACTGCAGAACTCCACAGAAATATGCGGTGAACCTGTTCCCTCCATAACCTCCCTGTCTCACTGGAACGTACCAATGCAGAACTACACACAAATTTGCCCTGAACCTGTACACCTCCATAACGTCCCTGTCTGACTGGAACGTACCAATGCAGAACTCCACACAAATATGCCCTGAACCTGTACCCCTCCATAACCTCCCTGTCTCACTGGAATGTACCAATGAAGAACTCCAAACAAATATGCCCTGAATATGTACCCCTCCATAACCTCCCAGTTACCCTGGAACGTACCAACGCAGAACTCCACACAAATATACCCTGAACCTGTACCCCTCCAAAACCTCCCTGTCTCACTGGAACGTACCATTGCAGAACTCCACACAAATATGCCGTGAACCTGTACCCTCCATAACCTCCCTGTTTCACTGGAACGTACCAATGCAGAATTCCACACAAATATGCCCTGAACCTGTACCCACCCAGAACCTCCTTGTCTCACTGGAATGGACCAATGCAGAACTCCACACAAATTTGCCCTGAACCTGTACCTCTCCATAACCTCCTTGTCTCACTGGAATGTACCACTGCAGAACTCCACACAAATATGCCCTGAACCTGTACCCTCCATAACCTCCCTGTCTTACTGGAACGTACCAATGCAGAACTCCACACAAATATGTCCTGAACGTGTACCCTCCATAACCTCCCAGTCACACTGGAACGTACCAATGCAGAACTCCAAACAAATATGCCCTTAACCTGTACCCCTGCAAAACCACCCTGTCTCACTGGAACGTACCAATGCCGGATTCCACACAAATATGCCCTGAACCTCTACCCTCCATAACCTCCCTGTCTCACTGGAACGTACCAATGCAGAATTCCACACAAATATGCCTTGAACCTGTACTCGCCCATAACCTCCCTGTCTCACTGGAACGAACCATTGCAGAACACCACACAAATATGCCCTGAACCTGTACCCCTCCAAAACCTCCCTGTCTCACTGGAACTTACCAATGCAGAATTCCACACAAATAGGCCCTGAACCTGTACACGTCCATAAACTCCCTGTCTCACTGGAACGTCCCACTGAAGAATTCCACACAAATATGCCATGAACCGGTACCCTCCATAACCTCCCTGTCTCACTGGAACGTACCAATGCAGAAATCCACACAAATATGCCCTGAACCTGTACTCCACCTTAACCACCCTGTCTCACTGGAACGTACCACTGCAGAACTCCACACAAATATGCCCTGAACCTGTAACCTCCATAACCTCCCTGTCTCACTGGAACGTACCAATGCAGAACTACACTCAAATTTGCCCTGAACCTGTACCCTCCATAACCTCCCTGTCTCACTGGAACGTACCAAAGCAGAACTCCACACAAATATGCCCTCAACGTGTACACTCCATAACCTCCCAGTCACACTGGAACGTACAAATGCAGAACTCCAAACAAAAATGCCTTTACCCTGTACCCCTCCAAAACCTCCCTCTCTAACTGGAACGTACCAATGCCGGATTCCACACAAATATGCCCTGAACCTGTACCCTCCATAACCTCCCTGTCTCACTGGAACGTACCAATGCAGAATTCCACACAAATATGCCTTGAGCCTGTACCCGCCCATAACCTCCTTGTCTCACTGGAACATTCCAATGCAGAACTCCACACAAATATGCCCTGAACCTGTACCCTCCATAAACTCCCTGTCTCACTGGAACGCACCAATGCCGAACTCCACTCAAATATGCCCTGATCCTGTACCCGTCCATAAACTCCCTGTCTCACTGGAACGTCCCACTGCAGAATTCCACACAAATATGCCATGAACCGGTACCCTCCATAACATCCCTGTCCCACTGGAAAGTACCAATGCAGAACTCCACACAAATATGCCCTGAACCTGTACCCATCCATAACCTCCCTGTCTACCTGGAACGTACCAATGCAGAACTCCACACAAATATGCCCTGAACTTGTACCCTCCATAACCGCCCTGTCTCACTGGAACGTACCAATGCAGAACTCCACACAGATATGCCCTGAACTTGTACCCTCCATAACCTCCCTGTCTCACTGGAACGGACCAATGCAGAATTCCACACAAATATGCCCTGAACCTGTACCACTCCATAAACTCCCTGTCTCACTGGAACGTCCCAACGCAGAACTCCACACCAATATGCCCTGAACCTGTACCCTCCATAACCTCACTGTCTCACTGGAACGTGCCATTGCAGAACACCACACAAATATGCCCTGAACCTGTACCCCTCCATAACCTCCCTGTCTCACTGGAACGTACCAATGCAGAACTCCACACAAATATGCCCTGAACCTATACCCCGCCATAACTTCCGTGTCTCACTGGAACGTACCAATGCAGAATTCCACACAAATATGCACTGAACCTGTACACGTCCATAACCTCCCTGTCTCACTGGAACGTACAACTGCCGAACTCCACAGAAATATGCCCTGAACCTGTACCCTCAATAACGTCCCTGTCTCACTGGATCGTACCAATGCAGAACAACACACAAATTTGCCCTGAACCTGTACCCCTCCATTACCTCACTGTCTCACTGGAACATACCAATGCAGAACACCACACAAATAAGCCCTGAACCTTTACCCCTCCATAACTTCCCTGTCTCACTGGAATGTACCAATGCAGAACTCCACACAAAAATGCCCCGAACCTGTACACGTCCATAACCTCCCTGTCTCACTGGAATGTACCAATGCAGAACTCCACACAAATATGCCCCGAACCTGTACACGTCCATAACCTCCCTGTCTCACTGGAAGGTCCCACTGCAGAACTCCACACAAATCAGCCATGAACCTTTATCCTCCATAACCTCGCTGTCTCACTGGAAAGTACCAATGCAGAACTCCACACAAATATGCCCTGAACCTGTACCCGTCCATAACCTCCATGTCTCACCTGAACGTACCACTGCAGAACTCCACAGAAATATGCGGTGAACCTGTACCCTCCATAACCTCCCTGTCTCACTGGAACGTACCAATGCAGAACTACACACAAATTTGCCCTGAACATGTACACCTCCATAACGTCCCTGTCTGACTGGAACGTACCAATGCAGAACTCCACACAAATATGCCCTGAACCTGTACCCCTCCATAACCTCCCTGTCTCACTGGAATGTACCAATGAAGAACTCCAAACAAATATGCCCTGAATATGTACCCCTCCATAACCTCCCAGTTACCCTGGAACGTACCAACGCAGAACTCCACACAAATATACCCTGAACCTGTACCCCTCCATAACCTCCCTGTCTCACTGGAACGTACCATTGCAGAACTCCACACAAATATGCCGTGAACCTGTACCCTCCATAACCTCCCTGTTTCACTGGAACGTACCAATGCAGAATTCCACACAAATATGCCCTGAACCTGTACCCACCCAGAACCTCCTTGTCTCACTGGAATGGACCAATGCAGAACTCCACACAAATTTGCCCTGAACCTGTACCTCTCCATAACCTCCTTGTCTCACTGGAATGTACCACTGCAGAACTCCACACAAATATGCCCTGAACCTGTACCCTCCATAACCTCCCTGTCTTACTGGAACGTACCAATGCAGAACTCCACACAAATATGTCCTGAACGTGTACCCTCCATAACCTCCCAGTCACACTGGAACGTACCAATGCAGAACTCCAAACAAATATGCCCTTAACCTGTACCCCTGCAAAACCACCCTGTCTCACTGGAACGTACCAATGCCGGATTCCACACAAATATGCCCTGAACCTCTACCCTCCATAACCTCCCTGTCTCACTGGAACGTACCAATGCAGAATTCCACACAAATATGCCTTGAACCTGTACTCGCCCATAACCTCCCTGTCTCACTGGAACGAACCATTGCAGAACACCACACAAATATGCCCTGAACCTGTACCCCTCCAAAACCTCCCTGTCTCACTGGAACTTACCAATGCAGAATTCCACACAAATAGGCCCTGAACCTGTACACGTCCATAAACTCCCTGTCTCACTGGAACGTCCCACTGAAGAATTCCACACAAATATGCCATGAACCGGTACCCTCCATAACCTCCCTGTCTCACTGGAACGTACCAATGCAGAAATCCACACAAATATGCCCTGAACCTGTACTCCACCTTATCCACCCTGTCTCACTGGAACGTACCACTGCAGAACTCCACACAAATATGCCCTGAACCTGTAACCTCCATAACCTCCCTGTCTCACTGGAACGTACCAATGCAGAACTACACTCAAATTTGCCCTGAACCTGTACCCTCCATAACCTCCCTGTCTCACTGGAACGTACCAAAGCAGAACTCCACACAAATATGCCCTCAACGTGTACACTCCATAACCTCCCAGTCACACTGGAACGTACAAATGCAGAACTCCAAACAAAAATGCCTTTAACCTGTAGCCCTCCAAAACCTCCCTCTCTAACTGGAACGTACCAATGCAGGATTCCACACAAATATGCCCTGAACCTGTACCCTCCATAACCTCCCTGTCTCACTGGAACGTACCAATGCAGAATTCCACACAAATATGCCTTGAGCCTGTACCCGCCCATAACCTCCTTGTCTCACTGGAACATTCCAATGCAGAACTCCACACAAATATGCCCTGAACCTGTACCCTCCATAAACTCCCTGTCTCACTGGAACGCACCAATGCCGAACTCCACTCAAATATGCCCTGATCCTGTACCCGTCCATAAACTCCCTGTCTCACTGGAACGTCCCACTGCAGAATTCCACACAAATATGCCATGAACCGATACCCTCCATAACATCCCTGTCCCACTGGAAAGTACCAATGCAGAACTCCACACAAATATGCCCTGAACCTGTACCCATCCATAACCTCCCTGTCTACCTGGAACGTACCAATGCAGAACTCCACACAAATATGCACTGAACTTGTACCCTCCATAACCTCCCTGTCTCACTGGAACGGACCAATGCAGAATTCCACACAAATATGCCCTGAACCTGTACCACTCCATAAACTCCCTGTCTCACTGGAACGTCCCAACGCAGAACTCCACACCAATATGCCCTGAACCTGTACCCTCCATAACCTCACTGTCTCACTGGAACGTACCATTGCAGAACACCACACAAATATGCCCTGAACCTGTACCCCTCCATAACCTCCCTGTCTCACTGGAACGTACCAATGCAGAACTCCACACAAATATGCCCTGAACCTGTACCCCGCCATAACTTCCCTGTCTCACTGGAACGTACCAATGCAGAATTCCACACAAATTGCACTGAACCTGTACACGTCCATTACCTCCCTGTCTCACTGGAACGTACAACTGCCGAACTCCACAGAAATATGCCCTGAACCTGTACCCTCAATAACGTCCCTGTCTCACTGGATCGTACCAATGCAGAACAACACACAAATTTGCCCTGAACCTGTACCCCTCCATTACCTCACTGTCTCACTGGAACATACCAATGCAGAACACAACACAAATAAGCCCTGAACCTTTACCCCTCCATAACTTCCCTGTCTCACTGGAATGTACCAATGCAGAACTCCACACAAAAATGCCCCGAACCTGTACACGTCCATAACCTCCCTGTCTCACTGGAACGTCCCACTGCAGAACTCCACACAAATATGCCCTGAACCTGTACCCTCCATAAACTCCCTGTCTCACTGGAACGCACCAATGCCGAACTCCACTCAAATATGCCCTGATCCTGTACCCGTCCATAAACTCCCTGTCTCACTGGAACGTCCCACTGCAGAATTCCACACAAATATGTCATGAACCGGTACCCTCCATAACATCCCTGTCCCACTGGAAAGTACCAATGCAGAACTCCACACAAATATGCCCTGAACCTGTACCCATCCATAACCTCCCTGTCTACCTGGAACGTACCAATGCAGAACTCCACACAAATATGCCCTGAACTTGTACCCTCCATAACCGCCCTGTCTCACTGGAACGTACCAATGCAGAACTCCACACAGATATGCCCTGAACTTGTACCCTCCATAACCTCCCTGTCTCACTGGAACGGACCAATGCAGAATTCCACACAAATATGCCCTGAACCTGTACCACTCCATAAACTCCCTGTCTCACTGGAACGTCCCAACGCAGAACTCCACACCAATATGCCCTGAACCTGTACCCTCCATAACCTCACTGTCTCACTGGAACGTGCCATTGCAGAACACCACACAAATATGCCCTGAACCTGTACCCCTCCATAACCTCCCTGTCTCACTGGAACGTACCAATGCAGAACTCCACACAAATATGCCCTGAACCTATACCCCGCCATAACTTCCGTGTCTCACTGGAACGTACCAATGCAGAATTCCACACAAATATGCACTGAACCTGTACACGTCCATAACCTCCCTGTCTCACTGGAACGTACAACTGCCGAACTCCACAGAAATATGCCCTGAACCTGTACCCTCAATAACGTCCCTGTCTCACTGGATCGTACCAATGCAGAACAACACACAAATTTGCCCTGAACCTGTACCCCTCCATTACCTCACTGTCTCACTGGAACATACCAATGCAGAACACCACACAAATAAGCCCTGAACCTTTACCCCTCCATAACTTCCCTGTCTCACTGGAATGTCCCAATGCAGAACTCCACACAAAAATGCCCCGAACCTGTACACGTCCATAACCTCCCTGTCTCACTGGAATGTACCAATGCAGAACTCCACACAAATATGCCCCGAACCTGTACACGTCCATAACCTCCCTGTCTCACTGGAAGGTCCCACTGCAGAACTCCACACAAATCAGCCATGAACCTTTATCCTCCATAACCTCGCTGTCTCACTGGAAAGTACCAATGCAGAACTCCACACAAATATGCCCTGAACCTGTACCCGTCCATAACCTCCATGTCTCACCTGAACGTACCACTGCAGAACTCCACAGAAATATGCGGTGAACCTGTACCCTCCATAACCTCCCTGTCTCACTGGAACGTACCAATGCAGAACTACACACAAATTTGCCCTGAACATGTACACCTCCATAACGTCCCTGTCTGACTGGAACGTACCAATGCAGAACTCCACACAAATATGCCCTGAACCTGTACCCCTCCATAACCTCCCTGTCTCACTGGAATGTACCAATGAAGAACTCCAAACAAATATGCCCTGAATATGTACCCCTCCATAACCTCCCAGTTACCCTGGAACGTACCAACGCAGAACTCCACACAAATATACCCTGAACCTGTACCCCTCCATAACCTCCCTGTCTCACTGGAACGTACCATTGCAGAACTCCACACAAATATGCCGTGAACCTGTACCCTCCATAACCTCCCTGTTTCACTGGAACGTACCAATGCAGAATTCCACACAAATATGCCCTGAACCTGTACCCACCCAGAACCTCCTTGTCTCACTGGAATGGACCAATGCAGAACTCCACACAAATTTGTCCTGAACCTGTACCTCTCCATAACCTCCTTGTCTCACTGGAATGTACCACTGCAGAACTCCACACAAATATGCCCTGAACCTGTACCCTCCATAACCTCCCTGTCTTACTGGAACGTACCAATGCAGAACTCCACACAAATATGTCCTGAACGTGTACCCTCCATAACCTCCCAGTCACACTGGAACGTACCAATGCAGAACTCCAAACAAATATGCCCTTAACCTGTACCCCTGCAAAACCACCCTGTCTCACTGGAACGTACCAATGCCGGATTCCACACAAATATGTCCTGAACCTCTACCCTCCATAACCTCCCTGTCTCACTGGAACGTACCAATGCAGAATTCCACACAAATATGCCTTGAACCTGTACTCGCCCATAACCTCCCTGTCTCACTGGAACGAACCATTGCAGAACACCACACAAATATGCCCTGAACCTGTACCCCTCCAAAACCTCCCTGTCTCACTGGAACTTACCAATGCAGAATTCCACACAAATAGGCCCTGAACCTGTACACGTCCATAAACTCCCTGTCTCACTGGAACGTCCCACTGAAGAATTCCACACAAATATGCCATGAACCGGTACCCTCCATAACCTCCCTGTCTCACTGGAACGTACAACTGCCGAACTCCACAGAAATATGCCCTGAACCTGTACCCTCAATAACGTCCCTGTCTCACTGGATCGTACCAATGCAGAACAACACACAAATTTGCCCTGAACCTGTACCCCTCCATTACCTCACTGTCTCACTGGAACATACCAATGCAGAACACAACACAAATAAGCCCTGAACCTTTACCCCTCCATAACTTCCCTGTCTCACTGGAATGTACCAATGCAGAACTCCACACAAAAATGCCCCGAACCTGTACACGTCCATAACCTCCCTGTCTCACTGGAACGTCCCACTGCAGAACTCCACACAAATATGCCCTGAACCTGTACCCTCCATAAACTCCCTGTCTCACTGGAACGCACCAATGCCGAACTCCACTCAAATATGCCCTGATCCTGTACCCGTCCATAAACTCCCTGTCTCACTGGAACGTCCCACTGCAGAATTCCACACAAATATGCCATGAACCGGTACCCTCCATAACATCCCTGTCCCACTGGAAAGTACCAATGCAGAACTCCACACAAATATGCCCTGAACCTGTACCCATCCATAACCTCCCTGTCTACCTGGAACGTACCAATGCAGAACTCCACACAAATATGCCCTGAACTTGTACCCTCCATAACCGCCCTGTCTCACTGGAAAGTACCAATGCAGAACTCCACACAGATATGCCCTGAACTTGTACCCTCCATAACCTCCCTGTCTCACTGGAACGGACCAATGCAGAATTCCACACAAATATGCCCTGAACCTGTACCACTCCATAAACTCCCTGTCTCACTGGAACGTCCCAACGCAGAACTCCACACCAATATGCCCTGAACCTGTACCCTCCATAACCTCACTGTCTCACTGGAACGTGCCATTGCAGAACACCACACAAATATGCCCTGAACCTGTACCCCTCCATAACCTCCCTGTCTCACTGGAACGTACCAATGCAGAACTCCACACAAATATGCCCTGAACCTATACCCCGCCATAACTTCCGTGTCTCACTGGAACGTACCAATGCAGAATTCCACACAAATATGCACTGAACCTGTACACGTCCATAACCTCCCTGTCTCACTGGAACGTACAACTGCCGAACTCCACAGAAATATGCCCTGAACCTGTACCCTCAATAACGTCCCTGTCTCACTGGATCGTACCAATGCAGAACAACACACAAATTTGCCCTGAACCTGTACCCCTCCATTACCTAACTGTCTCACTGGAACATACCAATGCAGAACACCACACAAATAAGCCCTGAACCTTTACCCCTCCATAACTTCCCTGTCTCACTGGAATGTACCAATGCAGAACTCCACACAAAAATGCCCCGAACCTGTACACGTCCATAACCTCCCTGTCTCACTGGAATGTACCAATGCAGAACTCCACACAAATATGCCCCGAACCTGTACACGTCCATAACCTCCCTGTCTCACTGGAAGGTCCCACTGCAGAACTCCACACAAATCAGCCATGAACCTTTATCCTCCATAACCTCGCTGTCTCACTGGAAAGTACCAATGCAGAACTCCACACAAATATGCCCTGAACCTGTACCCGTCCATAACCTCCATGTCTCACCTGAACGTACCACTGCAGAACTCCACAGAAATATGCGGTGAACCTGTACCCTCCATAACCTCCCTGTCTCACTGGAACGTACCAATGCAGAACTACACACAAATTTGCCCTGAACATGTACACCTCCATAACGTCCCTGTCTGACTGGAACGTACCAATGCAGAACTCCACACAAATATGCCCTGAACCTGTACCCCTCCATAACCTCCCTGTCTCACTGGAATGTACCAATGAAGAACTCCAAACAAATATGCCCTGAATATGTACCCCTCCATAACCTCCCAGTTACCCTGGAACGTACCAACGCAGAACTCCACACAAATATACCCTGAACCTGTACCCCTCCATAACCTCCCTGTCTCACTGGAACGTACCATTGCAGAACTCCACACAAATATGCCGTGAACCTGTACCCTCCATAACCTCCCTGTTTCACTGGAACGTACCAATGCAGAATTCCACACAAATATGCCCTGAACCTGTACCCACCCAGAACCTCCTTGTCTCACTGGAATGGACCAATGCAGAACTCCACACAAATTTGCCCTGAACCTGTACCTCTCCATAACCTCCTTGTCTCACTGGAATGTACCACTGCAGAACTCCACACAAATATGCCCTGAACCTGTACCCTCCATAACCTCCCTGTCTTACTGGAACGTACCAATGCAGAACTCCACACAAATATGTCCTGAACGTGTACCCTCCATAACCTCCCAGTCACACTGGAACGTACCAATGCAGAACTCCAAACA
Organism: Hemitrygon akajei; assembly: GCF_048418815.1. Taxonomy (NCBI): domain Eukaryota; kingdom Metazoa; phylum Chordata; class Chondrichthyes; order Myliobatiformes; family Dasyatidae; genus Hemitrygon; species Hemitrygon akajei. The sequence continues at coordinate 2,234,898 of NW_027331971.1, read as the reverse complement.
AATATGCCCTTAACCTGTACCCCTGCAAAACCACCCTGTCTCACTGGAACGTACCAATGCCGGATTCCACACAAATATGCCCTGAACCTCTACCCTCCATAACCTCCCTGTCTCACTGGAACGTACCAATGCAGAATTCCACACAAATATGCCTTGAACCTGTACTCGCCCATAACCTCCCTGTCTCACTGGAACGAACCATTGCAGAACACCACACAAATATGCCCTGAACCTGTACCCCTCCAAAACCTCCCTGTCTCACTGGAACTTACCAATGCAGAATTCCACACAAATAGGCCCTGAACCTGTACACGTCCATAAACTCCCTGTCTCACTGGAACGTCCCACTGAAGAATTCCACACAAATATGCCATGAACCGGTACCCTCCATAACCTCCCTGTCTCACTGGAACGTACCAATGCAGAAATCCACACAAATATGCCCTGAACCTGTACTCCACCTTATCCACCCTGTCTCACTGGAACGTACCACTGCAGAACTCCACACAAATATGCCCTGAACCTGTAACCTCCATAACCTCCCTGTCTCACTGGAACGTACCAATGCAGAACTACACTCAAATTTGCCCTGAACCTGTACCCTCCATAACCTCCCTGTCTCACTGGAACGTACCAAAGCAGAACTCCACACAAATATGCCCTCAACGTGTACACTCCATAACCTCCCAGTCACACTGGAACGTACAAATGCAGAACTCCAAACAAAAATGCCTTTAACCTGTAGCCCTCCAAAACCTCCCTCTCTAACTGGAACGTACCAATGCAGGATTCCACACAAATATGCCCTGAACCTGTACCCTCCATAACCTCCCTGTCTCACTGGAACGTTCCAATGCAGAATTCCACACAAATATGCCTTGAGCCTGTACCCGCCCATAACCTCCTTGTCTCACTGGAACATTCCAATGCAGAACTCCACACAAATATGCCCTGAACCTGTACCCTCCATAAACTCCCTGTCTCACTGGAACGCACCAATGCCGAACTCCACTCAAATATGCCCTGATCCTGTACCCGTCCATAAACTCCCTGTCTCACTGGAACGTCCCACTGCAGAATTCCACACAAATATGCCATGAACCGATACCCTCCATAACATCCCTGTCCCACTGGAAAGTACCAATGCAGAACTCCACACAAATATGCCCTGAACCTGTACCCATCCATAACCTCCCTGTCTACCTGGAACGTACCAATGCAGAACTCCACACAAATATGCCCTGAACTTGTACCCTCCATAACCGCCCTGTCTCTCTGGAACGTACCAATCCAGAACTCCACACAGATATGCCCTGAACTTGTACCCTCCATAACCTCCCTGTCTCACTGGAACGGACCAATGCAGAATTCCACACAAATATGCCCTGAACCTGTACCACTCCATAACCTCCCTGTCTCACTGGAACGTACAACTGCCGAACTCCACAGAAATATGCCCTGAACCTGTACCCTCAATAACGTCCCTGTCTCACTGGATCGTACCAATGCAGAACAACACACAAATTTGCCCTGAACCTGTACCCCTCCATTACCTCACTGTCTCACTGGAACATACCAATGCAGAACACAACACAAATAAGCCCTGAACCTTTACCCCTCCATAACTTCCCTGTCTCACTGGAATGTACCAATGCAGAACTCCACACAAAAATGCCCCGAACCTGTACACGTCCATAACCTCCCTGTCTCACTGGAACGTCCCACTGCAGAACTCCACACAAATCTGCCATGAACCTGTATCCTCCATAACCTCGCTGTCTCACTGGAAAGTACCAATGCAGAACTCCACAGAAATATGCCCTGAACCTGTTCCCTCCATAACCTCCCTGTCTCACTGGAACGTACCAATACAGAACTACACACAAATTTGCCCTGAACCTGTACACCTCCATAACCTCCCTGTCTCACTGGAACGTACCAATGCAGAACTCCACACAAATATGCCCTGACCCTGTACCCCTCCATAACCTCCCGGTCCCACTGGAACGTACCAATGCAGAAGTCCACACAAATGTGCCCTGAACCTATACCCGTCCATAACCTCATGTCTCACTGGAACGTCCCACTGCAGAACTACACACAAATTTGCCCTGAACCTGTACCCCTCCATAACCTCCCTGTCTCACTGGAACGTACCAATGCAGAGCTCCACACAAATATGCCCTGAACCTGTACCCTCCATAACTTCCCTGTCTCACTGGAATGTACCATTGAAGAACTCCAAACAAATATGCCCTGAACCTGTACCCCTCCATAACCTCCCAGTTACCCTGGAACGTACCAACGCAGAACTCCACACAAATATACCCTGAACCTGTACCCCTCCATAACCTCCCTGTCTCACTGGAACGTACCATTGCAGAACTCCACACAAATATGCCCTGAACCTGTACCCTCCATAACCTCCCTGTCTCACTGGAACGTACCAACGCAGAATTCCACACAAATATGCCCTGAACCTGTACTCACCCAGAACCTCCTTGTCTCACCGGAATGTTCCAATGCAGAACACCACACAAATTTGCCCTGATCCTGTTCCCCTCCATAACCTCCCTGTCTCACTGAAACGTACCAATGCAGAAATCCACACAAATATGCCCTGAACCTGTAACCTCCATAACCTCCCTGTCTCTCTGGAACGTACCAATGCAGAACTACACTCAAATTTGCCCTGAAACTGTACCCTACATAACCTCCCTGTCTCACTGGAACGTACCAATGCAGAAATCCACACAAATATGCCCTGAATGTGTACCCTCCATAACCTCCCAGTCACACTGGAACGTACCAATGCAGAACTCCAAACAAATATGCCCTTAACCTGTACCCCTCCAAAACCTCCCTGTCTCACTGGAACTTACCAATGCAGGATTCCACACAAATGTGCCCTGAACCTGTACCCTCCATAACTTCCCTGTCTCTCTGGAACGTACCAATGCAGAATTCCACACAAATATGCCTTGAACCTATACTCGCCCATAACCTCCTTGTCTCACTGGAACATACCAATGCAGAACTCCACACAAATATGCCCTGAAACTGTACCCTCCATAAACTCCCTGTCTCACTGGAACGCACCAATGCCGAACTCCACTCAAATATGCCCTGATCCTGTACCGTGCATAACCTCCCTGTCTCACTGGAACGAACCATTGCAGAACACCACACAAATATGCCCTGAACCTGTACCCCTCCAAAACCTCCCTGTCTCACTGGAACTTACCAATGCAGAATTCCACACAAATAGGCCCTGAACCTGTACACGTCCATAAACTCCCTGTCTCACTGGAACGTCCCACTGAAGAATTCCACACAAATATGCCATGAACCGGTACCCTCCATAACCTCCCTGTCCCACTGGAAAGTACCAATGCAGAACTCCACACAAATATGCCCGGAACCTGTACCCATCCATAACCTCCCTGTCTCACTGGAACGTACCAATGCAGAACTCCACACAAATATGCCCTGAACCTGTACCCACCCAGAAAGTCCTTCTCTCACTGGACCGTACCAATGCAGAAATCCACACAAATATGCCCTGAACCTGTTCTCCACGTTAACCTCCCAGTCTCACTGGAACGCCCCAACGCAGAACACCACTCAAATATGCCCTGATCCTGTACCCGTCCATAAACTCCCTGTCTCACTGGAACGTCCCACTGCAGAATTCCACACAAATATGCCATGAACCGGTACCCTCCATAACATCCCTGTCCCACTGGAAAGTACCAATGCAGAACTCCACACAAATATGCCCTGAACCTGTACCCATCCATAACCTCCCTGTCTACCTGGAACGTACCAATGCAGAACTCCACACAAATATGCCCTGAACTTGTACCCTCCATAACCGCCCTGTCTCTCTGGAACGTACCAATCCAGAACTCCACACAGATATGCCCTGAACTTGTACCCTCCATAACCTCCCTGTCTCACTGGAACGGACCAATGCAGAATTCCACACAAATATGCCCTGAACCTGTACCACTCCATAAACTCCCTGTCTCACTGGAACGTCCCAACGCAGAACTCCACACCAATATGCCCTGAACCTGTACCCTCCATAACCTCACTGTCTCACTGGAACGTACCATTGCAGAACACCACACAAATATGCCCTGAACCTGTACCCCTCCATAACCTCCCTGTCTCACTGGAACGTACCAATGCAGAACTCCACACAAATATGCCCTGAACCTGTACCCCGCCATAACTTCCCTGTCTCACTGGAACGTACCAATGCAGAATTCCACACAAATATGCACTGAACCTGTACACGTCCATAACCTCCCTGTCTCACTGGAACGTACAACTGCCGAACTCCACAGAAATATGCCCTGAACCTGTACCCTCAATAACGTCCCTGTCTCACTGGATCTTACCAATGCAGAACAACACACAAATTTGCCCTGAACCTGTACCCCTCCATTACCTCACTGTCTCACTGGAACATACCAATGCAGAACACAACACAAATAAGCCCTGAACCTTTACCCCTCCATAACTTCCCTGTCTCACTGGAATGTACCAATGCAGAACTCCACACAAAAATGCCCCGAACCTGTACACGTCCATAACCTCCCTGTCTCACTGGAACGTCCCACTGCAGAACTCCACACAAATCTGCCATGAACCTGTATCCTCCATAACCTCGCTGTCTCACTGGAAAGTACCAATGCAGAACTCCACAGAAATATGCCCTGAACCTGTTCCCTCCATAACCTCCCTGTCTCACTGGAACGTACCAATGCAGAACTACACACAAATTTGCCCTGAACCTGTACACCTCCATAACCTCCCTGTCTCACTGGAACGTACCAATGCAGAACTCCACACAAATATGCCCTGACCCTGTACCCCTCCATAACCTCCCGGTCCCACTGGAACGTACCAATGCAGAAGTCGACACAAATGTGCCCTGAACCTATACCCGTCCATAACCTCATGTCTCACTGGAACGTCCCACTGCAGAACTACACACAAATTTGCCCTGAACCTGTACCCCTCCATAACCTCCCGTTCTCACTGGAACGTACCAATGCAGAGCTCCACACAAATATGCCCTGAACCTGTACCCTCCATAACTTCCCTGTCTCACTGGAATGTACCATTGAAGAACTCCAAACAAATATGCCCTGAACCTGTACCCCTCCATAACCTCCCAGTTACCCTGGAACGTACCAACGCAGAACTCCACACAAATATACCCTGAACCTGTACCCCTCCATAACCTCCCTGTCTCACTGGAACGTACCATTGCAGAATTCCACACAAATATGCCCTGAACCTGTACTCACCCAGAACCTCCTTGTCTCACCGGAATGTTCCAATGCAGAACACCACACAAATTTGCCCTGATCCTGTTCCCCTCCATAACCTCCCTGTCTCACTGGAACGTACCAATGCAGAAATCCACACAAATATGCCCTGAACCTGTAACCTCCATAACCTCCCTGTCTCACTGGAACGTACCAATGCAGAATTACACTCAAATTTGCCCTGAAACTGTACCCTACATAACCTCCCTGTCTCACTGGAACGTACCAATGCAGAAATCCACACAAATATGCCCTGAATGTGTACCCTCCATAACCTCCCAGTCACACTGGAACGTACCAATGCAGAACTCCAAACAAATATGCCCTTAACCTGTACCCCTCCAAAACCTCCCTGTCTCACTGGAACTTACCAATGCAGGATTCCACACAAATGTGCCCTGAACCTGTACTCTCCATAACCTCCCTGTCTCTCTGGAACGTACCAATGCAGAATTCCACACAAATATGCCTTGAACCTGTACTCGCCCATAACCTCCTTGTCTCACTGGAACATACCAATGCAGAACTCCACACAAATATGCCCTGAAACTGTACCCTCCATAAACTCCCTGTCTCACTGGAACGCACCAATGCCGAACTCCACTCAAATATGCCCTGATCCTGTACCGTGCATAACCTCCCTGTCTCACTGGAACGAACCATTGCAGAACACCACACAAATATGCCCTGAACCTGTACCCCTCCAAAACCTCCCTGTCTCACTGGAACTTACCAATGCAGAATTCCACACAAATAGGCCCTGAACCTGTACACGTCCATAAACTCCCTGTCTCACTGGAACGTCCCACTGAAGAATTCCACACAAATATGCCATGAACCGGTACCCTCCATAACCTCCCTGTCCCACTGGAAAGTACCAATGCAGAACTCCACACAAATATGCCCGGAACCTGTACCCATCCATAACCTCCCTGTCTCACTGGAACGTACCAATGCAGAACTCCACACAAATATGCCCTGAACCTGTACCCACCCAGAAAGTCCTTCTCTCACTGGACCGTACCAATGCAGAAATCCACACAAATATGCCCTGAACCTGTTCTCCACGTTAACCTCCCAGTCTCACTGGAACGCCCCAACGCAGAACACCACACAAATATGCCCTGAACCTGTACCCTCCATAAACTCACTGTCTCACTGGAACGTACCATTGCAGAACACCACACAAATATGCCCTGAACCTGTACCCCTCCATAACCTCCCTGTCTCACTGGAACGTACCAATGCAGAACTCCACACAAATATGCCCTGAACCTGTACCCCGCCATAACTTCCCTGTCTCACTGGAACGTACCAATGCAGAACTCCACACAAATATGCCCTGAACCTGTACACGTCCATAACCTCCCTGTCTCACTGGAACGTACAACTGCCGAACTCCACAGAAATATGCCCTGAACCTGTACCCTCCATAACGTCCCTGTCTCACTGGAACGTAACATTGCAGAACTACACACAAATATGCCCTGAACCTGTACACTCCATAACCTCACTGTCACACTGGAACGTACCATTGCAGAACACCAGACAAATATGCCCTGAACATGTACCCCTCCATAACCTCCCTGTCTCACTGGAACGTACCAATGCAGAACTCCGCACAAATATGCCCTGAACCTTTACCCCTCCATAACTTCCCTGTCTCACTGGAATGTACCAATGCAGAACTCCACACAAATATGCCCCGAACCTGTACACGTCCATAACCTCCCTGTCTCACTGGAACGTCCCACTGCAGAACTCCACACAAATCAGCCATGAACCTTTATCCGCCATAACCTCCCTGTCTCACTGGAAAGTACCAATGCAGAACTCCACACAAATATGCCCTGAACCTGTACCCGTCCATAACCTCCATGTCTCACCTGAACGTACCACTGCAGAACTCCACAGAAATATGCGGTGAACCTGTACCCTCCATAACCTCCCTGTCTCACTGGAACGTACCAATGCAGAACTGCACACAAATTTGCCCTGAACCTGTACACCTCCATAACGTCCCTGTCTCACTGGAACGTACCAATGCAGAACTCCACACAAATATGCCCTGAACCTGTACCCCTCCATAACCTCCCTGTCTCACTGGAATGTACCAATGAAGAACTCCAAACAAATATGCCCTGAATATGTACCCCTCCATAACCTCCCAGTTACCCTGGAACGTACCAACGCAGAACTCCACACAAATATACCCTGAACCTGTACCCCTCCATAACCTCCCTGTCTCACTGGAACGTACCATTGCAGAACTCCACACAAATATGCCCTGAACCTGTACCCTCCATAACCTCCCTGTTTCACTGGAACGGACCAATGCAGAATTCCACACAAATATGCCCTGAACCTGTACCCACCCAGAACCTCCTTGTCTCACTGGAATGGACCAATGCAGAACTCCACACAAATTTGCCCAGAACCTGTACCTCTCCATAACCTCCTTGTCTCACTGGAATGTACCACTGCAGAACTCCACACAAATATGCCCTGAACCTGTACCCTCCATAACCTCCCTGTCTTACTGGAACGTACCAATGCAGAACTCCACACAAATATGTCCTGAACGTGTACCCTCCATAACCTCCCAGTCACACTGGAACGTACCAATGCAGAACTCCAAACAAATATGCCCTTAACCTGTACCCCTGCAAAACCACCCTGTCTCACTGGAACGTACCAATGCCGGATTCCACACAAATATGCCCTGAACCTCTACCCTCCATAACCTCCCTGTCTCACTGGAAGGTAACAATGCAGAATTCCACACAAATATGCCTTGAACCTGTACCCGCCCATATCCTCCTTGTCTCACTGGAACATACCAATGCAGAACTCCACACAAATATGCCCTGAACCTTTACCCTCCATAAACTCCCTGTCTCACTGGAACGCACCAATGCCGAACTCCACTCAAATATGCCCTGATCCTGTACCGTGCATAACCTCCCTGTCTCACTGGAGCGAACCATTGCAGAACACCAGACAAATATTCCCTGAACCTGTACCCCTCCAAAACCTCCCTGTCTCACTGGAACGTACCAATGCAGAATTCCACACAAATAGGCCCTGAACCTGTACACGTCCATAAACTCCCGGTCTCACTGGAACGTCCCACTGCAGAATTCCACACAAATATGCCCTGAACCGGTATCCTCCATAACCTCCCTGTCACACTGGAAAGTACCAATGCAGAACTCCACACAAATATGCCCTGAACCTGTACCCATCCATAACCTCCCTGTCTCACTGGAACGTACCAATGCAGAACCCCACACAAATATGCCCTGAACTTGTACCCTCCATAACCTCCCTGTCTCACTGGAACGTACCAATGCAGAACTCCACCCAAATATGCCCTGAACCTGTACCCTCCATAAGCTCCCTGTCTCACTGGAACGTACCATTGCAGAACTCCACACACATATGCCCTGAAACTGTACCCCTCCATAACCTCCCTGTCCCACTGGAAAGTACCAATGCAGAACTCCACACAAATATGCCCGGAACCTGTACCCATCCATAACCTCCCTGTCTCACTGGAACGTACCAATGCAGAACTCCACACAAACATGCCCTGAACCTGTACCCACCCAGAAAGTCCTTCTCTCACTGGACCGTACCAATGCAGAAATCCACACAAATATGCCCTGAACCTGTTCTCCACGTTAACCTCCCAGTCTCACTGGAACGCCCCAACGCAGAACACCACACAAATATGCCCTGAACCTGTACCCTCCATAAACTCACTGTCTCACTGGAACGTACCATTGCAGAACACCACACAAATATGCCCTGAACCTGTACCCCTCCATAACCTCCCTGTCTCACTGGAACGTACCAATGCAGAACTCCACACAAATATGCCCTGAACCTGTACCCCGCCATAACTTCCCTGTCTCACTGGAACGTACCAATGCAGAACTCCACACAAATATGCCCTGAACCTGTACACGTCCATAACCTCCCTGTCTCACTGGAACGTACCAATGCAGAACTCCACACAAATATGCCCTGAACCTGTACCCCGCCATAACTTCCCTGTCTCACTGGAACGTACCAATGCAGAACTCCACACAAATATGCCCTGAACCTGTACCCTCCATAACGTCCCTGTCTCACTGGAACGTACCATTGCAGAACTACACACAAATATGCCCTGAACCTGTACACTCCATAACCTCACTGTCACAATGGAACGTACCATTGCAGAACACCAGACAAATATGCCCTGAACATGTACCCCTCCATAACCTCCCTGTCTCACTGGAACGTACCAATGCAGAACTCCGCACAAATATGCCCTGAACCTTTACCCCTCCATAACTTCCCTGTCTCACTGGAATGTACCAATGCAGAACTCCACACAAATATGCCCCGAACCTGTACACGTCCATAACCTCCCTGTCTCACTGGAACGTCCCACTGCAGAACTCCACACAAATCAGCCATGAACCTTTATCCTCCATAACCTCCCTGTCTCACTGGAAAGTACCAATGCAGAACTCCACACAAATATGCCCTGAACCTGTACCCGTCCATAACCTCCATGTCTCACCTGAACGTACCACTGCAGAACTCCACAGAAATGTGCGGTGAACCTGTACCCTCCATAACCTCCCTGTCTCACTGGAACGTACCAATGCAGAACTCCACACAAATATGCCCTGAACCTGTACCCCTCCATAACCTCCCTGTCTCACTGGAATGTACCAATGAAGAACTCCAAACAAATATGCCCTGAATATGTACCCCTCCATAACCTCCCAGTTACCCTGGAACGTACCAACGCAGAACTCCACACAAATATACCCTGAACCTGTACCCCTCCATAACCTCCCTGTCTCACTGGAATGGACCAATGCAGAACTCCACACAAATTTGCCCTGAACCTGTACCTCTCCATAACCTCCTTGTCTCACTGGAATGTACCACTGCAGAACTCCACACAAATATGCCCTGAACCTGTACCCTCCATAACCTCCCTGTCTTACTGGAATGTACCAATGCAGAACTCCACACAAATATGTCCTGAACGTGTACCCTCCATAACCTCCCAGTCACACTGGAACGTACCAATGCAGAACTCCAAACAAATATGCCCTTAACCTGTACCCCTGCAAAACCACCCTGTCTCACTGGAACGTACCAATGCCGGATTCCACACAAATATGCCCTGAACCTCTACCCTCCATAACCTCCCTGTCTCACTGGAAGGTACCAATGCAGAATTCCACACAAATATGCCTTGAACCTGTACCCGCCCATATCCTCCTTGTCTCACTGGAACATACCAATGCAGAACTCCACACAAATATGCCCTGAACCTTTACCCTCCATAAACTCCCTGTCTCACTGGAACGCACCAATGCCGAACTCCACTCAAATATGCCCTGATCCTGTACCGTGCATAACCTCCCTGTGTCACTGGAGCGAACCATTGCAGAACACCAGACAAATATTCCCTGAACCTGTACCCCTCCAAAACCTCCCTGTCTCACTGGAACGTACCAATGCAGAATTCCACACAAATAGGCCCTGAACCTGTACACGTCCATAAACTCCCGGTCTCACTGGAACGTCCCACTGCAGAATTCCACACAAATATGCCCTGAACCGGTACCCTCCATAACCTCCCTGTCACACTGGAAAGTACCAATGCAGAACTCCACACAAATATGCCCTGAACCTGTACCCATCCATAACCTCCCTGTCTCACTGGAACGTACCAATGCAGAACCCCACACAAATATGCCCTGAACTTGTACCCTCCATAACCTCCCTGTCTCACTGGAACGTACCAATGCAGAACTCCACCCAAATATGCCCTGAACCTGTACCCTCCATAAGCTCCCTGTCTCACTGGAACGTACCATTGCAGAACTCCACACACATATGCCCTGAAACTGTACCCCTCCATAACCTCCCTGTCCCACTGGAAAGTACCAATGCAGAACTCCACACAAATATGCCCGGAACCTGTACCCATCCATAACCTCCCTGTCTCACTGGAACGTACCAATGCAGAACTCCACACAAACATGCCCTGAACCTGTACCCACCCAGAAAGTCCTTCTCTCACTGGACCGTACCAATGCAGAAATCCACACAAATATGCCCTGAACCTGTTCTCCACGTTAACCTCCCAGTCTCACTGGAACGCCCCAACGCAGAACACCACACAAATATGCCCTGAACCTGTACCCTCCATAAACTCACTGTCTCACTGGAACGTACCATTGCAGAACACCACACAAATATGCCCTGAACCTGTACCCCTCCATAACCTCCCTGTCTCACTGGAACGTACCAATGCAGAACTCCACACAAATATGCCCTGAACCTGTACCCCGCCATAACTTCCCTGTCTCACTGGAACGTACCAATGCAGAACTCCACACAAATATGCCCTGAACCTGTACACGTCCATAACCTCCCTGTCTCACTGGAACGTACCAATGCAGAACTCCACACAAATATGCCCTGAACCTGTACCCCGCCATAACTTCCCTGTCTCACTGGAACGTACCAATGCAGAACTCCACACAAATATGCCCTGAACCTGTACCCTCCATAACGTCCCTGTCTCACTGGAACGTACCATTGCAGAACTACACACAAATATGCCCTGAACCTGTACACTCCATAACCTCACTGTCACACTGGAACGTACCATTGCAGAACACCAGACAAATATGCCCTGAACATGTACCCCTCCATAACCTCCCTGTCTCACTGGAACGTACCAATGCAGAACTCCGCACAAATATGCCCTGAACCTTTACCCCTCCATAACTTCCCTGTCTCACTGGAATGTACCAATGCAGAACTCCACACAAATATGCCCCGAACCTGTACACGTCCATAACCTCCCTGTCTCACTGGAACGTCCCACTGCAGAACTCCACACAAATCAGCCATGAACCTTTATCCTCCATAACCTCCCTGTCTCACTGGAAAGTACCAATGCAGAACTCCACACAAATATGCCCTGAACCTGTACCCGTCCATAACCTCCATGTCTCACCTGAACGTACCACTGCAGAACTCCACAGAAATGTGCGGTGAACCTGTACCCTCCATAACCTCCCTGTCTCACTGGAACGTACCAATGCAGAACTCCACACAAATATGCCCTGAACCTGTACCCCTCCATAACCTCCCTGTCTCACTGGAATGTACCAATGAAGAACTCCAATCAAATATGCCCTGAATATGTACCCCTCCATAACCTCCCAGTTACCCTGGAACGTACCAACGCAGAACTCCACACAAATATACCCTGAACCTGTACCCCTCCATAACCTCCCTGTCTCACTGGAATGGACCAATGCAGAACTCCACACAAATTTGCCCTGAACCTTTACCTCTCCATAACCTCCTTGTCTCACTGGAATGTACCACTGCAGAACTCCACACAAATATGCCCTGAACCTGTACCCTCCATAACCTCCCTGTCTTACTGGAATGTACCAATGCAGAACTCCACACAAATATGTCCTGAACGTGTACCCTCCATAACCTCCCAGTCACACTGGAACGTACCAATGCAGAACTCCAAACAAATATGCCCTTAACCTGTACCCCTGCAAAACCACCCTGTCTCACTGGAACGTACCAATGCCGGATTCCACACAAATATGCCCTGAACCTCTACCCTCCATAACCTCCCTGTCTCACTGAAAGGTACCAATGCAGAATTCCACACAAATATGCCTTGAACCTGTACCCGCCCATATCCTCCTTGTCTCACTGGAACATACCAATGCAGAACTCCACACAAATATGCCCTGAACCTTTACCCTCCATAAACTCCCTGTCTCACTGGAACGCACCAATGCCGAACTCCACTCAAATATGCCCTGATCCTGTACCGTGCATAACCTCCCTGTCTCACTGGAGCGAACCATTGCAGAACACCAGACAAATATTCCCTGAACCTGTACCCCTCCAAAACCTCCCTGTCTCACTGGAACGTACCAATGCAGAATTCCACACAAATAGGCCCTGAACCTGTACACGTCCATAAACTCCCGGTCTCACTGGAACGTCCCACTGCAGAATTCCACACAAATATGCCCTGAACCGGTACCCTCCATAACCTCCCTGTCACACTGGAAAGTACCAATGCAGAACTCCACACAAATATGCCCTGAACCTGTACCCATCCATAACCTCCCTGTCTCACTGGAACGTACCAATGCAGAACCCCACACAAATATGCCCTGAACTTGTACCCTCCATAACCTCCCTGTCTCACTGGAACGTACCAATGCAGAACTCCACCCAAATATGCCCTGAACCTGTACCCTCCATAAGCTCCCTGTCTCACTGGAACGTACCATTGCAGAACTCCACACACATATGCCCTGAAACTGTACCCCTCCATAACCTCCCTGTCCCACTGGAAAGTACCAATGCAGAACTCCACACAAATATGCCCGGAACCTGTACCCATCCATAACCTCCCTGTCTCACTGGAACGTACCAATGCAGAACTCCACACAAACATGCCCTGAACCTGTACCCACCCAGAAAGTCCTTCTCTCACTGGACCGTACCAATGCAGAAATCCACACAAATATGCCCTGAACCTGTTCTCCACGTTAACCTCCCAGTCTCACTGGAACGCCCCAACGCAGAACACCACACAAATATGCCCTGAACCTGTACCCTCCATAAACTCACTGTCTCACTGGAACGTACCATTGCAGAACACCACACAAATATGCCCTGAACCTGTACCCCTCCATAACCTCCCTGTCTCACTGGAACGTACCAATGCAGAACTCCACACAAATATGCCCTGAACCTGTACCCCGCCATAACTTCCCTGTCTCACTGGAACGTACCAATGCAGAACTCCACACAAATATGCCCTGAACCTGTACACGTCCATAACCTCCCTGTCTCACTGGAACGTACCAATGCAGAACTCCACACAAATATGCCCTGAACCTGTACCCCGCCATAACGTCCCTGTCTCACTGGAACGTACCATTGCAGAACTACACACAAATATGCCCTGAACCTGTACACTCCATAACCTCACTGTCACACTGGAACGTACCATTGCAGAACACCAGACAAATATGCCCTGAACATGTACCCCTCCATAACCTCCCTGTCTCACTGGAACGTACCAATGCAGAACTCCGCACAAATATGCCCTGAACCTTTACCCCTCCATAACTTCCCTGTCTCACTGGAATGTACCAATGCAGAACTCCACACAAATATGCCCCGAACCTGTACACGTCCATAACCTCCCTGTCTCACTGGAACGTCCCACTGCAGAACTCCACACAAATCAGCCATGAACCTTTATCCTCCATAACCTCCCTGTCTCACTGGAAAGTACCAATGCAGAACTCCACACAAATATGCCCTGAACCTGTACCCGTCCATAACCTCCATGTCTCACCTGAACGTACCACTGCAGAACTCCACAGAAATATGCGGTGAACCTGTACCCTCCATAACCTCCCTGTCTCACTGGAACGTACCAATGCAGAACTCCACACAAATATGCCCTGAACCTGTACCCCTCCATAACCTCCCTGTCTCACTGGAATGTACCAATGAAGAACTCCACACAAATATGCCCTGAACCTGTACCCCTCCATAACCTCCCTGTCTCACTGGAATGTACCAATGAAGAACTCCAATCAAATATGCCCTGAACCTGTACCCCTCCATAACCTCCCTGTCTCACTGGAACGTACCATTGCAGAACTCCACACACATATGCCCTGAACCTGTACCCTCCATATCCTCCCTGTTTCACTGGAACGTACCAATGCAGAATTCCACACAAATATGCCCTGAACCTGTACCCACCCAGAACCTCCTTGTCTCACTGGAATGGACCAATGCAGAACTCCACACAAATTTGCCCTGAACCTGTACCTCTCCATAACCTCCTTGTCTCACTGGAATGTACCACTGCAGAACTCCACACAAATATGCCCTGAACCTGTACCCTCCATAACCTCCCTGTCTTACTGGAACGTACCAATGCAGAACTCCACACAAATATGTCCTGAACGTGTACCCTCCATAACCTCCCAGTCACACTGGAACGTACCAATGCAGAACTCCAAACAAATATGCCCTTAACCTGTACCCCTGCAAAACCACCCTGTCTCACTGGAACGTACCAATGCCGGATTCCACACAAATATGCCCTGAACCTCTACCCTCCATAACCTCCCTGTCTCACTGGAAGGTACCAATGCAGAATTCCACACAAATATGCCTTGAACCTGTACCCGCCCATATCCTCCTTGTCTCACTGGAACATACCAATGCAGAACTCCACACAAATATGCCCTGAACCTTTACCCTCCATAAACTCCCTGTCTCACTGGAACGCACCAATGCTGAACTCCACTCAAATATGCCCTGATCCTGTACCGTGCATAACCTCCCTGTCTCACTGGAGCGAACCATTGCAGAACACCAGACAAATATTCCCTGAACCTGTACCCCTCCAAAACCTCCCTGTCTCACTGGAACGTACCAATGCAGAATTCCACACAAATAGGCCCTGAACCTGTACACGTCCATAAACTCCCGGTCTCACTGGAACGTCCCACTGCAGAATTCCACACAAATATGCCCTGAACCGGTACCCTCCATAACCTCCCTGTCACACTGGAAAGTACCAATGCAGAACTCCACACAAATATGCCCTGAACCTGTACCCATCCATAACCTCCCTGTCTCACTGGAACGTACCAACGCAGAACTCCACACAAATATGCCCTGAACTTGTACCCTCCATAACCTCCCTGTCTCACTGGAACGTACCAATGCAGAACTCCACCCAAATATGCCCTGAACCTGTACCCTCCATAACCTCCCTATCTGACTGGAACGTACCAATGCAGAATTCCACACAAATATGCCCTGAACCTGTACCCACCCAGAAAGTCCTTGTCTCACTGGACCGTACCAATGCAGAAATCCACACAAATATGACCTGAACCTGTTCTCCACGTTAACCTCCCAGTCTCACTGGAACGTCCCAACGCAGAACTCCACACAAATATGCCCTGAACCTGTACCCTCCATAACCTCACTGTCTCACTGGAACGTACCATTGCAGAACACCACACAAATATGCCCTGAACCTGTACCCCTCCATAACCTCCCTGTCTCACTGGAACGTACCAATGCAGAACTCCACACAAATATGCCCAGAACCTGTACCCCGCCATAACTTCCCTGTCTCACTGGAACGTACAACTGATGAACTCCACAGAAATATGCCCTGAACCTGTACCCTCCATAACGTCCCTGTCTCACTGGAACGTACCAATGCAGAACTACACACAAATTTGCCCTGAACCTGTACCACTCCATTACCGCACTGTCTCACTGGAACATACCAATGCAGAACTCCACACAAATATGCCCTGAACCTGTACACTCCATAACCTCACTGTCACACTGGAACGTACCATTGCAGAACACCAGACAAATATGCCCTGAACCTGTACCCCTCCATAACCTCCCTGTCTCACTGGAACGTAACAATGCAGAACTCCACACAAATATGCCCTGAACCTGTACCCGTCCATAACCTCCCTGTCTCACTGGAACGTACCACTGCAGAACTCCACACAAATATGCGGTGAACCTGTACCCTCCATAACCTCCCTGTCTCACTGGAACGTAGCAATGCAGAACAACACACAAATTTGCCCTGAACCTGTACCCCTCCATAACCTCCCTGTCTCACTGGAACGTACCAATGCAGAACTCCTCACAAATATGCCCTGAACCTATACCCCTCCAAAACCTCCCGGTCTCACTGGAACGTACCAATGCAGAAGTCCACACAAATGTGCCCTGAACCTGTACCCGTACATAACCTCATGTCTCACTGGAACGTCCCAATGCAGAACTACACACAAATTTGCCCTGAACCTGTACCCCTCCATAACCTCCCTGTCTCACTTGAACGTACCAATGCAGAGCTCCACACAAATATGCCCTGAACCTGTACCCCTCCATAACCTCCCTGTCTCACTGGAACGTACCAATGCAGAAATCCACACAAATGTGCCCTGAACCTGTACCCGTCCATAACCTCATGTTTCACTGGAACGTCCCACTGCAGAACTCCACACAAATATGCCCTGAACCTGTACCCTCCATAACTTCCCTGTCTCACTGGAATGTACCAATGCAGAGCTCCACACAAATATGCCCTGAAATTGTACCCCTCCATAACCTCCCTGTCTCACTGGAACGTACCAATGCAGAAATCCACACAAATGTGCCCTGAACCTGTACCCGTCCATAACCTCATGTTTCACTGGAACGTCCCACTGCAGAACTCCACACAAATATGCCCTGAACCTGTACCCTCCATAACTTCCCTGTCTCACTGGAATGTACCAATGAAGATCTCCACACAAATATGCCCCGAACATGTACACGTCCATAACCTCCCTGTCTCACTGGAACGTCCCACCGCAGAACTCCACACAAATCTGCCATGAACCTGTATCCTCCATAACCTCCCTGTCTCACTGGAAAGTACCAATGCAGTACTCCACACAAATATGCCCTGAACCTGTACCCGTCCATAACCTCCCTGTCTCACTGGAACGTACCACTGCAGAACTCCACACAAATATGCCGTGAACCTGTACCCTCCATAACCTCCCTGTCTCACTGGAACGTACCAATGTAGAACTACACACAAATTTGCCCTGAACCTGTACCCCTCCATAACATCCCTGTCTCACTGGAATGTACCAATGAAGAACTCCAAACAAATATGCCCTGAACCTGTACCCCTCCATAACCTCCCAGTTACCCTGGAACGTACCAACGCAGAACTCCACACAAATATACCCTGGACCTGTGCCCCTCCATAACCTCACTGTCTCACTGGAACGTACCATTGCAGAACTCCACACAAATAGGCCCTGAACCTGTACCCCTCCATAACCTCCCTGTCTCACTGGAACGTACCAATGCAGAAATCCACACAAATATGCCCTGAACCTGTACTCCACCTTAACCTCCCTGTCTCACTGGAACGTCCCACTGCAGAACTCCACACAAATATGCCCTGAACCTGTACACTCCATAACCTCACTGTCACACTGGAACGTACCATTGCAGAACACCACACAAATATGCCCTGAGCCTGTACCCCTCCATAACTTCACTGTCTCACTGGAATGTACCAATGCAGAACTCCACACAAATATGCCCCGAACATGTACACGTCCATAACCTCCCTGTCTCACGGGAACGTCCCACTGCAGAACTCCACACAAATCTGCCATGAACCTGTATCCTCCATAACCTCCCTGTCTCACTGGGAAGTACCAATGCAGTACTCCACACAAATATGCCCTGAACCTGTACCGGTCCATAACCTCCCTGTCTCACTGGAACGTACCACTGCAGAACTCCACACAAATATGCGGTGAACCTGTACCCTCCATAACCTCCCTGTCTCACTGGAACGTACCAATGTAGAACTACACACAAATTTGCCCTGAACCTGTACCCCTCCATAACATCCCTGTCTCACTGGAACGTACCAATGCAGAACTCCACACAAATATGCCCTGAACCTGTAACCCTCCATAACCTCCCGGTCTCACTGGAACGTACCAATGCAGAAGTCCACACAAATGTGCCCTGAACCTGTACCCGTCCATAACCTCATGTCTCACTGGAACGTCCCACTGCAGAACTACACACAAATTTGCCCTGAACCTGTACCCCTCCATAACCTCCTTGTCTCACTGGAACGTACCAATGCAGAGCTCCACACAAATATGCCCTGAACTTGTACCCCTCCATAACCTCCCTGTCTCACTGGAACGTACCAATGCAGAAATCCACACAAATGTGCCCTGAACCTGTACCCTCCATAACTTCCCTGTCTCACTGGAATGTGCCAATGAAGAACTCCAAACAAATATGCCCTGAACCTGTACCCCTCCATAACCTCCCAGTTACCCTGGAACGTACCAACGCAGAACTCCACACAAATATACCCTGAACCTGTACCCCTCCATAACCTCCCTGTCTCACTGGAACGTACCATTGCAGAACTCCACACAAATATACCCTGAACCTGTACCCCTCCATAACCTCCCCGTCTCACTGGAACGTCCCACTGCAGAACTACACACAAATTTGCCCTGAACCTGTACCCCTCCATAACCTCCCTGTCTCAGTGGAACGTACCAATGCAGAGCTCCACACAAATATGCCCTGAACCTGTACCCCTCCATAACCTCCCTGTCTCACTGGAACGTCCCAATGCAGAAATCCACACAAATGTGCCCTGAACCTGTACCCTCCATAACTTCCCTGTCTCACTGGAATGTACCAATGAAGAACTCCAAACAAATATGCCCTGAACCTGTACCCCTCCATAACCTCCCAGTTACCCTGGAACGTACCAACGCAGAACTCCACACAAATATACCCTGAACCTGTACCCCTCCATAACCTCCCTGTCTCACTGGAACGTACCAATGCAGAACTCCACACAAATAGGCCCCGAACCTGTTCTCCACGTTAACCTCCCAGTCTCACTGGAACGTCCCAACGCAGAACACCACACAAATATGCCCTGAACCTGTACCCCTCCATAACCTCCCTGTCTCACTGGAACGTACCAATGCAGAACTCCACACAAATATGCCCAGAACCTGTACCCCTCCAAAACCTCCCGGTCTCACTGGAACGTACCAATGCAGAAGTCCACACAAATGTGCCCTGAACCTGTACCCGTACATAACCTCATGTCTCACTGGAACGTCCCAATGCAGAACTACACACAAATTTGCCCTGAACCTGTACCCCTCCATAACCTCCCTGTCTCACTTGAACGTACCAATGCAGAGCTCCACACAAATATGCCCTGAACCTGTACCCCTCCATAACCTCCCTGTCTCACTGGAACGTACCAATGCAGAAATCCACACAAATGTGCCCTGAACCTGTACCCGTCCATAACCTCATGTTTCACTGGAACGTCCCACTGCAGAACTCCACACAAATATGCCCTGAACCTGTACCCTCCATAACTTCCCTGTCTCACTGGAATGTACCAATGCAGAGCTCCACACAAATATGCCCTGAAATTGTACCCCTCCATAACCTCCCTGTCTCACTGGAACGTACCAATGCAGAAATCCACACAAATGTGCCCTGAACCTGTACCCGTCCATAACCTCATGTTTCACTGGAACGTCCCACTGCAGAACTCCACACAAATATGCCCTGAACCTGTACCCTCCATAACTTCCCTGTCTCACTGGAATGTACCAATGAAGATCTCCACACAAATATGCCCCGAACATGTACACGTCCATAACCTCCCTGTCTCACTGGAACTTCCCACCGCAGAACTCCACACAAATCTGCCATGAACCTGTATCCTCCATAACCTCCCTGTCTCACTGGAAAGTACCAATGCAGTACTCCACACAAATATGCCCTGAACCTGTACCCGTCCATAACCTCCCTGTCTCACTGGAACGTACCACTGCAGAACTCCACACAAATATGCCGTGAACCTGTACCCTCCATAACCTCCCTGTCTCACTGGAACGTACCAATGTAGAACTACACACAAATTTGCCCTGAACCTGTACCCCTCCATAACATCCCTGTCTCACTGGAATGTACCAATGAAGAACTCCAAACAAATATGCCCTGAACCTGTACCCCTCCATAACCTCCCAGTTACCCTGGAACGTACCAACGCAGAACTCCACACAAATATACCCTGGACCTGTGCCCCTCCATAACCTCACTGTCTCACTGGAACGTACCATTGCAGAACTCCACACAAATAGGCCCTGAACCTGTACCCCTCCATAACCTCCCTGTCTCACTGGAACGTACCAATGCAGAAATCCACACAAATATGCCCTGAACCTGTACTCCACCTTAACCTCCCTGTCTCACTGGAACGTCCCACTGCAGAACTCCACACAAATATGCCCTGAACCTGTACACTCCATAACCTCACTGTCACACTGGAACGTACCATTGCAGAACACCACACAAATATGCCCTGAGCCTGTACCCCTCCATAACTTCACTGTCTCACTGGAATGTACCAATGCAGAACTCCACACAAATATGCCCCGAACATGTACACGTCCATAACCTCCCTGTCTCACGGGAACGTCCCACTGCAGAACTCCACACAAATCTGCCATGAACCTGTATCCTCCATAACCTCCCTGTCTCACTGGGAAGTACCAATGCAGTACTCCACACAAATATGCCCTGAACCTGTACCGGTCCATAACCTCCCTGTCTCACTGGAACGTACCACTGCAGAACTCCACACAAATATGCGGTGAACCTGTACCCTCCATAACCTCCCTGTCTCACTGGAACGTACCAATGTAGAACTACACACAAATTTGCCCTGAACCTGTACCCCTCCATAACATCCCTGTCTCACTGGAACGTACCAATGCAGAACTCCACACAAATATGCCCTGAACCTGTAACCCTCCATAACCTCCCGGTCTCACTGGAACGTACCAATGCAGAAGTCCACACAAATGTGCCCTGAACCTGTACCCGTCCATAACCTCATGTCTCACTGGAACGTCCCACTGCAGAACTACACACAAATTTGCCCTGAACCTGTACCCCTCCATAACCTCCTTGTCTCACTGGAACGTACCAATGCAGAGCTCCACACAAATATGCCCTGAACTTGTACCCCTCCATAACCTCCCTGTCTCACTGGAACGTACCAATGCAGAAATCCACACAAATGTGCCCTGAACCTGTACCCTCCATAACTTCCCTGTCTCACTGGAATGTGCCAATGAAGAACTCCAAACAAATATGCCCTGAACCTGTACCCCTCCATAACCTCCCAGTTACCCTGGAACGTACCAACGCAGAACTCCACACAAATATACCCTGAACCTGTACCCCTCCATAACCTCCCTGTCTCACTGGAACGTACCATTGCAGAACTCCACACAAATATACCCTGAACCTGTACCCCTCCATAACCTCCCCGTCTCACTGGAACGTCCCACTGCAGAACTACACACAAATTTGCCCTGAACCTGTACCCCTCCATAACCTCCCTGTCTCAGTGGAACGTACCAATGCAGAGCTCCACACAAATATGCCCTGAACCTGTACCCCTCCATAACCTCCCTGTCTCACTGGAACGTCCCAATGCAGAAATCCACACAAATGTGCCCTGAACCTGTACCCTCCATAACTTCCCTGTCTCACTGGAATGTACCAATGAAGAACTCCAAACAAATATGCCCTGAACCTGTACCCCTCCATAACCTCCCAGTTACCCTGGAACGTACCAACGCAGAACTCCACACAAATATACCCTGAACCTGTACCCCTCCATAACCTCCCTGTCTCACTGGAACGTACCAATGCAGAACTCCACACAAATAGGCCCCGAACCTGTTCTCCACGTTAACCTCCCAGTCTCACTGGAACGTCCCAACGCAGAACACCACACAAATATGCCCTGAACCTGTACCCCTCCATAACCTCCCTGTCTCACTGGAACGTACCAATGCAGAACTCCACACAAATATGCCCAGAACCTGTACCCCGCCATAACTTCACTGTCTCACTGGAACTTACAACTGATGAACTCCACAGAAATATGCCCTGAACCTGTACCCTCCATAACGTCCCTGTCTCACTGGAACGTACCAATGCAGAACTCCACACAAATATGCCCTGAACCTGTACCCCTCCATAACCTCCCGGTCTCACTGGAACGTACCAATGCGGAAGTCCACACATACGTGCCCTGAACCTGTACCTGTCCATAACCTCATGTCTCACTGGAACGTAACAATGCAGAACTCCACACAAATATGCCCTGAACCTGTACCCGTCCATAACCTCCCTGTCTCACTGGAACGTACCACTGCAGAACTCCACACAAATATGCGGTGAACCTGTACCCTCCATAACCTCCCTGTCTCACTGGAACGTAGCAATGCAGAACAACACACAAATTTGCCCTGAACCTGTACCCCTCCATAACCTCCCTGTCTCACTGGAACGTACCAATGCAGAACTCCTCACAAATATGCCCTGAACCTGTACCCCTCCAAAACCTCCCGGTCTCACTGGAACGTACCAATGCATAAGTCCACACAAATGTGCCCTGAACCTGTACCCGTACATAACCTCATGTCTCACTGGAACGTCCCACAGCAGAACTACACACAAATTTGCCCTGAACCTGTACCCCTCCATAACCTCCCTGTCTCACTTGAACGTACCAATGCAGAGCTCCACACAAATATGCCCTGAACCTGTACCCCTCCATAACCTCCCTGTCTCACTGGAACGTACCAATGCAGAAATCCACACAAATGTGCCCTGAACCTGTACCCGTCCATAACCTCATGTTTCACTGGAAAGTCCCTCTGCAGAACTCCACACAAATATGCCCTGAACCTGTACCCTCCATAACTTCCCTGTCTCACTGGAATGTACCAATGAAGAACTCCAAACAAATATGCCCTGAACCTGTACCCCTCCATAACCTCCCAGTTACCCTGGAACGTACCAACGCAGAACTCCACACAAATATACCCTGGACCAGTACCCCTCCATAACCTCCCTGTCTCACTGGAACGTACCATTGCAGAACTCCACACAAATAGGCCCTGAACCTGTACCGGTCCATAACCTCCCTGTCTCACTGGAACGTACCACTGCAGAACTCCACACAAATATGCGGTGAACCTGTACCCTCCATAACCTCCCTGTCTCACTGGAACGTACCAATGTAGAACTACACACAAATTTGCCCTGAACCTGTACCCCTCCATAACATCCCTGTCTCACTGGAACGTACCAATGCAGAACTCCACACAAATATGCCCTGAACCTGTAACCCTCCATAACCTCCCGGTCTCACTGGAACGTACCATTGCAGAACACCACACAAATATGCCCTGAACCTGTACCCTCCATAACGTCCCTGTCTCACTGGAACGTACCAATGCAGAACTCCACACAAATATGCCCTGAACCTGTACCCCTCCATAACCTCCCGGTCTCACTGGAACGTACCAATGCGGAAGTCCACACATACGTGCCCTGAACCTGTACCTGTCCATAACCTCATGTCTCACTGGAACGTAACAATGCAGAACTCCAGACAAATATGCCCTGAACCTGTACCCGTCCATAACCTCCCTGTCTCACTGGAACGTACCACTGCAGAACTCCACACAAATATGCGGTGAACCTGTACCCTCCATAACCTCCCTGTCTCACTGGAACGTAGCAATGCAGAACAACACACAAATTTGCCCTGAACCTGTACCCCTCCATAACCTCCCTGTCTCACTGGAACGTACCAATGCAGAACTCCTCACAAATATGCCCTGAACCTGTACCCCTCCAAAACCTCCCGGTCTCACTGGAACGTACCAATGCATAAGTCCACACAAATGTGCCCTGAACCTGTACCCGTACATAACCTCATGTCTCACTGGAACGTCCCACAGCAGAACTACACACAAATTTGCCCTGAACCTGTACCCCTCCATAACCTCCCTGTCTCACTTGAACGTACCAATGCAGAGCTCCACACAAATATGCCCTGAACCTGTACCCCTCCATAACCTCCCTGTCTCACTGGAACGTACCAATGCAGAAATCCACACAAATGTGCCCTGAACCTGTACCCGTCCATAACCTCATGTTTCACTGGAAAGTCCCTCTGCAGATCTCCACACAAATATGCCCTGAACCTGTACCCTCCATAACTTCCCTGTCTCACTGGAATGTACCAATGAAGAACTCCAAACAAATAGGCCCTGAACCTGTACCCCTCCATAACCTCCCAGTTACCCTGGAACGTACCAACGCAGAACTCCACACAAATATACCCTGGACCAGTACCCCTCCATAACCTCCCTGTCTCACTGGAACGTACCATTGCAGAACTCCACACAAATAGGCCCTGAACCTGTACCGGTCCATAACCTCCCTGTCTCACTGGAACGTACCACTGCAGAACTCCACACAAATATGCGGTGAACCTGTACCCTCCATAACCTCCCTGTCTCACTGGAACGTACCAATGTAGAACTACACACAAATTTGCCCTGAACCTGTACCCCTCCATAACATCCCTGTCTCACTGGAACGTACCAATGCAGAACTCCACACAAATATGCCCTGAACCTGTAACCCTCCATAACCTCCCGGTCTCACTGGAACGTACCAATGCAGAAGTCCACACAAATGTGCCCTGAACCTGTACCCGTCCATAACCTCATGTCTCACTGGAACGTCCCACTGCAGAACTACACACAAATTTGCCCTGAACCTGTACCCCTCCATAACCTCCTTGTCTCACTGGAACGTACCAATGCAGAGCTCCACA
This sequence comes from Hemitrygon akajei, assembly GCF_048418815.1. Taxonomy (NCBI): domain Eukaryota; kingdom Metazoa; phylum Chordata; class Chondrichthyes; order Myliobatiformes; family Dasyatidae; genus Hemitrygon; species Hemitrygon akajei. The sequence continues at coordinate 2,209,122 of NW_027331971.1, read as the reverse complement.
CAAATTTGCCCTGAACTTGTACCCCTCCATAACCTCCCTGTCTCACTGGAACGTACCAATGCAGAAATCCACACAAATGTGCCCTGAACCTGTACCCTCCATAACTTCCCTGTCTCACTGGAATGTGCCAATGAAGAACTCCAAACAAATATGCCCTGAACCTGTACCCCTCCATAACCTCCCAGTTACCCTGGAACGTACCAACGCAGAACTCCACACAAATATACCCTGAACCTGTACCCCTCCATAACCTCCCTGTCTCACTGGAACGTACCATTGCAGAACTCCACACAAATATACCCTGAACCTGTACCCCTCCATAACCTCCCCGTCTCACTGGAACGTCCCACTGCAGAACTACACACAAATTTGCCCTGAACCTGTACCCCTCCATAACCTCCCTGTCTCAGTGGAACGTACCAATGCAGAGCTCCACACAAATATGCCCTGAACCTGTACCCCTCCATAACCTCCCTGTCTCACTGGAACGTCCCAATGCAGAAATCCACACAAATGTGCCCTGAACCTGTACCCTCCATAACTTCCCTGTCTCACTGGAATGTACCAATGAAGAACTCCAAACAAATATGCCCTGAACCTGTACCCCTCCATAACCTCCCAGTTACCCTGGAACGTACCAACGCAGAACTCCACACAAATATACCCTGAACCTGTACCCCTCCATAACCTCCCTGTCTCACTGGAACGTACCATTGCAGAACTCCACACAAATAGGCCCTGAACCTGTACCCCTCCATAACATCCCTGTCTCACTGGAACGTACCAATGCAGAACTCCACACAAATATGCCCTGAACCTGTACCCCTCCATAACCTCCCGGTCTCACTGGAACGTACCAATGCAGAAGTCCACACAAATATGCCCTGAACCTGTTCTCCACGTTAACCTCCCAGTCTCACTGGAACGTCCCAACGCAGAACACCACACAAATATGCCCTGAACCTGTACCCCTCCATAACCTCCCTGTCTCACTGGAACGTACCAATGCAGAACTCCACACAAATATGCCCAGAACCTGTACCCCGCCATAACTTCACTGTCTCACTGGAACTTACAACTGATGAACTCCACAGAAATATGCCCTGAACCTGTACCCTCCATAACGTCCCTGTCTCACTGGAACGTACCAATGCAGAACTCCACACAAATATGCCCTGAACCTGTACCCCTCCATAACCTCCCGGTCTCACTGGAACGTACCAATGCGGAAGTCCACACATACGTGCCCTGAACCTGTACCTGTCCATAACCTCATGTCTCACTGGAACGTAACAATGCAGAACTCCACACAAATATGCCCTGAACCTGTACCCGTCCATAACCTCCCTGTCTCACTGGAACGTACCACTGCAGAACTCCACACAAATATGCGCTGAACCTGTACCCTCCATAACCTCCCTGTCTCACTGGAATGTAGCAATGCAGAACAACACACAAATTTGCCCTGAACCTGTACCCATCCATAACCTCCCTGTCTCACTGGAACGTACCAATGCAGAACTCCTCACAAATATGCCCTGAACCTGTACCCCTCCAAAACCTCCCGGTCTCACTGGAACGTACCAATGCATAAGTCCACACAAATGTGCCCTGAACCTGTACCCGTACATAACCTCATGTCTCACTGGAACGTCCCACAGCAGAACTACACACAAATTTGCCCTGAACCTGTACCCCTCCATAACCTCCCTGTCTCACTTGAACGTACCAATGCAGAGCTCCACACAAATATGCCCTGAACCTGTACCCCTCCATAACCTCCCTGTCTCACTGGAACGTACCAATGCAGAAATCCACACAAATGTGCCCTGAACCTGTACCCGTCCATAACCTCATGTTTCACTGGAAAGTCCCTCTGCAGAACTCCACACAAATATGCCCTGAACCTGTACCCTCCATAACTTCCCTGTCTCACTGGAATGTACCAATGAAGAACTCCAAACAAATATGCCCAGAACCTGTACCCCTCCATAACCTCCCAGTTACCCTGGAACGTACCAACGCAGAACTCCACACAAATATACCCTGGACCAGTACCCCTCCATAACCTCCCTGTCTCACTGGAACGTACCATTGCAGAACTCCACACAAATAGGCCCTGAACCTGTACCCGTCCATAACCTCCCTGACTCACTGGAACGTACCAATGCAGAAATCCACACAAATATGCCCTGAACCTGTACTCCACCTTAACCTCCCTGTCTCACTGGAACGTCCCACTGCAGAACTCCACACAAATATGCCCTGAACCTGTACACTCCATAACCTCACTGTCACACTGGAACGTACCATTGCAGAACACCACACAAATATGCCCTGAACCTGTACCCCTCCATAACTTCACTGTGTCACTGGAATGTACCAATGCAGAACTCCACACAAATATGCGCCGAACATGTACACGTCCATAACCTCCCTGTCTCACTGGAACGTCCCACTGCAGAACTCCACACAAATCTGCCATGAACCTGTATCCTCCATAACCTCCCTGTCTCACTGGAAAGTACCAATGCAGTACTCCACACAAATATGCCCTGAACCTGTACCCGTCCATAACCTCCCTGTCTCACTGGAACGTACCACTGCAGAACTCCACACAAATATGCGGTGAACCTGTACCCTCCATAACCTCCCTGTATCACTGGAACGTACCAATGTAGAACTACACACAAATTTGCCCTGAACCTGTACCCCTCCATAACATCCCTGTCCAACTGGAATGTACCAATGAAGAACTCCAAACAAATATGCCCTGAACCTGTACCCCTCCATAACCTCCCAGTTACCCTGGAACGTACCAACGCAGAACTCCACACAAATATAACCTGGACCTGTACCCCTCCATAACCTCCCTGTCTCACTGGAACGTACCATTGCAGAACTCCACACAAATAGGCCCTGAACCTGTACCCCTCCATAACCTCCCTGTCTCACTGGAACGTACCAATGCAGAAATCCACACAAATATGCCCTGAACCTGTACTCCACCTTAACCTCCCTGTCTCACTGGAACGTCCCACTGCAGAACTCCACACAAATATGCCCTGAACCTGTACACTCCATAACCTCACTGTCACACTGGAACGTACCATTGCAGAACACCACACAAATATGCCCTGAGCCTGTAACCCTCCATAACCTCCCGGTCTCACTGGAACGTACCATTGCAGAACACCACACAAATATGCCCTGAACCTGTACCCTCCATAACGTCCCTGTCTCACTGGAACGTACCAATGCAGAACTCCACACAAATATGCCCTGAACCTGTACCCCTCCATAACCTCCCGGTCTAACTGGAACGTACCAATGCGGAAGTCCACACATACGTGCCCTGAACCTGTACCTGTCCATAACCTCATGTCTCACTGGAACGTAACAATGCAGAACTCCAGACAAATATGCCCTGAACCTGTACCCGTCCATAACCTCCCTGTCTCACTGGAACGTACCACTGCAGAACTCCACACAAATATGCGGTGAACCTGTACCCTCCATAACCTCCCTGTCTCACTGGAACGTAGCAATGCAGAACAACACACAAATTTTCCCTGAACCTGTACCCCTCCATAACCTCCCTGTCTCACTGGAACGTACCAATGCAGAACTCCTCACAAATATGCCCTGAACCTGTACCCCTCCAAAACCTCCCGGTCTCACTGGAACGTACCAATGCATAAGTCCACACAAATGTGCCCTGAACCTGTACCCGTACATAACCTCATGTCTCACTGGAACGTCCCACAGCAGAACTACACACAAATTTGCCCTGAACCTGTACCCCTCCATAACCTCCCTGTCTCACTTGAACGTACCAATGCAGAGCTCCACACAAATATGCCCTGAACCTGTACCCCTCCATAACCTCCCTGTCTCACTGGAACGTACCAATGCAGAAATCCACACAAATGTGCCCTGAACCTGTACCCGTCCATAACCTCATGTTTCACTGGAAAGTCCCTCTGCAGATCTCCACACAAATATGCCCTGAACCTGTACCCTCCATAACTTCCCTGTCTCACTGGAATGTACCAATGAAGAACTCCAAACAAATATGCCCTGAACCTGTACCCCTCCATAACCTCCCAGTTACCCTGGAACGTACCAACGCAGAACTCCACACAAATATACCCTGGACCAGTACCCCTCCATAACCTCCCTGTCTCACTGGAACGTACCATTGCAGAACTCCACACAAATAGGCCCTGAACCTGTACCGGTCCATAACCTCCCTGTCTCACTGGAACGTACCACTGCAGAACTCCACACAAATATGCGGTGAACCTGTACCCTCCATAACCTCCCTGTCTCACTGGAACGTACCAATGTAGAACTACACACAAATTTGCCCTGAACCTGTACCCCTCCATAACATCCCTGTCTCACTGGAACGTACCAATGCAGAACTCCACACAAATATGCCCTGAACCTGTAACCCTCCATAACCTCCCGGTCTCACTGGAACGTACCAATGCAGAAGTCCACACAAATGTGCCCTGAACCTGTACCCGTCCATAACCTCATGTCTCACTGGAACGTCCCACTGCAGAACTACACACAAATTTGCCCTGAACCTGTACCCCTCCATAACCTCCTTGTCTCACTGGAACGTACCAATGCAGAGCTCCACACAAATTTGCCCTGAACTTGTACCCCTCCATAACCTCCCTGTCTCACTGGAACGTACCAATGCAGAAATCCACACAAATGTGCCCTGAACCTGTACCCTCCATAACTTCCCTGTCTCACTGGAATGTGCCAATGAAGAACTCCAAACAAATATGCCCTGAACCTGTACCCCTCCATAACCTCCCAGTTACCCTGGAACGTACCAACGCAGAACTCCACACAAATATACCCTGAACCTGTACCCCTCCATAACCTCCCTGTCTCACTGGAACGTACCATTGCAGAACTCCACACAAATATACCCTGAACCTGTACCCCTCCATAACCTCCCCGTCTCACTGGAACGTCCCACTGCAGAACTACACACAAATTTGCCCTGAACCTGTACCCCTCCATAACCTCCCTGTCTCAGTGGAACGTACCAATGCAGAGCTCCACACAAATATGCCCTGAACCTGTACCCCTCCATAACCTCCCTGTCTCACTGGAACGTCCCAATGCAGAAATCCACACAAATGTGCCCTGAACCTGTACCCTCCATAACTTCCCTGTCTCACTGGAATGTACCAATGAAGAACTCCAAACAAATATGCCCTGAACCTGTACCCCTCCATAACCTCCCAGTTACCCTGGAACGTACCAACGCAGAACTCCACACAAATATACCCTGAACCTGTACCCCTCCATAACCTCCCTGTCTCACTGGAACGTACCATTGCAGAACTCCACACAAATAGGCCCTGAACCTGTACCCCTCCATAACATCCCTGTCTCACTGGAACGTACCAATGCAGAACTCCACACAAATATGCCCTGAACCTGTACCCCTCCATAACCTCCCGGTCTCACTGGAACGTACCAATGCAGAAGTCCACACAAATATGCCCTGAACCTGTTCTCCACGTTAACCTCCCAGTCTCACTGGAACGTCCCAACGCAGAACACCACACAAATATGCCCTGAACCTGTACCCCTCCATAACCTCCCTGTCTCACTGGAACGTACCAATGCAGAACTCCACACAAATATGCCCAGAACCTGTACCCCGCCATAACTTCACTGTCTCACTGGAACTTACAACTGATGAACTCCACAGAAATATGCCCTGAACCTGTACCCTCCATAACGTCCCTGTCTCACTGGAACGTACCAATGCAGAACTCCACACAAATATGCCCTGAACCTGTACCCCTCCATAACCTCCCGGTCTCACTGGAACGTACCAATGCGGAAGTCCACACATACGTGCCCTGAACCTGTACCTGTCCATAACCTCATGTCTCACTGGAACGTAACAATGCAGAACTCCACACAAATATGCCCTGAACCTGTACCCGTCCATAACCTCCCTGTCTCACTGGAACGTACCACTGCAGAACTCCACACAAATATGCGGTGAACCTGTACCCTCCATAACCTCCCTGTCTCACTGGAATGTAGCAATGCAGAACAACACACAAATTTGCCCTGAACCTGTACCCCTCCATAACCTCCCTGTCTCACTGGAACGTACCAATGCAGAACTCCTCACAAATATGCCCTGAACCTGTACCCCTCCAAAACCTCCCGGTCTCACTGGAACGTACCAATGCATAAGTCCACACAAATGTGCCCTGAACCTGTACCCGTACATAACCTCATGTCTCACTGGAACGTCCCACAGCAGAACTACACACAAATTTGCCCTGAACCTGTACCCCTCCATAACCTCCCTGTCTCACTTGAACGTACCAATGCAGAGCTCCACACAAATATGCCCTGAACCTGTACCCCTCCATAACCTCCCTGTCTCACTGGAACGTACCAATGCAGAAATCCACACAAATGTGCCCTGAACCTGTACCCGTCCATAACCTCATGTTTCACTGGAAAGTCCCTCTGCAGAACTCCACACAAATATGCCCTGAACCTGTACCCTCCATAACTTCCCTGTCTCACTGGAATGTACCAATGAAGAACTCCAAACAAATATGCCCAGAACCTGTACCCCTCCATAACCTCCCAGTTACCCTGGAACGTACCAACGCATAACTCCACACAAATATACCCTGGACCAGTACCCCTCCATAACCTCCCTGTCTCACTGGAACGTACCATTGCAGAACTCCACACAAATAGGCCCTGAACCTGTACCCGTCCATAACCTCCCTGACTCACTGGAACGTACCAATGCAGAAATCCACACAAATATGCCCTGAACCTGTACTCCACCTTAACCTCCCTGTCTCACTGGAACGTCCCACTGCAGAACTCCACACAAATATGCCCTGAACCTGTACACTCCATAACCTCACTGTCACACTGGAACGTACCATTGCAGAACACCACACAAATATGCCCTGAACCTGTACCCCTCCATAACTTCACTGTGTCACTGGAATGTACCAATGCAGAACTCCACACAAATATGCGCCGAACATGTACACGTCCATAACCTCCCTGTCTCACTGGAACGTCCCACTGCAGAACTCCACACAAATCTGCCATGAACCTGTATCCTCCATAACCTCCCTGTCTCACTGGAAAGTACCAATGCAGTACTCCACACAAATATGCCCTGAACCTGTACCCGTCCATAACCTCCCTGTCTCACTGGAACGTACCACTGCAGAACTCCACACAAATATGCGGTGAACCTGTACCCTCCATAACCTCCCTGTATCACTGGAACGTACCAATGTAGAACTACACACAAATTTGCCCTGAACCTGTACCCCTCCATAACATCCCTGTCCAACTGGAATGTACCAATGAAGAACTCCAAACAAATATGCCCTGAACCTGTACCCCTCCATAACCTCCCAGTTACCCTGGAACGTACCAACGCAGAACTCCACACAAATATAACCTGGACCTGTACCCCTCCATAACCTCCCTGTCTCACTGGAACGTACCATTGCAGAACTCCACACAAATAGGCCCTGAACCTGTACCCCTCCATAACCTCCCTGTCTCACTGGAACGTACCAATGCAGAAATCCACACAAATATGCCCTGAACCTGTACTCCACCTTAACCTCCCTGTCTCACTGGAACGTCCCACTGCAGAACTCCACACAAATATGCCCTGAACCTGTACACTCCATAACCTCACTGTCACACTGGAACGTACCATTGCAGAACACCACACAAATATGCCCTGAGCCTGTACCCCTCCATAACTTCACTGTCTCACTGGAATGTACCAATGCAGAACTCCACACAAATATGCCCCGAACATGTACACGTCCATAACCTCCCTGTCTCACTGGAACGTCCCACTGCAGAACTCCACACAAATCTGCCATGAACCTGTATCCTCCATAACCTCCCTGTCTCACTGGAAAGTACCAATGCAGTACTCCACACAAATATGCCCTGAACCTGTACCCGTCCATAACCTCCCTGTCTCACTGGAACGTACCACTGCAGAACTCCACACAAATATGCGGTGAACCTGTACCCTCCATAACCTCCCTGTCTCACTGGAACGTACCAATGTAGAACTACACACAAATTTGCCCTGAACCTGTACCCCTCCATAACATCCCTGTCTCACTGGAATGTACCAATGAAGAACTCCAAACAAATATGCCCTGAACCTGTACCCCTCCATAACCTCCCAGTTACCCTGGAACGTACCAACGCAGAACTCCACACAAATATACCCTGGACCTGTACCCCTCCATAACCTCCCTGTCTCACTGGAACGTACCATTGCAGAACTCCACACAAATAGGCCCTGAACCTGTACCCCTCCATAACCTCCCTGTCTCACTGGAACGTACCAATGCAGAAATCCACACAAATATGCCCTGAACCTGTACTCCACCTTAACATCCCTGTCTCACTGGAACGTCCCACTGCAGAACTCCACACAAATATGCCCTGAACCTGTACACTCCATAACCTCACTGTCACACTGGAACGTACCATTGCAGAACACCACACAAATATGCCCTGAGCCTGTACCCCTCCATAACTTCACTGTCTCACTGGAATGTACCAATGCAAAACTCCACACAAATATGCCCCGAACATGTACACGTCCATAACCTCCCTGTCTCACTGGAACGTCCCACTGCAGAACTCCACACAAATCTGCCATGAACCTGTATCCTCCATAACCTCCCTGTCTCACTGGAAAGTACCAATGCAGTACTCCACACAAATATGCCCTGAACCTGTACCCGTCCATAACCTCCCTGTCTCACTGGAACGTACCACTGCAGAACTCCACACAAATATGCGGTGAACCTGTACCCTCCATAACCTCCCTGTCTCACTGGAACGTACCAATGTAGAACTACACACAAATTTGCCCTGAACCTGTACCCCTCCATAACATCCCTGTCACACTGGAACGTACCAATGCAGAACTCCACAGAAATATGCCCTGAACCTGTACCCTCCATAACGTCCCTGTCTCACTGGAACGTACCAATGCAGAACTCCACACAAATATGCCCTGAACCTGTACCCCTCCATAACCTCCCGGTCTCACTGGAACGTACCAATGCGGAAGTCCACACATACGTGCCCTGAACCTGTACCTGTCCATAACCTCCCTGTCTCACTGGAACGTACCATTGCAGAACTCCACACAAATATACCCTGAACCTGTACCCCTCCATAACCTTCCCGTCTCACTGGAACGTACCACTGCAGAACTACACACAAATTTGCCCTGAACCTGTACCCCTCCATAACCTCCCTGTCTCAGTGGAACGTACCAATGCAGAGCTCCACACAAATATGCCCTGAACCTGTACCCCTCCATAACCTCCCTGTCTCACTGGAACTTCCCAATGCAGAAATCCACACAAATGTGCCCTGAACCTGTACCCTCCATAACTTCCCTGTCTCACTGGAATGTACCAATGAAGAACTCCAAACAAATATGCCCTGAACCTGTACCCCTCCATAACCTCCCAGTTACCCTGGAACGTACCAACGCAGAACTCCACACAAATATACCCTGAACCTGTACCCCTCCATAACCTCCCTGTCTCACTGGAACGTACCATTGCAGAACTCCACACAAATAGGCCCTGAACCTGTACCCCTCCATAACCTCCCTGACTCACTGGAACGTACCAATGCAGAAATCCACACAAATATGCCCTGAACCTGTACTCCACCTTAACCTCCCTGTCTCACTGGAACGTCCCACTGCAGACCTCCACACAAATATGCCCTGAACCTGTACACTCCATAACCTCACTGTCACACTGGAACGTACCATTGCAGAACACCACACAAATATGCCCTGAACCTGTACCCCTCCATAACTTCACTGTCTCACTGGAATGTACCAATGCAGAACTCCACACAAATATGCGCCGAACATGTACACGTCCATAACATCCCTGTCTCACTGGAACGTCCCACTGCAGAACTCCACACAAATCTGCCATGAACCTGTATCCTCCATAACCTCCCTGTCTCACTGGAAAGTACCAATGCAGTACTCCACACAAATATGCCCTGAACCTGTACCCGTCCATAACCTCCCTGTCTCACTGGAACGTACCAATGTAGAACTACACACAAATTTGCCCTGAACCTGTACCCCTCCATAACATCCCTGTCTCACTGGAATGTACCAATGAAGAACTCCAAACAAATATGCCCTGAACCTGTACCCCTCCATAACCTCCCAGTTACCCTGGAACGTACCAACGCAGAACTCCACACAAATATACCCTGGACCTGTACCCCTCCATAACCTCCCTGTCTCACTGGAACGTACCATTGCAGAACTCCACACAAATAGGCCCTGAACCTGTACCCCTCCATAACCTCCCTGTCTCACTGGAACGTACCAATGCAGAAATCCACACAAATATGCCCTGAACCTGTACTCCACCTTAACATCCCTGTCTCACTGGAACGTCCCACTGCAGAACTCCACACAAATATGCCCTGAACCTGTACACTCCATAACCTCACTGTCACACTGGAACGTACCATTGCAGAACACCACACAAATATGCCCTGAGCCTGTACCCCTCCATAACTTCACTGTCTCACTGGAATGTACCAATGCAAAACTCCACACAAATATGCCCCGAACATGTACACGTCCATAACCTCCCTCTCTCACTGGAACGTCCCACTGCAGAACTCCACACAAATCTGCCATGAACCTGTATCCTCCATAACCTCCCTGTCTCACTGGAAAGTACCAATGCAGTACTCCACACAAATATGCCCTGAACCTGTACCCGTCCATAACCTCCCTGTCTCACTGGAACGTACCACTGCAGAACTCCACACAAATATGCGGTGAACCTGTACCCTCCATAACCTCCCTGTCTCACTGGAACGTACCAATGTAGAACTACACACAAATTTGCCCTGAACCTGTACCCCTCCATAACATCCCTGTCTCACTGGAACGTACCAATGCAGAACTCCACACAAATATGCCCTGAACCTGTACCCCTCCATAACCTCCCGGTCTCACTGGAACGTACCAATGCAGAAGTCCACACAAATGTGCCCTGAACCTGTACCCGTCCATAACCTCATGTCTCACTGGAACGTCCCACTGCAGAACTACACACAAATTTGCCCTGAACCTGTACCCCTCCATAACCTCCCTGTCTCATTGGAACGTACCAATGCAGAAGTCCACACAAATGTGCCCTGAACCTGTACCCGTCCATAACCTCATGTCTCACTGGAACGTCCCACTGCAGAACTCCACACAAATATGCCCTGAACCTGTACCCTCCATAACTTCCCTGTCTCACTGGAATGTGCCAATGAAGAACTCCAAACAAATATGCCCTGAACCTGTACCCCTCCATAACCTCCCAGTTACCCTGGAACGTACCAACGCAGAACTCCACACAAATATACCCTGAACCTGTACCCCTCCATAACCTCCCTGTCTCACTGGAACGTACCAATGCAGAAATCCACACAAATATACCCTGAACCTGTACTCCACCTTAACCTCCCTGTCTCACTGGAACGTCCCACTGCAGAACTCCACACAAATATGCCCTGAACCTGTACACTCCATAACCTCACTGTCACACTGGAACGTACCATTGCAGAACACCACACAAATATGCCCTGAACCTGTACCCCTCCATAACTTCACTGTCTCACTGGAATGTACCAATGCAGAACTCCACACAAATATGCCCCGAACATGTACACGTCCATAACCTCCCTGTCTCACTGGAACGTCCCACTGCAGAACTCAACACAAATCTGCCATGAACCTGTATCCTCCATAACCTCCCTGTCTCACTGGAAAGTACCAATGCAGTACTCCACACAAATATGCCCTGAATCTGTACCCGTCCATAACCTCCCTGTCTCACTGGAACGTACCACTGCAGAACTCCACACAAATATGCGGTGAACCTGTACCCTCCATAACCTCCCTGTCTCACTGGAACGTACCAATGTAGAACTACACACAAATTTGCCCTGAACCTGTACCCCTCCATAACATCCCTGTCTCACTGGAATGTACCAATGAAGAACTCCAAACAAATATGCCCTGAACCTGTACCCCTCCATAACCTCCCAGTTACCCTGGAACGTACCAACGCAGAACTCCACACAAATATACCCTGGACCTGTACCCCTCCATAACCTCCCTGTCTCACTGGAACGTACCATTGCAGAACTCCACACAAATAGGCCCTGAACCTGTACCCCTCCATAACCTCCCTGTCTCACTGGAACGTACCAATGCAGAAATCCACACAAATATGCCCTGAACCTGTACTCCACCTTAACATCCCTGTCTCACTGGAACGTCCCACTGCAGAACTCCACACAAATATGCCCTGAACCTGTACACTCCATAACCTCACTGTCACACTGGAACGTACCATTGCAGAACACCACACAAATATGCCCTGAGCCTGTACCCCTCCATAACTTCACTGTCTCACTGGAATGTACCAATGCAAAACTCCACACAAATATGCCCCGAACATGTACACGTCCATAACCTCCCTGTCTCACTGGAACGTCCCACTGCAGAACTCCACACAAATCTGCCATGAACCTGTATCCTCCATAACCTCCCTGTCTCACTGGAAAGTACCAATGCAGTACTCCACACAAATATGCCCTGAACCTGTACCCGTCCATAACCTCCCTGTCTCACTGGAACGTACCACTGCAGAACTCCACACAAATATGCGGTGAACCTGTACCCTCCATAACCTCCCTGTCTCACTGGAACGTACCAATGTAGAACTACACACAAATTTGCCCTGAACCTGTACCCCTCCATAACATCCCTGTCTCACTGGAACGTACCAATGCAGAACTCCACACAAATATGCCCTGAACCTGTACCCCTCCATAACCTCCCGGTCTCACTGGAACGTACCAATGCAGAAGTCCACACAAATGTGCCCTGAACCTGTACCCGTCCATAACCTCATGTCTCACTGGAACGTCCCACTGCAGAACTACACACAAATTTGCCCTGAACCTGTACCCCTCCATAACCTCCCTGTCTCACTGGAACGTACCAATGCAGAGCTCCACACAAATATGCCCTGAACTTGTAACCCTCCATAACCTCCCTGTCTCACTGGAACGTACCAATGCAGAAATCCACACAAATGTGCCCTGAAACTGTACCCGTCCATAACCTCCCTGTCTCACTGGAACGTACCATTGCAGAACTCCACACAAATATACCCTGAACCTGTACCCCTCCATAACCTCCCCGTCTCACTGGAACGTCCCACTGCAGAACTACACACAAATTTGCCCTGAACCTGTATCCCTCCATAACCTCCCTGTCTCAGTGGAACGTACCAATGCAGAGCTCCACACAAATATGCCCTGAACCTGTACCCCTCCATAACCTCCCTGTCTCACTGGAACGTCCCAATGCAGAAATCCACACAAATGTGCCCTGAACCTGTACCCGTCCGTAACCTCATGTCTCACTGGAACGTCCCACTGCAGAACTCCACACAAATATGCCCTGAACCGGTACCCTCCATAACTTCCCTGTCTCACTGGAATGTACCAATGAAGAACTCCAAACTTATATGCCCTGAACCTGTACCCCTCCATAACCTCACAGTTACCCTGGAACGTACCAACGCAGAACTCCACACAAATATACCCTGAACCTGTACCCCTCCATAACCTCCCTGTCTCACTGGAACGTACCATTGCAGAACTCCACACAAATAGGCCCTGAACCTGTACCCCTCCATAACATCCCTGTCTCACTGGAACGTACCAATGCAGAACTCCACACAAATATGCCCTGAACCTGTACCCCTCCATAACCTCCCGGTCTCACTGGAACGTACCAATGCAGAAGTCCACACAAATGTGCCCTGAACCTGTACTCCACCTTAACCTCCCTGTCTCACTGGAACGTCCCACTGCAGAACTCCACACAAATATGCCCTGAACCTGTACACTCCATAACCTCACTGTCACACTGGAACGTACCATTGCAGAACACCACACAAATATGCCCTGAACCTGTACCCCTCCATAACTTCACTGTCTCACTGGAATGTACCAATGCAGAACTCCACACAAATATGCCCCGAACATGTACACGTCCATAACCTCCCTGTCTCACTGGAACGTCCCACTGCAGAACTCCACACAAATCTGCCATGAACCTGTATCCTCCATAACCTCCCTGTCTCACTGGAAAGTAACAATGCAGAACTCCACACAAATATGCCCTGAACCTGTACCCGTCCATAACCTCCCTGTCTCACTGGAACGTACCACTGCAGAACTCCACACAAATATGCGGTGAACCTGTACCCTCCATAACCTCCCTGTCTCACTGGAACGTACCAATGTAGAACTACACACAAATTTGCCCTGAACCTGTACCCCTCCATAACATCCCTGTCTCACTGGAACGTACCAATGCAGAACTCCACACAAATATGCCCTGAACCTGTACCCCTCCATAACCTCCAGGTCTCACTGGAACGTACCAATGCAGAAGTCCACACAAATGTGCCCTGAACCTGTACCCGTCCATAACCTCATGTCTCACTGGAACGTCCCACTGCAGAACTACACACAAATTTGCCCTGAACCTGTACCCCTCCATAACCTCCCTGTCTCACTGGAACGTACCAATGCAGAGCTCCACACAAATATGCCCTGAACCTGTACCCCTCCATAACCTCCCTGTCTCACTGGAACGTACCAATGCAGAAATCCACACAAATGTGCCCTGAACCTGTACCCCTCCATAACCTCCCTGTCTCACTGGAACGTACCATTGCAGAACTCCACACAAATACACCCTGAACCTGTACCCCTCCATAACCTCCCCGTCTCACTGGAACGTCCCACTGCAGAACTACACACAAATTTGCCCTGAACCTGTACCCCTCCATAACCTCCCTGTCTCAGTGGAACGTACCAATGCAGAGCTCCACACAAATATGCCCTGAACCTGTACCCCTCCATAACCTCCCTGTCTCACTGGAACGTCCCAATGCAGAAATCCACACAAATGTGCCCTGAACCTGTACCCGTCCATAACCTCATGTCTCACTGGAACGTCCCACTGCAGAACTCCACACAAATATGCCCTGAACCTGTACCCGCCATAACTTCCCTGTCTCACTGGAATGTACCAATGAAGAACTCCAAACAAATATGCCCTGAACCTGTACCCCTCCATAACAACCCAGTTACCCTGGAACGTACCATTGCAGAACTCCACACAAATAGGCACTGAACCTGTACCCCTCCATAACATCCCTGTCTCACTGGAACGTACCAATGCAGAACTCCACACAAATATGCCCTGAACCTGTACCCCTCCATAACCTCCCGGTCTCACTGGAACGTACCAATGCAGAAGTCCACACAAATGTGCCCTGAACCTGTACTCCACCTTAACCTCCCTGTCTCACTGGAACGTCCCACTGCAGAACTCCACACAAATATGCCCTGAACCTGTACACTCCATAACCTCACTGTCACACTGGAACGTACCATTGCAGAACACCACACAAATATGCCCTGAACCTGTACCCCTCCATAACTTCACTGTCTCACTGGAATGTACCAATGCAGAACTCCACACAAATATGCCCCGAACATGTACACGTCCATAACCTCCCTGTCTCACTGGAACGTCCCACTGCAGAACTCCACACAAATCTGCCATGAACCTGTATCCTCCATAACCTCCCTGTCTCACTGGAAAGTACCAATGCAGAACTCCACACAAATATGCCCTGAACCTGTACCCGTCCATAACCTCCCTGTCTCACTGGAACGTACCACTGCAGAACTCCACACAAATATGCGGTGAACCTGTACCCTCCATAACCTCCCTGTCTCACTGGAACGTACCAATGTAGAACTACACACAAATTTGCCCTGAACCTGTACCGCTCCATAACCTCCCTGTCTCACTGGAACGTACCAATGCAGAACTCCACACAAATATGCCCTGAACCTGTACCCCTCCATAACCTCCCTGTCTCACTGGAACGAACCATTGCAGAACACCACACAAATATGCCCTGAACCTGTACCCCTCCAAAACCTCCCTGTCTCACTGGAACGTACCAATGCAGCACTCCACAAAAATATGCACTTTACCTGTACCCTCCATAACCTCCCTGTCTCACTGGAACGTAGCAATGCAGAAATCCACACAAATATGCCCTGAACCTGTACTCCAACTTAACCTCCCTGTCTCAATGGAACGTACCAATGCAGAAGTCCACACAAATGTGCCCTGAACCTGTACCCGTCCATAACCTCATGTTTCACTGGAACGTCCCACTGCAGAACTACACACAAATTTGCCCTGAACCTGTACCCCTCCATAACCTCCCTGTCTCACTGGAACGTCCCAATGCAGAAATCCACACAAATGTGCCCTGAACCTGTACCCGTCCGTAACCTCATGTCTCACTGGAACGTCCCACTGCAGAACTCCACACAAATATGCCCTGAACCGGTACCCTCCATAACTTCCCTGTCTCCCTGGAATGTACCAATGAAGAACTCCAAACTTATATGCCCTGAACCTGTACCCCTCCATAACCTCACAGTTACCCTGGAACGTACCAACGCAGAACTCCACACAAATATACCCTGAACCTGTACCCATCCATAACCTCCCTGTCTCACTGGAACGTACCATTGCAGAACTCCACACAAATAGGCCCTGAACCTGTACCCCTCCATAACATCCCTGTCTCACTGGAACGTACCAATGCAGAACTCCACACAAATATGCCCTGAACCTGTACCCCTCCATAACCTCCCGGTCTCACTGGAACGTACCAATGCAGAAGTCCACACAAATGTGCCCTGAACCTGTACTCCACCTTAACCTCCCTGTCTCACTGGAACGTCCCACTGCAGAACTCCACACAAATATGCCCTGAACCTGTACACTCCATAACCTCACTGTCACACTGGAACGTACCATTGCAGAACACCACACAAATATGCCCTGAACCTGTACCCCTCCATAACTTCACTGTCTCACTGGAATGTACCAATGCAGAACTCCACACAAATATGCCCCGAACATGTACACGTC
Source organism: Hemitrygon akajei (assembly GCF_048418815.1). Taxonomy (NCBI): domain Eukaryota; kingdom Metazoa; phylum Chordata; class Chondrichthyes; order Myliobatiformes; family Dasyatidae; genus Hemitrygon; species Hemitrygon akajei. The sequence goes on along the minus strand of NW_027331971.1, from coordinate 2,191,937 downwards.
CATAACCTCCCTGTCTCACTGGAACGTCCCACTGCAGAACTCCACACAAATCTGCCATGAACCTGTATCCTCCATAACCTCCCTGTCTCACTGGAAAGTAACAATGCAGAACTCCACACAAATATGCCCTGAACCTGTACCCGTCCATAACCTCCCTGTCTCACTGGAACGTACCACTGCAGAACTCCACACAAATATGCGGTGAACCTGTACCCTGCATAACCTCCCAATCTCACTGGAACGTACCAATGTAGAACTACACACAAATTTGCCCTGAACCTGTACCCCTCCATAACATCCCTGTCTCACTGGAACGTACCAATGCAGAACTCCACACAAATATGCCCTGAACCTGTACCCCTCCATAACCTCCAGGTCTCACTGGAACGTACCAATGCAGAAGTCCACACAAATGTGCCCTGAACCTGTACCCGTCCATAACCTCATGTCTCACTGGAACGTCCCACTGCAGAACTACACACAAATTTGCCCTGAACCTGTACCCCTCCATAACCTCCCTGTCTCACTGGAACGTACCAATGCAGAGCTCCACACAAATATGCCCTGAACCTGTACCCCTCCATAACCTCCCTGTCTCACTGGAACGTACCAATGCAGAAATCCACACAAATGTGCCCTGAACCTGTACCCCTCCATAACCTCCCTGTCTCACTGGAACGTACCATTGCAGAACTCCACACAAATACACCCTGAACCTGTACCCCTCCATAACCTCCCCGTCTCACTGGAACGTCCCACTGCAGAACTACACACAAATTTGCCCTGAACCTGTACCCCTCCATAACCTCCCTGTCTCAGTGGAACGTACCAATGCAGAGCTCCACACAAATATGCCCTGAACCTGTACCCCTCCATAACCTCCCTGTCTCACTGGAACGTCCCAATGCAGAAATCCACACAAATGTGCCCTGAACCTGTACCCGTCCATAACCTCATGTCTCACTGGAACGTCCCACTGCAGAACTCCACACAAATATGCCCTGAACCTGTACCCGCCATAACTTCCCTGTCTCACTGGAATGTACCAATGAAGAACTCCAAACAAATATGCCCTGAACCTGTACCCCTCCATAACAACCCAGTTACCCTGGAACGTACCATTGCAGAACTCCACACAAATAGGCACTGAACCTGTACCCCTCCATAACATCCCTGTCTCACTGGAACGTACCAATGCAGAACTCCACACAAATATGCCCTGAACCTGTACCCCTCCATAACCTCCCGGTCTCACTGGAACGTACCAATGCAGAAGTCCACACAAATGTGCCCTGAACCTGTACTCCACCTTAACCTCCCTGTCTCACTGGAACGTCCCACTGCAGAACTCCACACAAATATGCCCTGAACCTGTACACTCCATAACCTCACTGTCACACTGGAACGTACCATTGCAGAACACCACACAAATATGCCCTGAACCTGTACCCCTCCATAACTTCACTGTCTCACTGGAATGTACCAATGCAGAACTCCACACAAATATGCCCCGAACATGTACACGTCCATAACCTCCCTGTCTCACTGGAACGTCCCACTGCAGAACTCCACACAAATCTGCCATGAACCTGTATCCTCCATAACCTCCCTGTCTCACTGGAAAGTACCAATGCAGAACTCCACACAAATATGCCCTGAACCTGTACCCGTCCATAACCTCCCTGTCTCACTGGAACGTACCACTGCAGAACTCCACACAAATATGCGGTGAACCTGTACCCTCCATAACCTCCCTGTCTCACTGGAACGTACCAATGTAGAACTACACACAAATTTGCCCTGAACCTGTACCGCTCCATAACCTCCCTGTCTCACTGGAACGTACCAATGCAGAACTCCACACAAATATGCCCTGAACCTGTACCCCTCCATAACCTCCCTGTCTCACTGGAACGAACCATTGCAGAACACCACACAAATATGCCCTGAACCTGTACCCCTCCAAAACCTCCCTGTCTCACTGGAACGTACCAATGCAGAATTCCAAACAAATAGGCCCTGAACCTGTACACGTCCATAAACTCCCTGGCTCACTGGAACGTCCCATTGCAGAAATCCACACAAATATGCCATGAACCGGTACCCTCCATAACCTCCCTGTCCCACTGGAAAGTACCAATGCAGAACTACACACAAATATGCCCTGAACCTGTACCCATCCATAACCTCCCTGTCTCACTGGAACGTACCAATGAAGAACTCCACACAAATATGCCCTGAACTTGTACCCTCCATAAACTCCCTGTCTCACTGGAACGTACCAATGCAGCACTCCACAAAAATATGCCCTTTACCTGTACCCTCCATAACCTCCCTGTCTCACTGGAACGTAGCAATGCAGAAATCCACACAAATATGCCCTGAACCTGTACTCCAACTTAACCTCCCTGTCTCAATGGAACGTACCAATGCAGAAGTCCACACAAATGTGCCCTGAACCTGTACCCGTCCATAACCTCATGTTTCACTGGAACGTCCCACTGCAGAACTACACACAAATTTGCCCTGAACCTGTACCCCTCCATAACCTCCCTGTCTCACTGGAACGTACCAATGCAGAGCTACACACAAATATGCACTGAACCTGTACCCCTCCATAACCTCCCAGTTACCCTGGAACGTAGCAACGCAGAATTCCACACAAATATACCCTGAACCTGTGCCCCTCCATAACCTCCCTGTCTCACTGAAACGTACCATTGCAGAACTCCACACAAATATGCCCTGAACCTGTACCCCTCCATAACCTCCATGTCTCACTGGAACGCACCAATGCAGAAATCCACACAAATATGCCCTGAACCTGTACTCCACCTTAAACTCCCTGTCTCACCGGAACGTACCACTGCAGAACTCCACACAAATATGCCCTGAACCTGTAACCCTCCATAACCTCTCTGTCTCACTGGAACGTACCAATTCAGAAATCCACAAAAATATGCCCTGAACCTGTACTCCACCATAACCACCCTGTCTCACTGGAACGTACCACTGCAGAACTCCACACAAATATACCCTGAACCTGTAACCTCCATAACCTCCCTGTCTCACAGGAACGTCCCACTGCAGAACTCCACACAAATATGCCCTGAACCTGTACCCTCCATAACTTCCCTGTCTCACTGGAATGTGCCAATGAAGAACTCCAAACAAATATGCCCTGAACCTGTACCCCTCCATAACCTCCCAGTTACCCTGGAACGTACCAACGCAGAACTCCACACAAATATACCCTGAACCTGTACCCCTCCATAACCTCCCTGTCTCACTGGAACGTACCATTGCAGAACTCCACACAAATATACCCTGAACCTGTACCCCTCCATAACCTCCCCGTCTCACTGGAACGTCCCACTGCAGAACTACACACAAATTTGCCCTGAACCTGTACCCCTCCATAACCTCCCTGTCTCAATGGAACGTACCAATGCAGAGCTCCACACAAATATGCCCTGAACCTGTACCCCTCCATAACCTCCCTGTCTCACTGGAACGTCCCAATGCAGAAATCCACACAAATGTGCCCTGAACCTGTACCCGTCCGTAACCTCATGTCTCACTGGAACGTCCCACTGCAGAACTCCACACAAATATGCCCTGAACCTGTACCCTCCATAACTTCCCTGTCTCACTGGAATGTACCAATGAAGAACTCCAAACTTATATGCCCTGAACCTGTACCCCTCCATAACCTCACAGTTACCCTGGAACGTACCAACGCAGAACTCCACACAAATATACCCTGAACCTGTACCCCTCCATAACCTCCCTGTCTCACTGGAACGTACCATTGCAGAACTCCACACAAATAGGCCCTGAACCTGTACCCCTCCATAACATCCCTGTCTCACTGGAACGTACCAATGCAGAACTCCACACAAATATGCCCTGAACCTGTACCCCTCCATAACCTCCCGGTCTCACTGGAACGTACCAATGCAGAAGTCCACACAAATGTGCCCTGAACCTGTACTCCACCTTAACCTCCCTGTCTCACTGGAACGTCCCACTGCAGAACTCCACACAAATATGCCCTGAACCTGTACACTCCATAACCTCACTGTCACACTGGAACGTACCATTGCAGAACACCACACAAATATGCCCTGAACCTGTACCCCTCCATAACTTCACTGTCTCACTGGAATGTACCAATGCAGAACTCCACACAAATATGCCCCGAACATGTACACGTCCATAACCTCCCTGTCTCACTGGAACGTCCCACTGCAGAACTCCACACAAATCTGCCATGAACCTGTATCCTCCATAACCTCCCTGTCTCACTGGAAAGTAACAATGCAGAACTCCACACAAATATGCCCTGAACCTGTACCCGTCCATAACCTCCCTGTCTCACTGGAACGTACCACTGCAGAACTCCACACAAATATGCGGTGAACCTGTACCCTCCATAACCTCCCTGTCTCACTGGAACGTACCAATGTAGAACTACACACAAATTTGCCCTGAACCTGTACCCCTCCATAACATCCCTGTCTCACTGGAACTTACCAATGCAGAACTCCACACAAATATGCCCTGAACCTGTACCCCTCCATAACCTCCAGGTCTCACTGGAACGTACCAATGCAGAAGTCCACACAAATGTGCCCTGAACCTGTACCCGTCCATAACCTCATGTCTCACTGGAACGTCCCACTGCAGAACTACACACAAATTTGCCCTGAACCTGTACCCCTCCATAACCTCCCTGTCTCACTGGAACGTACCAATGCAGAGCTCCACACAAATATGCCCTGAACCTGTACCCCTCCATAACCTCCCTGTCTCACTGGAACGTACCAATGCAGAAATCCACACAAATGTGCCCTGAACCTGTACCCCTCCATAACCTCCCTGTCTCACTGGAACGTACCATTGCAGAACTCCACACAAATATACCCTGAACCTGTACCCCTCCATAACCTCCCCGTCTCACTGGAACGTCCCACTGCAGAACTACACACAAATTTGCCCTGAACCTGTACCCCTCCATAACCTCCCTGTCTCAGTGGAACGTACCAATGCAGAGCTCCACACAAATATGCCCTGAACCTGTACCCCTCCATAACCTCCCTGTCTCACTGGAACGTCCCAATGCAGAAATCCACACAAATGTGCCCTGAACCTGTACCCGTCCATAACCTCATGTCTCACTGGAACGTCCCACTGCAGAACTCCACACAAATATGCCCTGAACCTGTACCCGCCATAACTTCCCTGTCTCACTGGAATGTACCAATGAAGAACTCCAAACAAATATGCCCTGAACCTGTACCCCTCCATAACAACCCAGTTACCCTGGAACGTACCATTGCAGAACTCCACACAAATAGGCCCTGAACCTGTACCCCTCCATAACATCCCTGTCTCACTGGAACGTACCTATGCAGAACTCCACACAAATATGCCCTGAACCTGTACCCCTCCATAACCTCCCGGTCTCACTGGAACGTACCAATGCAGAAGTCCACACAAATGTGCCCTGAACCTGTACTCCACCTTAACCTCCCTGTCTCACTGGAACGTCCCACTGCAGAAATCCACACAAATATGCCCTGAACCTGTACACTCCATAACCTCACTGTCACACTGGAACGTACCATTGCAGAACACCACACAAATATGCCCTGAACCTGTACCCCTCCATAACTTCACTGTCTCACTGGAATGTACCAATGCAGAACTCCACACAAATATGCCCCGAACATGTACACGTCCATAACCTCCCTGTCTCACTGGAACGTCCCACTGCAGAACTCCACACAAATCTGCCATGAACCTGTATCCTCCATAACCTCCCTGTCTCACTGGAAAGTACCAATGCAGAACTCCACACAAATATGCCCTGAACCTGTACCCGTCCATAACCTCCCTGTCTCACTGGAACGTACCAATGCAGAACTCCACACAAATATACGGTGAACCTGTACCCTCCATAACCTCCCTGTCTCACTGGAACGTACCAATGTAGAACTACACACAAATTTGCCCTGAACCTGTACCGCTCCATAACCTCCCTGTCTCACTGGAACGTACCAATGCAGAAGTCCACACAAATGTGCCCTGAACCTGTACCCGTCCATAACCTCATGTCTCACTGGAACGTCCCACTGCAGAACTACGCACAAATTTGCCCTGAACCTGTACCCCTCCATAACCTCCCTGTCTCACTGGAACGTACCAATGCAGAGCTCCACACAAATATGCCCTGAACCTGTACCCCTCCATAACCTCCCTGTCTCACTGGAACGTACCAATGCAGAAATCCACACAAATGTGCCCTGAACCTGTACCCCTCCATAACCTCCCTGTCTCACTGGAACGTACCATTGCAGAACTCCACACAAATATACCCTGAACCTGTACCCCTCCATAACCTCCCCGTCTCACTGGAACGTCCCACTGCAGAACTACACACAAATTTGCCCTGAACCTGTACCCCTCCATAACCTCCCTGTCTCAGTGGAACGTACCAATGCAGAGCTCCACACAAATATGCCCTGAACCTGTACCCCTCCATAACCTCCCTGTCTCACTGGAACGTCCCAATGCAGAAATCCACACAAATGTGCCCTGAACCTGTACCCGTCCATAACCTCATGTCTCACTGGAACGTCCCACTGCAGAACTCCACACAAATACGCCCTGAACCTGTACCCGCCATAACTTCCCTGTCTCACTGGAATGTACCAATGAAGAACTCCAAACAAATATGCCCTGAACCTGTACCCCTCCATAACAACCCAGTTACCCTGGAACGTACCATTGCAGAACTCCACACAAATAGGCCCTGAACCTGTACCCCTCCATAACATCCCTGTCTCACTGGAACGTACCTATGCAGAACTCCACACAAATATGCCCTGAACCTGTACCCCTCCATAACCTCCCGGTCTCACTGGAACGTACCAATGCAGAAGTCCACACAAATGTGCCCTGAACCTGTACTCCACCTTAACCTCCCTGTCTCACTGGAACGTCCCACTGCAGAAATCCACACAAATATGCCCTGAACCTGTACACTCCATAACCTCACTGTCACACTGGAACGTACCATTGCAGAACACCACACAAATATGCCCTGAACCTGTACCCCTCCATAACTTCACTGTCTCACTGGAATGTACCAATGCAGAACTCCACACAAATATGCCCCGAACATGTACACGTCCATAACCTCCCTGTCTCACTGGAACGTCCCACTGCAGAACTCCACACAAATCTGCCATGAACCTGTATCCTCCATAACGTCCCTGTCTCACTGGAAAGTACCAATGCAGAACTCCACACAAATATTCCCTGAACCTGTACCCGTCCATAACCTCCCTGTCTCACTGGAACGTACCAATGCAGAACTCCACACAAATATACGGTGAACCTGTACCCTCCATAACCTCCCTGTCTCACTGGAACGTACCAATGTAGAACTACACACAAATTTGCCCTGAACCTGTACCGCTCCATAACCTCCCTGTCTCACTGGAACGTACCAATGCAGAACTCCACACAAATATGCCCTGAACCTGTAACCTCCATAACCTCCCTGTCTCACAGGAACGTCCCACTGCAGAACTCCACACAAATATGCCCTGAACCTGTACCCTCCATAACTTCCCTGTCTCACTGGAATGTGCCAATGAAGAACTCCAAACAAATATGCCCTGAACCTGTACCCCTCCATAACCTCCCAGTTACCCTGGAACGTACCAACGCAGAACTCCACACAAATATACCCTGAACCTGTACCCCTCCATAACCTCCCTGTCTCACTGGAACGTACCATTGCAGAACTCCACACAAATATACCCTGAACCTGTACCCCTCCATAACCTCCCCGTCTCACTGGAACGTCCCACTGCAGAACTACACACAAATTTGCCCTGAACCTGTACCCCTCCATAACCTCCCTGTCTCAGTGGAACGTACCAATGCAGAGCTCCACACAAATATGCCCTGAACCTGTACCCCTCCATAACCTCCCTGTCTCACTGGAACGTCCCAATGCAGAAATCCACACAAATGTGCCCTGAACCTGTACCCGTCCGTAACCTCATGTCTCACTGGAACGTCCCACTGCAGAACTCCACACAAATATGCCCTGAACCTGTACCCTCCATAACTTCCCTGTCTCACTGGAATGTACCAATGAAGAACTCCAAACTTATATGCCCTGAACCTGTACCCCTCCATAACCTCACAGTTACCCTGGAACGTACCAACGCAGAACTCCACACAAATATACCCTGAACCTGTACCCCTCCATAACCTCCCTGTCTCACTGGAACGTACCATTGCAGAACTCCACACAAATAGGCCCTGAACCTGTACCCCTCCATAACATCCCTGTCTCACTGGAACGTACCAATGCAGAACTCCACACAAATATGCCCTGAACCTGTACCCCTCCATAACCTCCCGGTCTCACTGGAACGTACCAATGCAGAAGTCCACACAAATGTGCCCTGAACCTGTACTCCACCTTAACCTCCCTGTCTCACTGGAACGTCCCACTGCTGAACTCCACACAAATATGCCCTGAACCTGTACACTCCATAACCTCACTGTCACACTGGAACGTACCATTGCAGAACACCACACAAATATGCCCTGAACCTGTACCCCTCCATAACTTCACTGTCTCACTGGAATGTACCAATGCAGAACTCCACACAAATATGCCCCGAACATGTACACGTCCATAACCTCCCTGTCTCACTGGAACGTCCCACTGCAGAACTCCACACAAATCTGCCATGAACCTGTATCCTCCATAACCTCCCTGTCTCACTGGAAAGTAACAATGCAGAACTCCACACAAATATTCCCTGAACCTGTACCCGTCCATAACCTCCCTGTCTCACTGGAACGTACCACTGCAGAACTCCACACAAATATGCGGTGAACCTGTACCCTCCATAACCTCCCTGTCTCACTGGAACGTACCAATGTAGAACTACACACAAATTTGCCCTGAACCTGTACCCCTCCATAACATCCCTGTCTCACTGGAACGTACCAATGCAGAACTCCACACAAATATGCCCTGAACCTGTACCCCTCCATAACCTCCAGGTCTCACTGGAACGTACCAATGCAGAAGTCCACACAAATGTGCCCTGAACCTGTACCCGTCCATAACCTCATGTCTCACTGGAACGTCCCACTGCAGAACTACACACAAATTTGCCCTGAACCTGTACCCCTCCATAACCTCCCTGTCTCACTGGAACGTACCAATGCAGAGCTCCACACAAATATGCCCTGAACCTGTACCCCTCCATAACCTCCCTGTCTCACTGGAACGTACCAATGCAGAAATCCACACAAATGTGCCCTGAACCTGTACCCCTCCATAACCTCCCTGTCTCACTGGAACGTACCATTGCAGAACTCCACACAAATATACCCTGAACCTGTACCCCTCCATAACCTCCCCGTCTCACTGGAACGTCCCACTGCAGAACTACACACAAATTTGCCCTGAACCTGTACCCCTCCATAACCTCCCTGTCTCAGTGGAACGTACCAATGCAGAGCTCCACACAAATATGCCCTGAACCTGTACCCCTCCATAACCTCCCTGTCTCACTGGAACGTCCCAATGCAGAAATCCACACAAATGTGCCCTGAACCTGTACCCGTCCATAACCTCATGTCTCACTGGAACGTCCCACTGCAGAACGCCACACAAATATGCCTTGAACCTGTACCCGCCATAACTTCCCTGTCTCACTGGAATGTACCAATGAAGAACTCCAAACAAATATGCCCTGAACCTGTACCCCTCCATAACAACCCAGTTACCCTGGAACGTACCATTGCAGAACTCCACACAAATAGGCCCTGAACCTGTACCCCTCCATAACATCCCTGTCTCACTGGAACGTACCAATGCAGAACTCCACACAAATATGCCCTGAACCTGTACCCCTCCATAACCTCCCGGTCTCACTGGAACGTACCAATGCAGAAGTCCACACAAATGTGCCCTGAACCTGTACTCCACCTTAACCTCCCTGTCTCACTGGAACGTCCCACTGCAGAACTCCACACAAATATGCCCTGAACCTGTACACTCCATAACCTCACTGTCACACTGGAACGTACCATTGCAGAACACCACACAAATATGCCCTGAACCTGTACCCCTCCATAACTTCACTGTCTCACTGGAATGTACCAATGCAGAACACCACACAAATATGCCCCGAACATGTACACGTCCATAACCTCCCTGTCTCACTGGAACGTCCCACTGCAGAACTCCACACAAATCTGCCATGAACCTGTATCCTCCATAACCTCCCTGTCTCACTGGAAAGTACCAATGCAGAACTCCACACAAATATGCCCTGAACCTGTACCCGTCCATAACCTCCCTGTCTCACTGGAACGTACCACTGCAGAACTCCACACAAATATGCGGTGAACCTGTACCCTCCATAACCTCCCTGTCTCACTGGAACGTACCAATGTAGAACTACACACAAATTTGCCCTGAACCTGTACCGCTCCATAACCTCCCTGTCTCACTGGAACGTACCAATGCAGAACTCCACACAAATATGCCCTGAACCTGTACCCATCCATAACCTCCCTGTCTCACTGGAACGTACCAATGAAGAACTCCACACAAATATGCCCTGAACTTGTACCCTCCATAAACTCCCTGTCTCACTGGAACGTACCAATGCAGCACTCCACAAAAATATGCCCTTTACCTGTACCCTCCATAACCTCCCTGTCTCACTGGAACGTAGCAATGCAGAAATCCACACAAATGTGCACTGAACCTGTACTCCAACTTAACCTCCCTGTCTCAATGGAACGTACCAATGCAGAACTACACTCAAATTTGCCCAGAACCTGTACCCCTCATAACCTCCCTGTCTCACTGGAACGTACCAATGCAGAACTCCACACAAATATGCCCTGAACCTGTACCCCTCCATAACCTCCCGGTCTCACTGGAACGTACCAATGCAGAAGTCCACACAAATGTGCCCTGAACCTGTACCCGTCCATAACCTCATGTCTCACTGGAACGTCCCACTGCAGAACTACACACAAATTTGCCCTGAACCTGTACCCCTCCATAACCTCCCTGTCTCAGTGGAACGTACCAATGCAGAGCTCCACACAAATATGCCCTGAACCTGTACCCCTCCATAACCTCCCTGTCTCACTGGAACGTCCCAATGCAGAAATCCACACAAATGTGCCCTGAACCTGTACCCGTCCATAACCTCATGTCTCACTGGAACGTCCCACTGCAGAACTCCACACAAATATGCCCTGAACCTGTACCCGCCATAACTTCCCTGTCTCACTGGAATGTACCAATGAAGAACTCCAAACAAATATGCCCTGAACCTGTACCCCTCCATAACAACCCAGTTACCCTGGAACGTACCATTGCAGAACTCCACACAAATAGGCCCTGAACCTGTACCCCTCCATAACATCCCTGTCTCACTGGAACGTACCTATGCAGAACTCCACACTAATATGCCCTGAACCTGTACCCCTCCATAACCTCCCGGTCTCACTGGAACGTACCAATGCAGAAGTCCACACAAATGTGCCCTGAACCTGTACTCCACCTTAACCACCCTGTCTCACTGGAACGTCCCACTGCAGAACTCCACACAAATATGCCCTGAACCTGTACACTCCATAACCTCACTGTCACACTGGAACGTACCATTGCAGAACACCACACAAATATGCCCTGAACCTGTACCCCTCCATAACTTCACTGTCTCACTGGAATGTACCAATGCAGAACTCCACACAAATATGCCCCGAACATGTACACGTCCATAACCTCCCTGTCTCACTGGAACGTCCCACTGCAGAACTCCACACAAATCTGCCATGAACCTGTATCCTCCATAACCTCCCTGTCTCACTGGAAAGTACCAATGCAGAACTCCACACAAATATGCCCTGAACCTGTACCCGTCCATAACCTCCCTGTCTCACTGGAACGTACCACTGCAGAACTCCACACAAATATACGGTGAACCTGTACCCTCCATAACCTCCCTGTCTCACTGGAACGTACCAATGTAGAACTACACACAAATTTGCCCTGAACCTGTACCGCTCCATAACCTCCCTGTCTCACTGGAACGTACCAATGCAGAACTCCACACAAATATGCCCTGAACCTGTAACCTCCATAACCTCCCTGTCTCACAGGAACGTCCCACTGCAGAACTCCACACAAATATGCCCTGAACCTGTACCCTCCATAACTTCCCTGTCTCACTGGAATGTGCCAATGAAGAACTCCAAACAAATATGCCCTGAACCTGTACCCCTCCATAACCTCCCAGTTACCCTGGAACGTACCAACGCAGAACTCCACACAAATATACCCTGAACCTGTACCCCTCCATAACCTCCCTGTCTCACTGGAACGTACCATTGCAGAACTCCACACAAATATACCCTGAACCTGTACCCCTCCATAACCTCCCCGTCTCACTGGAACGTCCCACTGCAGAACTACACACAAATTTGCCCTGAACCTGTACCCCTCCATAACCTCCCTGTCTCAGTGGAACGTACCAATGCAGAGCTCCACACAAATATGCCCTGAACCTGTACCCCTCCATAACCTCCCTGTCTCACTGGAACGTCCCAATGCAGAAATCCACACAAATGTGCCCTGAACCTGTACCCGTCCGTAACCTCATGTCTCACTGGAACGTCCCACTGCAGAACTAAACACAAATATGCCCTGAACCTGTACCCTCCATAACTTCCCTGTCTCACTGGAATGTACCAATGAAGAACTCCAAACTTATATGCCCTGAACCTGTACCCCTCCATAACCTCACAGTTACCCTGGAACGTACCAACGCAGAACTCCACACAAATATACCCTGAACCTGTACCCCTCCATAACCTCCCTGTCTCACTGGAACGTACCATTGCAGAACTCCACACAAATAGGCCCTGAACCTGTACCCCTCCATAACATCCCTGTCTCACTGGAACGTACCAATGCAGAACTCCACACAAATATGCCCTGAACCTGTACCCCTCCATAACCTCCCGGTCTCACTGGAACGTACCAATGCAGAAGTCCACACAAATGTGCCCTGAACCTGTACTCCACCTTAACCTCCCAGTCTCACTGGAACGTCCCACTGCAGAACTCCACACAAATATGCCCTGAACCTGTACACTCCATAACCTCACTGTCACACTGGAACGTACCATTGCAGAACACCACACAAATATGCCCTGAACCTGTACCCCTCCATAACTTCACTGTCTCACTGGAATGTACCAATGCAGAACTCCACACAAATATGCCCCGAACATGTACACGTCCATAACCTCCCTGTCTCACTGGAACGTCCCACTGCAGAACTCCACACAAATCTGCCATGAACCTGTATCCTCCATAACCTCCCTGTCTCACAGGAAAGTAACAATGCAGAACTCCACACAAATATGCCCTGAACCTGTACCCGTCCATAACCTCCCTGTCTCACTGGAACGTACCACTGCAGAACTCCACACAAATATGCGGTGAACCTGTACCCTCCATAACCTCCCTGTCTCACTGGAACGTACCAATGTAGAACTACACACAAATTTGCCCTGAACCTGTACCCCTCCATAACATCCCTGTCTCACTGGAACGTACCAATGCAGAACTCCACACAAATATGCCCTGAACCTGTACCCCTCCATAACCTCCAGGTCTCACTGGAACGTACCAATGCAGAAGTCCACACAAATGTGCCCTGAACCTGTACCCGTCCATAACCTCATGTCTCACTGGAACGTCCCACTGCAGAACTACACACAAATTTGCCCTGAACCTGTACCCCTCCATAACCTCCCTGTCTCACTGGAACGTACCAATGCAGAGCTCCACACAAATATGCCCTGAACCTGTACCCCTCCATAACCTCCCTGTCTCACTGGAACGTACCAATGCAGAAATCCACACAAATGTGCCCTGAACCTGTACCCCTTCATAACCTCCCTGTCTCACTGGAACGTACCATTGCAGAACTCCACACAAATATACCCTGAACCTGTACCCCTCCATAACCTCCCCGTCTCACTGGAACGTCCCACTGCAGAACTACACACAAATTTGCCCTGAACCTGTACCCCTCCATAACCTCCCTGTCTCAGTGGAACGTACCAATGCAGAGCTCCACACAAATATGCCCTGAACCTGTACCCCTCCATAACCTCCCTGTCTCACTGGAACGTCCCAATGCAGAAATCCACACAAATGTGCCCTGAACCTGTACCCGTCCATAACCTCATGTCTCACTGGAACGTCCCACTGCAGAACGCCACACAAATATGCCCTGAACCTGTACCCGCCATAACTTCCCTGTCTCACTGGAATGTACCAATGAAGAACTCCAAACAAATATGCCCTGAACCTGTACCCCTCCATAACAACCCAGTTACCCTGGAACGTACCATTGCAGAACTCCACACAAATAGGCCCTGAACCTGTACCCCTCCATAACATCCCTGTCTCACTGGAACGTACCAATGCAGAACTCCACACAAATATGCCCTGAACCTGTACCCCTCCATAACCTCCCGGTCTCACTGGAACGTACCAATGCAGAAGTCCACACAAATGTGCCCTGAACCTGTACTCCACCTTAACCTCCCTGTCTCACTGGAACGTCCCACTGCAGAACTCCACACAAATATGCCCTGAACCTGTACACTCCATAACCTCACTGTCACACTGGAACGTACCATTGCAGAACACCACACAAATATGCCCTGAACCTGTACCCCTCCATAACTTCACTGTCTCACTGGAATGTACCAATGCAGAACACCACACAAATATGCCCCGAACATGTACACGTCCATAACCTCCCTGTCTCACTGGAACGTCCCACTGCAGAACTCCACACAAATCTGCCATGAACCTGTATCCTCCATAACCTCCCTGTCTCACTGGAAAGTACGAATGCAGAACTCCACACAAATATGCCCTGAACCTGTACCCGTCCATAACCTCCCTGTCTCACTGGAACGTACCACTGCAGAACTCCACACAAATATGCGGTGAACCTGTACCCTCCATAACCTCCCTGTCTCACTGGAACGTACCAATGTAGAACTACACACAAATTTGCCCTGAACCTGTACCGCTCCATAACCTCCCTGTCTCACTGGAACGTACCAATGCAGAACTCCACACAAATATGCCCTGAACCTGTACCCCTCCATAACCTCCCTGTCTCACTGGAACGAACCATTGCAGAACACCACACAAATATGCCCTGAACCTGTACCCCTCCAAAACCTCCCTGTCTCACTGGAACGTACCAATGCAGAATTCCAAACAAATAGGCCCTGAACCTGTACACGTCCATAAACTCCCTGTCTCACTGGAACGTCCCATTGCAGAAATCCACACAAATATGCCATGAACCGGTACCCTCCATAACCTCCCTGTCCCACTGGAAAGTACCAATGCAGAACTCCACACAAATATGCCCTGAACCTGTACCCATCCATAACCTCCCTGTCTCACTGGAACGTACCAATGAAGAACTCCACACAAATATGCCCTGAACTTGTACCCTCCATAAACTCCCTGTCTCACTGGAACGTACCAATGCAGCACTCCACAAAAATATGCCCTTTACCTGTACCCTCCATAACCTCCCTGTCTCACTGGAACGTAGCAATGCAGAAATCCACACAAATATGCCCTGAACCTGTACTCCAACTTAACCTCCCTGTCTCAATGGAACGTACCAATGCAGAACTACACTCAAATTTGCCCAGAACCTGTACCCCTCATAACCTCCCGGTCTCACTGGAACGTACCAATGCAGAACTCCACACAAATATGCCCTGAACCTGTACCCCTCCATAACCTCCCGGTCTCACTGGAACGTACCAATGCAGAAGTCCACACAAATGTGCCCTGAACCTGTACCCGTCCATAACCTCATGTCTCACTGGAACGTCCCACTGCAGAACTACACACAAATTTGCCCTGAACCTGTACCCCTCCATAACCTCCCTGTCTCACTGGAACGTACCAATGCAGAGCTACACACAAATATGCACTGAACCTGTACCCCTCCATAACCTCCCAGTTACCCTGGAACGTACCAACGCAGAATTCCACACAAATATACCCTGAACCTGTGCCCCTCCATAACCTCCCTGTCTCACTGAAACGTACCATTGCAGAACTCCACACAAATTTTCCCTGAACCTGTACCCCTCCATAACCTCCATGTCTCACTGGAACGCACCAATGCAGAAATCCACACAAATATGCCCTGAACCTGTACTCCACCTTAAACTCCCTGTCTCACCGGAACGTACCACTGCAGAACTCCACACAAATATGCCCTGAACCTGTAACCCTCCATAACCTCCCTGTCTCACTGGAACGTACCAATTCAGAAATCCACAAAAATATGCCCTGAACCTGTACTCCACCATAACCACCCTGTCTCACTGGAACGTACCACTGCAGAACTCCACACAAATATACCCTGAACCTGTAACCTCCATAACCTCCCTGTCTCACAGGAACGTACCAATGCAGAACTACACTCAAATTTGCCCTGAACCTGTACCCTCCATAACCTCCCTGTCTCACTGGAACGTACCAATGCAGAAATCCACACAAATATGCCCTGAGCCTGTACTCCACCTTAACCTCCCTGTCTCACTGGAACGTCCCACTGCAGAACTCCACACAAATATGCCCTGAACCTGTACCCTTCCATAACCTCCCTGTCTCAATGGAATGTAGCAATGCAGAACTCCACACAAATATGCCACGAACATGTACACGTCCATAACCTCCCTGTCTCACTGGAACGTCCCAGGGCAGAACTCCACACAAATCTGCCATGAACCTGTATCCTCCATAACCTCCCTGTCTCACTGGAAAGTATCAATGCAGAACTCCACACAAATATGCCCTGAACCTGTACCCGTCCATAACCTCCCTGTCTCACTGGAACGTACCACTGCAGAACTCCACACAAATATGCTGTGAACCTGTACCCTCCATAACCTCCCTGTCTCACTGGAACGTACCAATGTAGAACTACACACAAATTTGCCCTGAACCTGTACACGTCCATAAACTCCCTGTCTCACTGGAACGTCCCATTGCAGAAATCCACACAAATATGCCATGAACCGGTACCCTCCATAACCCCCCTGTCCCACTGGAAAGTACCAATGCAGAACTCCACACAAATATGACCTGAACCTGTACCCATCCATAACCTCCCTGTCTCACTGGAACGTACCAATGCAGAACACCACACAAATATGCCCTCAACTTGTACCCTCCATAAACTCCCTGTCTCACTGGAACGTACCAATGCAGCACTCCACACAAATATGCCCTTTACCTGTACCCTCCATAACCTCCCTGTCTCACTGGAACGAACCAATGCAGAATTCCACACAAATATGCCCTGAACCTGTACCCACCCAAAACCTCCTTGTCTCACTGGAATGTACCAATGCAGAACTCCACAAAAATTAGCCCTGAACCTGTACCCCTCCATAACCTCCCTGTCTCACTGGAACGTACCAATGCAAAAATCCACAAAAATATGCCCTGAACCTGTACTCCACCATAACCTCCCTGTCTCACTGGAACGTACCACTGCAGAACTCCACACAAATATGCCCTGATCCTGTACCCTCCATAACCTTCCTGTCTCACTGGAACGTACCAATGCAGAACTACACTCAAATTTGCCCTGAACCTGTACCCTCCATAACCTCCCTGTCTCACTGGAACGTACCAATGCAGAACTCCACACAAATGTGCCCTGAACCTGTACCCTCCATAACTTCCCTGTCTCACAGGAACGTACCAATGCAGAACTCCACACAAATATGCCCTGAACCTGTACCCGTCCATAACCTCCCTGTCTCACTGGAACGTCCCACTGCAGAACTCCACACAAATATGCCCTGAACGTGTACCCTCCGTAACCTCCCAGTCACACTGGAACGTACCAATGCAGAACTCTAAACAAATATGCCCTGAACCTATACCCCTCCATAACCTCCCAGTCACACTGGAACGTACCAACGCAGAACTCCAAACAAATATTCCCTGAACCTGTACCCCTCCAAAACCTCCCTGTCTCACTGGAACGTACCAATGCAGAACTCCACAAAAATATGCCCTGAACCTGTACCCTCCATAACCTCCCTGTCGCACTGGAACGTACCAATGCAGAATTGCACACAAATATGCCCTGAACCTGTACCCGCCCATAACCTCCTTGTCTCACTGGAACGTACCAATGCAGGATTCCACACAAATATGCCCTGAACCTGTACCCTCCATAACCTCTCTGTCTCACTGGAACGTACCAATGCAGAATTCCACACAAATATGCCTTGAACCTGTACCCGCCCATAACCTCCTTGTCTCACTGGAACATACCAATGCAGAACTCCACACAAATATGCCCTGAAAATTTAACCCTCCATAAACTCCCTGTCTCACTGGAACGCACCAATGCCGAACTCCACTCAAATATGCCCTGATCCTGTACCGTGCATAACCTCCCTGTCTCACTGGAACGAACCATTGCAGAACACCACACAAATATGCCCTGAAACTGTACCCCTCCAAAACCTCCCTGTCTCACTGGAACGTACCAATGCAGAATTCCAAACAAATAGGCCCTGAACCTGTACACGTCCATAAACTCCCTGTCTCACTGGAACATCCCATTGCAGAAATCCACACAAATATGCCATGAACCGGTACCCTCCATAACCTCCCTGTCCCACTGGAAAGTACCAATGCAGAACTCCACACAAATATGCCCTGAACCTGTACCCATCCATAACCTCCCTGTCTCACTGGAACGTACCAATGCAGAACTCAACACAAATATGCCCTGAACTTGTACCCTCCATAAACTCCCTGTCTCACTGGAACGTATCAATGCAGCACTCCACACAAATATGCCCTTTACCTGTACCCTCCATAACCTCCCTGTCTCACTGGAACGTACCAATGCAGAATTCCACACAAATATGCCCTGAACCTGTACCCACCCAGAACCTCCTTGTCTCACTGGAATGTACCAATGCAGAACTCCACAAAAATTTGCCCTGAACCTGTACCCCTCCATAACCTCCCTGTCTCACTGGAACGTACCAATGCAGAAATCCACACAAATATGCCCTGAGCCTGTACTCCACCTTAACCTCCCTGTCTCACTGGAACGTCCCACTGCAGAACTCCACACAAATATGCCCTGAACCTGTACGCCTCCATAACCTCCCTGTCTCACTGGAACGTACCAATGCAGAACTCCGCACAAATATGCCCTGAACCTTTACCCCTCCATAACTTCCCTGTCTCACTGGAATGTACCAATGCAGAACTCCACACAAATATGCCCCGAACATGTACACGTCCATAACCTCCCTGTCTCACTGGAACGTCCCACTGCAGAACTCCACACAAATCTGCCATGAACCGGTATCCTCCATAACCTCCCTGTCTCACTGGAAAGTACCAATGCATATCTCCACACAAATATGCCCTGAACCTGTACCCGTCCATAACCTCCCTGTCTCACTGGAACGTACCACTGCAGAACTCCACACAAATATGCGGTGAACCTGTACCCTCCATAACCTCCCTGTCTCACTGGAACGTACCAATGTAGAACTACACACAAATTTGCCCTGAACCTGTACCCGTCCATAAACTCATGTCTCACTGGAACGTCCCACTGCAGAACTACACACAAAATTGCCCTGAACCTGTACCCTCCATAACTTCCCTGTCTCACTGGAATGTACCAATGAAGAACTCCAAACAAATATGCCCTGAACCTGTACCCCTCCATAACCTCCCAGTTACCCTGGAACGTACCAACGCAGAACTCCACACAAATATACCCTGAACCTGTACCCCTCCATAACTTCCCTGTCTCACTGAAACGTACCATTGCAGAACTCCACACAAATATAACCTGAACCTGCACCCCTCCATAACCTCCCTGTCTCACTGGAACGTACCAATGCAAAAATCCACAAAAATATGCCCTGAACCTGTACTCCACCATAACCTCCCTGTCTCACTGGAACGTACCACTGCAGAACTCCACACAAATATGCCCTGATCCTGTACCCTCCATAACCTTCCTGTCTCACTGGAACGTACCAATGCAGAAGTCCACACAAATGTGCCCTGAACCTGTACTCCACCTTAACCTCCCTGTCTCACTGGAACGTCCCACTGCAGAACTCCACACAAATATGCCCTGAACCTGTACCCCTCCATAACTTCACTGTCTCACTGGAATGTACCAATGCAGAACTCCACACAAATATGCCCCGAACATGTACACGTCCATAACCTCCCTGTCTCACTGGAACGTCCCACTGCAGAACTCCACACAAATCTGCCATGAACCTGTATCCTCCATAACCTCCCTGTCTCACTGGAAAGTACCAATGCAGAACTCCACACAAATATGCCCTGAACCTGTACCCGTCCATAACCTCCCTGTCTCACTGGAACGTACCACTGCAGAACTCCACACAAATATGCGGTGAACCTGTACCCTCCATAACCTCCCTGTCTCACTGGAACGTACCAATGTAGAACTACACACAAATTTGCCCTGAACCTGTACCGCTCCATAACCTCCCTGTCTCACTGGAACGTACCAATGCAGAACTCCACACAAATATGCCCTGAACCTGTACCACTCCATAACCTCCCTGTCTCACTGGAACGAACCATTGCAGAACACCACACAAATATGCCCTGAACCTGTACCCCTCCAAAACCTCCCTGTCTCACTGGAACGTACCAATGCAGAATTCCAAACAAATAGGCCCTGAACCTGTACACGTCCATAAACTCCCTGTCTCACTGGAACGTCCCATTGCAGAAATCCACACAAATATGCCATGAACCGGTACCCTCCATAACCTCCCTGTCCCACTGGAAAGTACCAATGCAGAACTCCACACAAATATGCCCTGAACCTGTACCCATCCATAACCTCCCTGTCTCACTGGAACGTACCAATGAAGAACTCCACACAAATATGCCCTGAACTTGTACCCTCCATAAACTCCCTGTCTCACTGGAACGTACCAATGCAGCACTCCACAAAAATATGCCCTTTACCTGTACCCTCCATAACCTCCCTGTCTCACTGGAACGTAGCAATGCAGAAATCCACACAAATATGCCCTGAACCTGTACTCCAACTTAACCTCCCTGTCTCAATGGAACGTACCAATGCAGAACTACACTCAAATTTGCCCTGAACCTGTACCCCTCCATAACCTCCCTGTCTCACTGGAACGTACCAATGCAGAACTCCACACAAATATGCCCTGAACCTGTACCCCTCCATAACCTCCCGGTCTCACTGGAACGTACCAATGCAGAAGTCCACACAAATGTGCCCTGAACCTGTACCCGTCCATAACCTCATGTCTCACTGGAACGTCCCACTGCAGAACTACACACAAATTTGCCCTGAACCTGTACCCCTCCATAACCTCCCTGTCTCACTGGAACGTACCAATGCAGAGCTACACACAAATATGCACTGAACCTGTACCCCTCCATAACCTCCCAGTTACCCTGGAACGTACCAACGCAGAATTCCACACAAATATACCCAGAACCTGTGCCCCTCCATAACCTCCCTGTCTCACTGAAACGTACCATTGCAGAACTCCACACAAATATGCCCTGAACCTGTACCCCTCCATAACCTCCATGTCTCACTGGAACGCACCAATGCAGAAATCCACACAAATATGCCCTGAACCTGTACTCCACCTTAAACTCCCTGTCTCACCGGAACGTACCACTGCAGAACTCCACACAAATATGCCCTGAACCTGTAACCCTCCATAACCTCCCTGTCTCACTGGAACGTACCAATTCAGAAATCCACAAAAATATGCCCTGAACCTGTACTCCACCATAACCACGCTGTCTCACTGGAACGTACCACTGCAGAACTCCACACAAATATACCCTGAACCTGTAACCTCCATAACCTCCCTGTCTCACAGGAACGTACCAATGCAGAACTACACTCAAATTTGCCCTGAACCTGTACCCTCCATAACCTCCCTGTCTCACTGGAACGTACCAATGCAGAAATCCACACAAATATGCCCTGAGCCTGTACTCCACCTTAACCTCCCTGTCTCACTGGAACGTCCCACTGCAGAACTCCACACAAATATGCCCTGAACCTGTACCCTTCCATAACCTCCCTGTCTCACTGGAACGTACCAATGCAGAACTCCGCACAAATATGCCCTGAACCTTTACCCCTCCATAACTTCCCTGTCTCAATGGAATGTACCAATGCAGAACTCCGCACAAATATGCCACGAACATGTACACGTCCATAACCTCCCTGTCTCACTGGAACGTCCCAGGGCAGAACTCCACACAAATCTGCCATGAACCTGTATCCTCCATAACCTCCCTGTCTCACTGGAAAGTATCAATGCAGAACTCCACACAAATATGCCCTGAACCTGTACCCGTCCATAACCTCCCTGTCTCACTGGAACGTACCACTGCAGAACTCCACACAAATATGCTGTGAACCTGTACCCTCCATAACCTCCCTGTCTCACTGGAACGTACCAATGTAGAACTACACACAAATTTGCCCTGAACCTGTACACGTCCATAAACTCCCTGTCTCACTGGAACGTCCCATTGCAGAAATCCACACAAATATGCCATGAACCGGTACCCTCCATAACCCCCCTGTCCCACTGGAAAGTACCAATGCAGAACTCCACACAAATATGCCCTGAACCTGTACCCATCCATAACCTCCCTGTCTCACTGGAACGTACCAATGCAGAACACCACACAAATATGCCCTCAACTTGTACCCTCCATAAACTCCCTGTCTCACTGGAACGTACCAATGCAGCACTCCACACAAATATGCCCTTTACCTGTACCCTCCATAACCTCCCTGTCTCACTGGAACGAACCAATGCAGAATTCCACACACATATATGTCCTGAACCTGTACCCACCCAAAACCTCCTTGTCTCACTGGAATGTACCAATGCAGAACTCCACAAAAATTAGCCCTGAACCTGTACCCCTCCATAACCTCCCTGTCTCACTGGAACGTACCAATGCAAAAATCCACAAAAATATGCCCTGAACCTGTACTCCACCATAACCTCCCTGTCTCACTGGAACGTACCACTGCAGAACTCCACACAAATATGCCCTGATCCTGTACCCTCCATAACCTTCCTGTCTCACTGGAACGTACCAATGCAGAACTACACTCAAATTTGCCCTGAACCTCTACCCTCCATAACCTCCCTGTCTCACTGGAACGTACCAATGCAGAACTCCACACAAATGTGCCCTGAACCTGTACCCTCCATAACTTCCCTGTCTCACAGGAACGTACCAATGCAGAACTCCACACAAATATGCCCTGAACCTGTACCCGTCCATAACCTCCCTGTCTCACTGGAACGTCCCACTGCAGAACTCCACACAAATATGCCCTGAACGTGTACCCTCCGTAACCTCCCAGTCACACTGGAACGTACCAATGCAGAACTCCAAACAAATATGCCCTGAACCTATACCCCTCCATAACCTCCCAGTCACACTGGAACGTACCAACGCAGAACTCCAAACAAATATTCCCTGAACCTGTACCCCTCCAAAACCTCCCTGTCTCACTGGAACGTACCAATGCAGAACTCCACAAAAATATGCCCTGAACCTGTACCCTCCATAACCTCCCTGTCGCACTGGAACGTACCAATGCAGAATTGCACACAAATATGCCCTGAACCTGTACCCGCCCATAACCTCCTTGTCTCACTGGAACGTACCAATGCAGGATTCCACACAAATATGCCCTGAACCTGTACCCTCCATAACCTCTCTGTCTCACTGGAACGTACCAATGCAGAATTCCACACAAATATGCCTTGAACCTGTACCCGCCCATAACCTCCTTGTCTCACTGGAACATACCAATGCAGAACTCCACACAAATATGCCCTGAAAATGTAACCCTCCATAAACTCCCTGTCTCACTGGAACGCACCAATGCCGAACTCCACTCAAATATGACCTGATCCTGTACCGTGCATAACCTCCCTGTCTCACTGGAACGAACCATTGCAGAACACCACACAAATATGCCCTGAAACTGTACCCCTCCAAAACCTCCCTGTCTCACTGGAACGTACCAATGCAGAATTCCAAACAAATAGGCCCTGAACCTGTACACGTCCATAAACTCCCTGTCTCACTGGAACATCCCATTGCAGAAATCCACACAAATATGCCATGAACCGGTACCCTCCATAACCTCCCTGTCTCACTGGAACGTACCAATGCAGAACTCAACACAAATATGCCCTGAACTTGTACCCTCCATAAACTCCCTGTCTCACTGGAACGTACCAATGCAGCACTCCACACAAATATGCCCTTTACCTGTACCCTCCATAACCTCCCTGTCTCACTGGAACGTACCAATGCAGAATTCCACACAAATATGCCCTGAACCTGTACCCACCCAGAACCTCCTTGTCTCACTGGAATGTACCAATGCAGAACTCCACAAAAATTTGCCCTGAACCTGTACCCCTCCATAACCTCCCTGTCTCACTGGAACGTACCAATGCAGAAATCCACACAAATATGCCCTGAGCCTGTACTCCAACTTAACCTCCCTGTCTCACTGGAACGTCCCACTGCAGAACTCCACACAAATATGCCCTGAACCTGTACGCCTCCATAACCTCCCTGTCTCACTGGAACGTACCAATGCAGAACTCCGCACAAATATGCCCTGAACCTTTACCCCTCCATAACTTCCCTGTCTCACTGGAATGTACCAATGCAGAACTCCACACAAATATGCCCCGAACATGTACACGTCCATAACCTCCCTGTCTCACTGGAACGTCCCACTGCAGAACTCCACACAAATCTGCCATGAACCGGTATCCTCCATAACCTCCCTGTCTCACTGGAAAGTACCAATGCATATCTCCACACAAATATGCCCTGAACCTGTACCCGTCCATAACCTCCCTGTCTCACTGGAACGTACCACTGCAGAACTCCACACAAATATGCGGTGAACCTGTACCCTCCATAACCTCCCTGTCTCACTGGAACGTACCAATGTAGAACTACACACAAATTTGCCCTGAACCTGTACCCCTCCATAACCTCATGTCTCACTGGAACGTCCCACTGCAGAACTACACACAAATTTGCCCTGAACCTGTACCCCTCCATAACCTCCCTGTCTCAATGGAACGTACCAATGCAGAGCTCCACACAAATATGCCCTGAACCTGTACCCCTCCATAACCTCCCTGTCTCACTGGAACGTACCAATGCAGAAATCCACACAAATGTGCCCTGAACCTGTACCCGTCCATAACCTCATGTCTCACTTGAACGACCAACTGCAGAACTCCACACAAATATGCCCTGAACCTCTACCCTCCATAACTTCCCTGTCTCACTGGAATGTACCAATGAAGAACTCCAAACAAATATGCCCTGAACCTGTACCCCTCCATAACCTCCCAGTTACCCTGGAACGTACCAACGCAGAACTCCACACAAATATACCCTGAACCTGTACCCCTCCATAACTTCCCTGTCTCACTGGAACGTACCATTGCAGAAGTCCACACAAATATAACCTGAACCTGCACCCCTCCATAACCTCCCTGTCTCACTGGAACGTACCAATGCAAAAATCCACAAAAATATGCCCTGAACCTGTACCCTCCATAACCTCCCTGTCTCACTGGAACGTACCAATGCAGAATTCCACACAAATATGCCCTGAACCTGTACCCACCCAGAACCTTCCTGTCTCACTGGAACGTACCAATGCAGAACTACACTCAAATTTGCCCTGAACCTGTACCCCTCCATAACTTCCCTGTCTCACTGGAACGTACCAATGCAGAAATCCACACAAATATGCCCTGAGCCTGTACTCCACCTTAACCTCCCTGTCTCACTGGAACGTCCCACTGCAGAACTCCACACAAATATGCCCTGAACCTGTACGCCTCCATAACCTCCCTGTCTCACTGGAACGTACCAATGCAGAACTCCGCACAAATATGCCCTGAACCTTTACCCCTCCATAACTTCCCTGTCTCACTGGAATGTACCAATGCAGAACTCCACACAAATATGCCCCGAACATGTACACGTCCATAACCTCCCTGTCTCACTGGAACGTCCCACTGCAGAACTCCACACAAATCTGCCATGAACCGGTATCCTCCATAACCTCCCTGTCTCACTGGAAAGTACCAATGCAGATCTCCACACAAATATGCCCTGAACTTGTACCCGTCCATAACCTCCCTGTCTCACTGGAACGTACCACTGCAGAACTCCACACAAATATGCGGTGAACCTGTACCCTCCATAACCTCCCTGTCTCACTGGAACGTACCAATGTAGAACTTCACACAAATTTGCCCTGAACCTGTACCCGTCCATAACCTCATGTCTCACTGGAACGTCCCACTGCAGAACTACACACAAATTTGCCCTGAACCTGTACCCCTCCATAACCTCCCTGTCTCAATGGAACGTACCAATGCAGAGCTCCACACAAATATGCCCTGAACCTGTACCCCTCCATAACCTCCCTGTCTCACTGGAACGTACCAATGCAGAAATCCACACAAATGTGCCCTGAACCTGTACCCGTCCATAACCTCATGTCTCACAGGAACGTCCAACTGCAGAACTCCACACAAATATGCCCTGAACCTGTACCCTCCATAACTTCCCTGTCTCACTGGAATGTACCAATGAAGAACTCCAAACAAATATGCCCTGAACCTGTACCCCTCCATAACCTCCCAGTTACCCTGGAACGTACCAACGCAGAACTCCACACAAAAATACCCTGAACCTGTACCCCTCCATAACTTCCCTGTCTCACTGGAACGTACCATTGCAGAACTCCACACAAATATACCCTGAACCTGTACCCCTCCATAACCTCCCTGTCTCACTGGAACGTACCAATGCAGAAATCCACACAAATATGCCCTGAACCTGTACTCCACCTTAACCTCCCTGTCTCACTGGAACGTACCACTGCAGAACTCCACACAAATATGCCCTGAACCTGTACCCCTCCATAACCTCCCTGTCTCACTGGAACGTACCAATGCAGAAATCCACAAAAATATGCCCTGAACCTGTACTCCACCATAACCACCCTGTCTCACTGGAACGTACCACTGCAGAACTCCACACAAATATGCCCTGAACCTGTAACCTCCATAAACTCCCTGTCTCACTGGAACGTACCAATGCAGAACTACACTCAAATTTGCCCTGAACCTGTACCCTCCATAACCTCCCTGTCTCACTGGAACGTACCAATGCAGAACTCCACACAAATATGCCCTGAACGTGTACCCTCCATAACCTCCCAGTCACACTGGAACGTAACAATGCAGAACTCCAAACAAATATGCCCTTAACCTGTACCCCTCCAAAATCTCCCTGTCTCACTGGAACGTATCAATGCAGGATTCCACACAAATATGCCCTGAACCTGTACCCTCCATAACCTCTCTGTCTCACTGAAACGTACCAATGCAGAATTCCACACAAATATGCCTTGAACCTGTACCCGCCCATAACCTCCTTGTCTCACTGGAACATACCAATGCAGAACTCCACACAAATATGCCCTGAAAATGTAACCCTCCATAAACTCCCTGTCTCACTGGAACGCACCAATGCCGGATTCCACACAAATATGCCCTGAACCTATACCCCTCCATAACCTCCCAGTCACACTGGAACGTACCAACGCAGAACTCCAAACAAATATTCCCTGAACCTGTACCCCTCCAAAACCTCCCTGTCTCACTGGAACGTACCAATGCAGAACTCCACAAAAATATGCCCTGAACCTGTACCCTCCATAACCTCCCTGTCGCACTGGAACGTACCAATGCAGAATTGCACACAAATATGCCCTGAACCTGTACCCGCCCATAACCTCCTTGTCTCACTGGAACGTACCAATGCAGAACTCCACACAAATTTGCCCTGAACCTGTACCCCTCCATAATCTCCCTGTCTCACTGGAACGTACCAATGCAGAACTCCACAGAAACATGCCCTGAACCTGTACCCCTCCATAACCTCCCTGTCTCACTGGAACGTACCAAAGGAGAAATTCACAGAAAATGCCCTGAACCTGTACCCCTCCATAGCCTCATGTCTCACTGGAACGTCCCACTGCAGAACTACACACAAATTTGCCCTGAACCTGTACCCCTCCATAACCTCCCTGTCTCACTGGAACGTACCAATGCAGAGCTCCACACAAATATGCCCTGAACCTGTACCCCTCCATGACCTCCCAGTTACCCTGGAACGTACCAACGCAGAACTCCACACAAATATACCCTGAACCTGTACCCCTCCATAACCTCCCTGTCTCACTGGAACATACCATTGCAGAACTCCACACAAATATGCCCTGAAACTTTAACCCGCCATAACATCCCTGTCTCACTGGAATGTACCAATGCAGAACTCCACACAAATATGCCACGAACATGTACACGTCCATAACCTCCCTGTCTCACTGGAACGTCCCACTGCAGAACTCCACACAAATCTGCCATGAACCGGTATCCTCCATAACCTCCCTGTCTCACTGGAAACTACCAATGCAGAACTCCACACAAATATGCCCTGAACCTGTACCCGTCCATAACCTCCCTGTCTCACTGGAACGTACCACTGCAGAACTCCACACAAATATGCGGTGAACCTGTACCCTCCATAACCTCCCTGTCTCACTGGAACGTACCAATGTAGAACTACACACAGATTTGCCCTGAACCTGTACCCTCCATAACCTCCCTGTCTCACTGGAACGTACCAATGCAGAACTCCACACAAATATGCCCTGAACCTGTACCCCTCCATAACCTCCCTGTCTCACTGGAACGAACCATTGCAGAACACCACACAAATATGCCCTGAACCTGTACCCCTCCAAAACCTCCCTGTCTCACTGGAACGTACCAATGCAGAATTCCAAACAAATAGGCCCTGAACCTGTACACGTCCATAAACTCCCTGTCTCACTGGAACGTCCCATTGCAGAAATCCACACAAATATGCCATGAACCGGTACCCTCCATAACCTCCCTGTCCCACTGGAAAGTACCAATGCAGAACTCCACACAAATATGCCCTGAACCTGTACCCATCCATAACCTCCCTGTCTCACTGGAACGTACCAATGAAGAACTCCACAGAAATATGCCCTGAACTTGTACCCTCCATAAACTCCCTGTCTCACTGGAACGTACCAATGCAGCACTCCACAAAAATATGCCCTTTACCTGTACCCTCCATAACCTCCCTGTCTCACTGGAACGTAGCAATGCAGAAATCCACACAAATATGCCCTGAACCTGTACTCCAACTTAACCTCCCTGTCTCAATGGAACGTACCAATGCAGAACTACACTCAAATTTGCCCTGAACCTGTACCCCTCCATAACCTCCCTGTCTCACTGGAACGTACCAATGCAGAACTCCACACAAATATGCCCTGAACCTGTACCCCTCCATAACCTCCCGGTCTCACTGGAACGTACCAATGCAGAAGTCCACACAAATGTGCCCTGAACCTGTACCCGTCCATAACCTCATGTCTCACTGGAACGTCCCACTGCAGAACTACACACAAATTTGCCCTGAACCTGTACCCCTCCATAACCTCCCTGTCTCACTGGAACGTACCAATGCAGAGCTACACACAAATATGCACTGAACCTGTACCCCTCCATAACCTCCCAGTTACCCTGGAACGTACCAACGCAGAACTCCACACAAATATACCCTGAACCTGTGCCCCTCCATAAACTCCCTGTCTCACTGAAACGTACCATTGCAGAACTCCACACAAATATGCCCTGAACCTGTACCCCTCCATAACCTCCATGTCTCACTGGAACGCACCAATGCAGAAATCCACACAAATATGCCCTGAACCTGTACTCCACCTTAACCTCCCTGTCTCACCGGAACGTACCACTGCAGAACTCCACACAAATATGCCCTGAACCTGTACCCCTCCATAACCTCCCTGTCTCACTGGAACGTACCAATTCAGAAATCCACAAAAATATGCCCTGAACCTGTACTCCACCATAACCACCCTGTCTCACTGGAACGTACCACTGCAGAACTCCACACAAATATACCCTGAACCTGTAACCTCTATAACCTCCCTGTCTCACAGGAACGTACCAATGCAGAACTACACTCAAATTTGCCCTGAACCTGTACCCTCCATAACCTCCCTGTCTCACTGGAACGTACCAATGCAGAACTCCACACAAATATGCCCTGAACGTGTACCCTCCATAACCTCCCAGTCAGACTGGAACGTACCAATGCAGAGCTCCACACAAATTTGCCCGGAACCTGTACCCCTCCATAACCTCCCTGTCTCACTGGAACGTACCAATGCAGAGCTCCACACAAATATGCCCTGAACCTGTACCTCTCCATAACCTCCCAGTTACCCTGGAACGTACCAACGCAGAACTCCACACAAATATACCCTGAACCTGTACCCCTCCATAACCTCCCTGTCTCACTTGAACGTACCATTGCAGAACTCCACACAAATATGCCCTGAACCTGTACCCCTCCATAACCTCCCTGTCTTACTGGAACGTACCAATGCAGAAATCCACACAAATATGCCCTGAGCCTGTACTCCACCTTAACCTCCCTGTCTCACTGGAACGTCCCACTGCAGAACTCCACACAAATATGCCCTGAACCTGTACCCTTCCATAACCTCCCTGTCTCACTGGAACGTACCAATGCAGAACTCCGCACAAATATGCCCTGAACCTTTACCCCTCCATAACTTCCCTGTCTCACTGGAATGTACCAATGCAGAACTCCACACAAATATGCCCCGAACATGTACACGTCCATAACCTCCCTGTCTCACTGGAACGTCCCAGGGCAGAACTCCACACAAATCTGCCATGAACCTGTATCCTCCATAACCTCCCTGTCTCACTGGAAAGTATCAATGCAGAACTCCACACAAATATGCCCTGAACCTGTACCCGTCCATAACCTCCCTGTCTCACTGGAACGTACCACTGCAGAACTCCACACAAATATGCTGTGAACCTGTACCCTCCATAACCTCCCTGTCTCACTGGAACGTACCAATGTAGAACTACACACAAATTTGCCCTGAACCTGTACACGTCCATAAACTCCCTGTCTCACTGGAACGTCCCATTGCAGAAATCCACACAAATATGCCATGAACCGGTACCCTCCAGAACCTCCCTGTCCCACTGGAAAGTACCAATGCAGAACTCCACACAAATATGCCCTGAACCTGTACCCATCCATAACCTCCCTGTCTCACTGGAACGTACCAATGCAGAACACCACACAAATATGCCCTCAACTTGTACCCTCCATAAACTCCCTGTCTCACTGGAACGTACCAATGCAGCACTCCACATAAATATGCCCTTTACCTGTACCCTCCATAACCTCCCTGTCTCACTGGAACGAACCAATGCAGAATTCCACACAAATATGCCCTGAACCTGTACCCACCCAGAACCTCCTTGTCTCACTGGAATGTACCAATGCAGAACTCCACAAAAATTAGCCCTGAACCTGTACCCCTCCATAACCTCCCTGTCTCACTGGAACGTACCAATGCAAAAATCCACAAAAATATGCCCTGAACCTGTACTCCACCATAACCTCCCTGTCTCACTGGAACGTACCACAGCAGAACTCCACACAAATATGCCCTGATCCTGTACCCTCCATAACCTTCCTGTCTCACTGGAACGTACCAATGCAGAACTACACTCAAATTTGCCCTGAACCTCTACCCTCCATAACCTCCCTGTCTCACTGGAACGTACCAATGCAGAACTCCACACAAATGTGCCCTGAACCTGTACCCTCCATAACTTCCCTGTCTCACAGGAACGTACCAATGCAGAACTCCACACAAATATGCCCTGAACCTGTACCCGTCCATAACCTCCCTGTCTCACTGGAACGTCCCACTGCAGAACTCCACACAAATATGCCCTGAACGTGTACCCTCCGTAACCTCCCAGTCACACTGGAACGTACCAATGCAGAACTCCAAACAAATATGCCCTGAACCTATACCCCTCCATAACCTCCCAGTCACACTGGAACGTACCAACGCAGAACTCCAAACAAATATTCCCTGAACCTGTACCCCTCCAAAACCTCCCTGTCTCACTGGAACGTACCAATGCAGAACTCCACAAAAATATGCCCTGAACCTGTACCCTCCATAACCTCCCTGTCGCACTGGAACGTACCAATGCAGAATTGCACACAAATATGCCCTGAACCTGTACCCGCCCATAACCTCCTTGTCTCACTGGAACGTACCAATGCAGGATTCCACACAAATATGCCCTGAACCTGTACCCTCCATAACCTCTCTGTCTCACTGGAACGTACCAATGCAGAATTCCACACAAATATGCCTTGAACCTGTACACGCCCATAACCTCCTTGTCTCACTGGAACATACCAATGCAGAACTCCACACAAATATGCCCTGAACCTGTACCCTTCCATAACCTCCCTGTCTCACTGGAACGTACCAATGCAGAACTCCGCACAAATATGCCCTGAACCTTTACCCCTCCATAACTTCCCTGTCTCACTGGAATGTACCAATGCAGAACTCCACACAAATATGCCCCGAACATGTACACGTCCATAACCATCCTGTCTCACTGGAACGTCCCAGGGCAGAACTCCACACAAATCTGCCATGAACCTGTATCCTCCATAACCTCCCTGTCTCACTGTAAAGTATCAATGCAGAACTCCACATAAATATGCCCTGAACCTGTACCCGTCCATAACCTCCCTGTCTCACTGGAACGTACCACTGCAGAACTCCACACAAATATGCTGTGAACCTGTACCCTCCATAAACTCCCTGTCTCACTGGAACGTACCAATGTAGAACTACACACAAATTTGCCCTGAAACTGTACACGTCCATAAACTCCCTGTCTCACTGGAACGTCCCATTGCAGAAATCCACACAAATATGCCATGAACCGGTACCCTCCATAACCTCCCTGTCCCACTGGAAAGTACCAATGCAGAACTCCACACAAATATGCCCTGAACCTGTACCCATCCATAACCTCCCTGTCTCACTGGAACGTACCAATGCAGAACTCCACACAAATATGCCCTCAACTTGTACCCTCCATAAACTCCCTGTCTCACTGGAACGTACCAATGCAGCACTCCACACAAATATGCCCTTTACCTGTACCCTCCATAACCTCCCTGTCTCACTGGAACGAACCAATGCAGAATTCCACACAAATATGCCCTGAACCTGTACCCACCCAGAACCTCCTTGTCTCACTGGAATGTACCAATGCAGAACTCCACGAAAATTAGCCCTGAACCTGTACCCCTCCATAACCTCCCTGTCTCACTGGAACGTACCAATGCAAAAATCCACAAAAATATGCCCTGAACCTGTACTCCACCATAACCTCCCTGTCTCACTGGAACGTACCACTGCAGAACTCCACACAAATATGCCCTGATCCTGTACCCTCCATAACCTTCCTGTCTCACTGGAACGTACCAATGCAGAACTACACTCAAATTTGCCCTGAACCTGTACCCTCCATAACCTCCCTGTCTCACTGGAACGTACCAATGCAGAACTCCACACAAATGTGCCCTGAACCTGTACCCTCCATAACTTTTCCCTGTCTCACAGGAACGTACCAATGCAGAACTCCACACAAATATGCCCTGAACCTGTACCCGTCCATAACCTCCCTGTCTCACTGGAACGTCCCACTGCAGAACTCCACACAAATATGCCCTGAACGTGTACCCTCCGTAAACTCCCAGTCACACTGGAACGTACCAATGCAGAACTCCAAACAAATATGCCCTGAACCTATACCCCTCCATAACCTCCCAGTCACACTGGAACGTACCAACGCAGAACTCCAAACAAATATTCCCTGAACCTGTACCCCTCCAAAACCTCCCTGTCTCACTGGAACTTACCAATGCAGAACTCCACAAAAATATGCCCTGAACCTGTACCCTCCATAACCTCCCTGTCGCACTGGAACGTACCAATGCAGAATTGCACACAAATATGCCCTGAACCTGTACCCGCCCATAACCTCCTTGTCTCACTGGAACGTACCAATGCAGGATTCCACACAAATATGCCCTGAACCTGTACCCTCCATAACCTCTCTGTCTCACTGGAACGTACCAATGCAGAATTCCACACAAATATGCCTTGAACCTGTACCCGCCCATAACCTCCTTGTCTCACTGGAACATACCAATGCAGAACTCCACACAAATATGCCCTGAAAATGTAACCCTCCATAAACTCCCTGTCTCACTGGAACGTACCAATGCCGAACTCCACTCAAATATGCCCTGATCCTGTACCGTGCATAACCTCCCTGTCTCACTGGAACGTACCAATGCAGAAATCCACACAAATATGCCCTGAGCCTGTACCCTCCATAAACTCCCTGTCTCACTGGAACGTACCAATGCAGCACTCCACACAAATATGCCCTTTACCTGTACCCTCCATAACCTCCCTGTCTCACTGGAACGTACCAATGCAGAATTCCACACAAATATGCCCTGAACCTGTACCCACCCAGAACCTCCTTGTCTCACTGGAATGTACCAATGCAGAACTCCACAAAAATTTGCCCTGAACCTGTACCCCTCCATAACCTCCCTGTCTCACTGGAACGTACCAATGCAGAAATCCACACAAATATGCCCTGAGCCTGTACTCCACCTTAACCTCCCTGTCTCACTGGAACGTCCCACAGCAGAACTCCACACAAATATGCCCTGAACCTGTACCCCTCCATAACCTCCCTGTCTCACTGGAACGTACCAATGCAGAACTCCGCACAAATATGCCCTGAACCTTTACCCCTCCATAACTTCCCTGTCTCACTGGAATGTACCAATGCAGAACTCCACACAAATATGCCCCGAACATGTACACGTCCATAACCTCCCTGTCTCACTGGAACGTCCCACTGCAGAACTCCACACAAATCTGCCATGAACCGGTATCCTCCATAACCTCCCTGTCTCACTGGAAAGTACCAATGCAGAACTCCACACAAATATGCCCTGAACCTGTACCCGTCCATAACCTCCCTGTCTCACTGGAACGTACCACTGCAGAACTCCACACAAATATGTGGTGAACCTGTACCCTCCATAACCTCCCTGTCTCACTGGAACGTACCAATGTAGAACTACACACAAATTTGCCCTGAACCTGTACCCGTCCATAACCTCATGTCTCACTGGAACGTCCCACTGCAGAACTACACACAAATATACCCTGAACCTGTACCCATCCATAACTTCCCTGTCTCACTGGAACGTACCATTGCAGAACTCCACACAAATATACCCTGAACCTGTACCCCTCCATAACCTCCCTGTCTCACTGGAACGTACCAATGCAGAAATCCACACAAATATGCCCTGAACCTGTACTCCACCTTAACCTCCCTGTCTCACTGGAACGTACCACTGCAGAACTCCACACAAATATGCCCTGAACCTGTACCCCTCCATAACCTCCCTGTCTCACTGGAACGTACCAATGCAGAAATCCACAAAAATATGCCCTGAACCTGTACTCCACCATAACCACCCTGTCTCACTGGAACGTACCACTGCAGAACTCCACACAAATATGCCCTGAACCTGTAACCTCCATAAACTCCCTGTCTCACTGGAACGTACCAATGCAGAACTACACTCAAATTTGCCCTGAACCTGTACCCTCCATAACCTCCCTGTCTCACTGGAACGTACCAATGCAGAACTCCACACAAATATGCCCTGAACGTGTACCCTCCATAACCTCCCAGTCACACTGGAACGTACCAATGCAGAACTCCAAACAAATATGCCCTTAACCTGTACCCCTCCAAAATCTCCCTGTCTCACTGGAACGTATCAATGCAGGATTCCACACAAATATGCCCTGAACCTGTACCCTCCATAACCTCTCTGTCTCACTGGAACGTACCAATGCAGAATTCCACACAAATATGCCTTGAACCTGTACCCGCCCATAACCTCCTTGTCTCACTGGAACATACCAATGCAGAACTCCACACAAATATGCCCTGAAAATGTAACCCTCCATAAACTCCCTGTCTCACTGGAACGCACCAATGCCGGATTCCACACAAATATGCCCTGAACCTAAACCCCTCCATAACCTCCCAGTCACACTGGAACGTACCAACGCAGAACTCCAAACAAATATTCCCTGAACCTGTACCCCTCCAAAACCTCCCTGTCTCACTGGAACGTACCAATGCAGAACTCCACAAAAATATGCCCTGAACCTGTACCCTCCATAACCTCCCTGTCGCACTGGAACGTACCAATGCAAAAATCCACAAAAATATGCCCTGAACCTGTACTCCACCATAACCTCCCTGTCTCACTGGAACGTACCACTGCAGAACTCCACACAAATATGCCCTGATCCTGTACCCTCCATAACCTTCCTGTCTCACTGGAACGTACCAATGCAGAACTACACTCAAATTTGCCCTGAACCTCTACCCTCCATAACCTCCCTGTCTCACTGGAACGTACCAATGCAGAACTCCACACAAATGTGCCCTGAACCTGTACCCTCCATAACTTCCCTGTCTCACAGGAACGTACCAATGCAGAACTCCACACAAATATGCCCTGAACCTGTACCCGTCCATAACCTCCCTGTCTCACTGGAACGTCCCACTGCAGAACTCCACACAAATATGCCCTGAACGTGTACCCTCCGTAACCTCCCAGTCACACTGGAACGTACCAATGCAGAACTCCAAACAAATATGCCCTGAACCTATACCCCTCCATAACCTCCCAGTCACACTGGAACGTACCAACGCAGAACTCCAAACAAATATTCCCTGAACCTGTACCCCTCCAAAACCTCCCTGTCTCACTGGAACGTACCAATGCAGAACTCCACAAAAATATGCCCTGAACCTGTACCCTCCATAACCTCCCTGTCGCACTGGAACGTACCAATGCAGAATTGCACACAAATATGCCCTGAACCTGTACCCGCCCATAACCTCCTTGTCTCACTGGAACGTACCAATGCAGGATTCCACACAAATATGCCCTGAACCTGTACCCTCCATAACCTCTCTGTCTCACTGGAACGTACCAATGCAGAATTCCACACAAATATGCCTTGAACCTGTACCCGCCCATAACCTCCTTGTCTCACTGGAACATACCAATGCAGAACTCCACACAAATATGCCCTGAACCTGTACCCTTCCATAACCTCCCTGTCTCACTGGAACGTACCAATGCAGAACTCCGCACAAATATGCCCTGAACCTTTACCCCTCCATAACTTCCCTGTCTCACTGGAATGTACCAATGCAGAACTCCACACAAATATGCCCCGAACATGTACACGTCCATAACCATCCTGTCTCACTGGAACGTCCCAGGGCAGAACTCCACACAAATCTGCCATGAACCTGTATCCTCCATAACCTCCCTGTCTCACTGGAACGTACCAATGCAGCACTCCACACAAATATGCCCTTTACCTGTACCCTCCATAACCTCCCTGTCTCACTGGAACGAACCAATGCAGAATTCCACACAAATATGCCCTGAACCTGTACCCACCCAGAACCTCCTTGTCTCACTGGAATGTACCAATGCAGAACTCCACAAAAATTTGCCCTGAACCTGTACCCCTCCATAACCTCCCTGTCTCACTGGAACGTACCAATGCAAAAATCCACAAAAATATGCCCTGAACCTGTACTCCACCATAACCTCCCTGTCTCACTGGAACGTACCACTGCAGAACTCCACACAAATATGCCCTGATCCTGTACCCTCCATAACCTTCCTGTCTCACTGGAACGTATCAATGCAGAACTACACTCAAATTTGCCCTGAACCTGTACCCTCCATAACCTCCCTGTCTCACTGGAACGTACCAATGCAGAACTCCACACAAATGTGCCCTGAACCTGTACCCTCCATAACTTCCCTGTCTCACAGGAACGTACCAATGCAGAACTCCACACAAATATGCCCTGAACCTGTACCCGTCCATAACCTCCCTGTCTCACTGGAACGTCCCACTGCAGAAATCCACACAAATATGCCCTGAACGTGTACCCTCCGTAACCTCCCAGTCACACTGGAACGTACCAATGCAGAACTCCAAACAAATATGCCCTGAACCTATACCCCTCCATAACCTCCCAGTCACACTGGAACGTACCAAAGCAGAACTCCAAACAAATATTCCCTGAACCTGTACCCCTCCAAAACCTCCCTGTCTCACTGGAACGTACCAATGCAGAACTCCACAAAAATATGCCCTGAACCTGTACCCTCCATAACCTCCCTGTCGCACTGGAACGTACCAATGCAGAACTCCACACAAATTTGCCCTGAACCTGTACCCCTCCATAATCTCCCTGTCTCACTGGAACATACCAATGCAGAACTCCACAGAAACATGCCCTGAACCTGTACCCCTCCATAACCTCCCTGTCTCTCTGGAACGTACCAAAGCAGAAATTCACAGAAAATGCCCTGAACCTGTACCCCTCCATAACCTCAAGTCTCACTGGAACGTCCCACTGCAGAACTACACACAAATTTGCCCTGAACCTGTACCCCTCCATATCCTCCCTGTCTCACTGGAACGTACCAATGCAGAGCTACACACAAATATGCCCTGAACCTGTACCCCTCCATAACCTCCCAGTTACCCTGGAACGTACCAACGCAGAACTCCACACAAATATACCCTGAACCTGTACCCCTCCATAACCTCCCTGTCTCACTGGAACGTACCATTGCAGAACTCCACACAAATATGCCCTGAACCTGTACCCCTCCTTAACCTCCCTGTCTCACTGGAACGTACCAATGCAGAAATCCACACAAATATGCCCTGAACCTGTACTCCACCTTAACCTCCCTGTCTCACTGGAACGTCCCACTGCAGAACTCCACACAAATATGCCCTGAACCTTTAACCCTCCATAACATCCCTGTCTCACTGGAATGTACCAATGCAGAACTCCACACAAATATGCCATGAACATGTACACGTCCATAACCTCCCTGTCTCACTGGAACGTCCCACTGCAGAACTCCACACAAATCTGCCATGAACCGGTATCCTCCATAACCTCCCTGTCTCAC
Source organism: Hemitrygon akajei (assembly GCF_048418815.1). Taxonomy (NCBI): domain Eukaryota; kingdom Metazoa; phylum Chordata; class Chondrichthyes; order Myliobatiformes; family Dasyatidae; genus Hemitrygon; species Hemitrygon akajei. The sequence goes on along the minus strand of NW_027331971.1, from coordinate 2,152,468 downwards.
TGGAAAGTACCAATGCAGAGCTCCACACAAATATGCCCTGAACCTGTACCCGTCCATAACCTCCCTGTCTCACTGGAACGTACCACTGCAGAACTCCACACAAATATGCGGTGAACCTGTACCCTCCATAACCTCCCTGTCTCACTGGAACGTACCAATGTAGAACTACACACAAATTTGCCCTGAACCTGTACCCCTCCATAACCTCCCTGTCTCACTGGAACGTACCAATGCAGAACTCCACACAAATATGCCCTGAACCTGTACCCCTCCATAACCTCCCGGTCTCACTGGAACGTACCAATGCAGAAGTCCACACAAATGTGCCCTGAACCTGTACCCGTCCATAACCTCATGTCTCACTGGAACGTCCCACTGCAGAACTACACACAAATTTGCCCTGAACCTGTAACCCTCCATAACCTACCTGTCTCAATGGAACGTACCAATGCAGAGCTCCACACAAATATGCCCTGAACCTGTAACCCTCCATAACCTCCCTGTCTCACTGGAACGTACCAATGCAGAAATCCACACAAATGTGCCCTGAACCTGTACCCGTCCATAACCTCATGTCTCACTGGAACGTCCAACTGCAGAACTCCACACAAATATGCCCTGAACCTGTACCCACCCAGAACCTCCTTGTCTCACTGGAATGTACCAATGCAGAACTCCACAAAAATTTGCCCTGAACCTGTACCCCTCCATAACCTCCCTGTCTCACTGGAACGTAGCAATGCAGAAATCCACACAAATATGCCCTGAACCTGTACACCAACTTAACCTCTCTGTCTCAATGGAACGTACCACTGCAGAACTCCACACAAATATACCCTGAACCTGTACACCTCCATAACCTCCCGGTCTCACTGGAACGTACCAATGCAAAAATCCACAAAAATATGCCCTGAACCTGTACTCCACCATAACCTCCCTGTCTGACTGGAACGTACCACTGCAGAACTCCACACAAATATGCCCTGATCCTGAACCCTCCATAACCTCCCTGTCTCACTGGAACGTACCAATGCAGAACTACACTCAAATTTGCCCTGAACCTGTACCCTCCATAACCTCCCTGTCTCACTGGAACGTACCAATGCAGAACTCCACACAAATGTGCCCTGAACATTTAACAATCCATAACATCCCTGTCTCACTGGAATGTACCAATGCAGAACTCCACACAAATATGCCACGAACATGTACACGTCCATAACCTCCCTGTCTCACTGGAACGTCCCACTGCAGAACTCCACACAAATCTGCCATGAACCGGTATCCTCCATAACCTCCCTGTCTCACTGGAAAGTACCAATGCAGAACTCCACACAAATATGCCCTGAACCTGTACCCGTCCATAACCTCCCTGTCTCACTGGAACGTACCACTGCAGAACTCCACACAAATATGCGCTGAACCTGTACCCTCCATAACCTCCCTGTCTCACTGGAACGTACCAATGTAGAACTATACACAAATTTGCCCTGAACCTGTACCCCTCCATAACCTCCCTGTCTCACTGGAACGTACCAATGCAGAACTCCACACAAATATGCCCTGAACTTGTACCCCTCCATAACCTCCCGGTCTCACTGGAACGTACCAATGCAGAAGTCCACACAAATGTGCCCTGAACCTGTACCCGTCCATAACCTCATATCTCACTGGAACGTCCCACTGCAGAACTACACACAAATTTGCCCTGAACCTGTACCCCTCCATAACCTCCCTGTCTCAATGGAACGTACCAATGCAGAGCTTCACACAAATATGCCCTGAACCTGTAACCCTCCATAACCTCCCTGTCTCACTGGAACGTACCAATGCAGAAATCCACACAAATGTGCCCTGAACCTGTACCCGTCCATAACCTCTTGTCTCACTGGAACGTCCAACTGCAGAACTCCACACAAATATGCCCTGAACCTGTACCCTCCATAACTTCCCTGTCTCACTGGAATGTACCAATGAAGAACTCCAAACAAATATGCCCTGAACCTGTACCCCTCTATAACCTCCCAGTTACCCTGGAACGTACCAACGCAGAACTCCACACAAATATACCCTGAACCTGTACCCCTCCATAACCTTCCTGTCTCACTGGAACGTACCATTGCAGAACTCCACAAAAATATACCCTGAACCTGTACCCCTCCATAACCTCCCTGTCTCACTAAAAGGTACCAATGCAGAAATCCACACAAATATGCCCTGAACCTGTACTCCACCTTAACCTCCCTGTCTCACTGGAACGTACCACTGCAGAACTCCACACAAATATGCCCTGAACCTGTACCCCTCCATAACCTCCCTGTCTCACTGGAACGTACCAATGCAGAAATCCACAAAAATATGCCCTGAACCTGTACTCCACCATAACCTCCCTGTCTCACTGGAACGTACCACTGTAGAACTCCCCACAAATATGCCCTGAACCTGTAACCTCCATAAACTCCCTGTCTCACTGGAACGTACCAATGCAGAACTACACTCAAATTTGCCCTGAACCTGTACCCTCCATAACCTCCCTGTCTCACTGGAACGTACCAATGCAGAACTCCACACAAATATGCCCTGAACGTGTACCCTCCATAACCTCCCAGTCACACTGGAACGTACCAATGCAGAACTCCAAACATATATGCCCTTAACCTGTACCCCATCAAAACCTCCCTGTCTCACTGGAACGTACTAATGCAGGATTCCACACAAATATGCCCTGAACCTGTACCCTCCATAACCTCCCTGTCTCACTGGAACGTACCAATGCAGAATTCCACACAAATATGCCTTGAACCTGTACCCGCCCATAACCTCCTCGTCTCACTGGAACATACCAATGCAGAACTCCACACAAATATGCCCTGAAAATGTAACCCTCCATAAACTCCCTGTCTCACTGGAACGCAACAATGCCGAAATCCACTCAAATATGCCCTGATCCTGTACCGTGCATAACCTCCCTGTCTCACTGGAACGAACCATTGCAGAACACCACACAAATATGCCCTGAACCTGTACCCCTCCAAAACCTCCCTGTCTCACTGGAACGTACCAATGCAGAATTCCAAACAAATAGGCCCTGAACCTGTACACGTCCATAAACTCCCTGTCTCACTGGAACGTCCCATTGCAGAAATCCACACAAATATGCCATGAACCGGTACCCTCCATAACCTCCCTGTCCCACTGGAAAGTACCAATGCAGAACTCCACACAAATATGCCCTGAACCTGTACCCATCCATAACCTCCCTGTCTCACTGGAACGTACCAATGCAGAACACCACACAAATATGCCCTGAACTTGTACCCTCCATAAACTCCCTGTCTCACTGGAACGTACCAATGCAGAGCTCCACACAAATATGCCCTGAACCTGTACCCCTCCATAACCTCCCAGTTACCCTGGAACGTACCAACGCAGAACTCCACACAAATATACCCTGAACCTGTACCCCTCCATAACCTCCCTGTCTCACTGGAACGTACCATTGCAGAACTCCACACAAATATGCCCTGAACCTGTACCCCTCCATAACCTCCCTGTCTCACTGGAACGTACCAATGCAGAAATCCACACAAATATGCCCTGAACCTGTACTCCACCTTAACCTCCCTGTCTCACTGGAACGTCCCACTGCAGAACTCCACACAAATATGCCCTGAACCTTTAACCCTCCATAACATCCCTGTCTCACAGGAATGTACCAATGCAGAACTCCACACAAATATGCCCTGAACCTGTACCCTCCATAACTTCCCTGTCTCACTGGAATGTACCAATGAAGAACTCCAAACAAATATGCCCTGAACCTGTACCCCTCTATAACCTCCCAGTTACCCTGGAACGTACCAACGCAGAACTCCACACAAATATACCCTGAACCTGTACCCCTCCATAACCTTCCTGTCTCACTGGAACGTACCATTGCAGAACTCCACAAAAATATACCCTGAACCTGTACCCCTCCATAACCTCCCTGTCTCACTGGAACGTACCAATGCAGAAATCCACACAAATATGCCCTGAACCTGTACTCCACCTTAACCTCCCTGTCTCACTGGAACGTACCACTGCAGAACTCCACACAAATATGCCCTGAACCTGTACCCCTCCATAACCTCCCTGTCTCACTGGAACGTACCAATGCAGAAATCCACAAAAATATGCCCTGAACCTGTACTCCACCATAACCTCCCTGTCTCACTGGAACGTACCACTGTAGAACTCCACACAAATATGCCCTGAACCTGTAACCTCCATAAACTCCCTGTCTCACTGGAACGTACCAATGCAGAACTACACTCAAATTTGCCCTGAACCTGTACCCTCCATAACCTCCCTGTCTCACTGGAACGTACCAATGCAGAACTCCACACAAATATGCCCTGAACGTGTACCCTCCATAACCTCCCAGTCACACTGGAACGTACCAATGCAGAACTCCAAACATATATGCCCTTAACCTGTACCCCATCAAAACCTCCCTGTCTCACTGGAACGTACCAATGCAGGATTCCACACAAATATGCCCTGAACCTGTACCCTCCATAACCTCCCTGTCTCACTGGAACGTACCAATGCAGAATTCCACACAAATATGCCTTGAACCTGTACCCGCCCATAACCTCCTCGTCTCACTGGAACATACCAATGCAGAACTCCACACAAATATGCCCTGAAAATGTAACCCTCCATAAACTCCCTGTCTCACTGGAACGCAACAATGCCGAAATCCACTCAAATATGCCCTGATCCTGTACCGTGCATAACCTCCGTGTCTCACTGGAACGAACCATTGCAGAACACCACACAAATATGCCCTGAACCTGTACCCCTCCAAAACCTCCCTGTCTCACTGGAACGTACCAATGCAGAATTCCAAACAAATAGGCCCTGAACCTGTACACGTCCATAAACTCCCTGTCTCACTGGAACGTCCCATTGCAGAAATCCACACAAATATGCCATAAACCGGTACCCTCCATAACCTCCCTGTCCCACTGGAAAGTACCAATGCAGAACTCCACACAAGTATGCCCTGAACCTGTACCCATCCATAACCTCCCTGTCTCACTGGAACGTACCAATGCAGAACACCACACAAATATGCCCTGAACTTGTACCCTCCATAAACTCCCTGTCTCACTGGAACGTACCAATGCAGAGCTCCACACAAATATGCCCTGAACCTGTACCCCTCCATATCCTCCCAGTTACCCTGGAACGTACCAACGCAGAACTCCACACAAATATACCCTGAACCTGTACCCCTCCATAACCTCCCTGTCTCACTGGAACGTACCATTGCAGAACTCCACACAAATATGCCCTGAACCTGTACCCCTCCATAACCTCCCTGTCTCACTGGAACGTACCAATGCAGAAATCCACACAAATATGCCCTGAACCTGTACTCCACCTTAACCTCCCTGTCTCACTGGAACGTCCCACTGCAGAACTCCACACAAATATGCCCTGAACCTTTAACCCTCCATAACATCCCTGTCTCACAGGAATGTACCAATGCAGAACTCCACACAAATATGCCACGAACATGTACACGTCCATAACCTCCCTGTCTCACTGGAACTTCCCACTGCAGAACTCCACACAAATCTGCCATGAACCGGTATCCTCCATAACCTCCCTGTCTCACTGGAAAGTACCAATGCAGAGCTCCACACAAATATGCCCTGAACCTGTACCCGTCCATAACCTCCCTGTCTCACTGGAACGTACCACTGCAGAACTCCACACAAATATGCGGTGAACCTGTACCCTCCATAACCTCCCTGTCTCACTGGAACGTACCAATGTAGAACTACACACAAATTTGCCCTGAACCTGTACCCCTCCATAACCTCCCTGTCTCACTGGAACGTACCAATGCAGAACTCCACACAAATATGCCCTGAACCTGTACCCCCCCATAACCTCCCGGTCTCACTGGAACGTACCAATGCAGAAGTCCACACAAATGTGCCCTGAACCTGTACCCGTCCATAACCTCATGTCTCACTGGAACGTCCCACTGCAGAACTACACACAAATTTGCCCTGAACCTGTAACCCTCCATAACCTCCCTGTCTCAATGGAACGTACCAATACAGAGCTCCACACAAATATGCCCTGAACCTGTACCCCTCCATAACCTCCCTGTCTCACTGGAACGTACCAATGCAGAAATCCACACAAATGTGCCCTGAACCTGTACCCGTCCATAACCTCATGTCTCACTGGAACGTCCAACTGCAGAACTCCACACAAATATGCCCTGAACCTGTACCCACCCAGAACCTCCTTGTCTCACTGGAATGTACCAATGCAGAACTCCACAAAAATTTGCCCTGAACCTGTACCCCTCCATAACCTCCCTGTCTCACTGGAACATACCAATGCAAAAATCCACAAAAATATGCCCTGAACCTGTACTCCACCATAACCTCCCTGTCTCACTGGAACTTCCCACTGCAGAACTCCACACAAATCTGCCATGAACCGGTATCCTCCATAACCTCCCTGTCTCACTGGAAAGTACCAATGCAGAGCTCCACACAAATATGCCCTGAACCTGTACCGTGCATAACCTCCCTGTCTCACTGGAACGAACCATTGCAGAACACCACACAAATATGCCCTGAACCTGTACCCCTCCAAAACCTCCCTGTCTCACTGGAACGTACCAATGCAGAATTCCAAACAAATAGGCCCTGAACCTGTACCCGTCCATAACCTCTTGTCTCACTGGAACGTCCAACTGCAGAACTCCACACAAATATGCCCTGAACCTGTACCCTCCATAACTTCCCTGTCTCACTGGAATGTACCAATGAAGAACTCCAAACAAATATGCCCTGAACCTGTACCCCTCCATAACCTCCCAGTTACCCTGGAACGTACCAACGCAGAACTCCACACAAATATACCCTGAACCTGTACCCCTCCATAACCTCCCTGTCTCACTGGAACGTACCATTGCAGAACTCCACAAAAATATACCCTGAACCTGTACCCCTCCATAACCTCCCTGTCTCACTGGAACGTACCAATGCAGAAATCCACACAAATATGCCCTGAACCTGTACTCCACCTTAACCTCCCTGTCTCACTGGAACGTACCACTGCAGAACTCCACACAAATATGCCCTGAACCTGTACCCCTCCATAACCTCCCTGTCTCACTGGAACGTACCAATGCAGAAATCCACAAAAATATGCCCTGAACCTGTACTCCACCATAACCTCCCTGTCTCACTGGAACGTACCACTGTAGAACTCCACACAAATATGCCCTGAACCTGTAACCTCCATAAACTCCCTGTCTCACTGGAACGTACCAATGCAGAACTACACTCAAATTTGCCCTGAACCTGTACCCTCCATAACCTCCCTGTCTCACTGGAACGTACCAATGCAGAACTCCACACAAATATGCCCTGAACGTGTACCCTCCATAACCTCCCAGTCACACTGGAACGTACCAATGCAGAACTCCAAACATATATGCCCTTAACCTGTACCCCTTCAAAACCTCCCTGTCTCACTGGAACGTACCAATGCAGGATTCCACACAAATATGCCCTGAACCTGTACCCTCCATAACCTCCCTGTCTCACTGGAACGTACCAATGCAGAATTCCACACAAATATGCCTTGAACCTGTACCCGCCCATAACCTCCTCGTCTCACTGGAACATACCAATGCAGAACTCCACACAAATATGCCCTGAAAATGTAACCCTCCATAAACTCCCTGTCTCACTGGAACGCAACAATGCCGAAATCCACTCAAATATGCCCTGATCCTGTACCGTGCATAACCTCCCTGTCTCACAGGAACGAACCACTGCAGAACACCACACAAATATGCCCTGAACCTGTACCCCTCCAAAACCTCCCTGTCTCACTGGAACGTACCAATGCAGAATTCCAAACAAATAGGCCCTGAACCTGTACACGTCCATAAACTCCCTGTCTCACTGGAACGTCCCATTGCAGAAATCCACACAAATATGCCATGAACCGGTACCCTCCATAACCTCCCTGTCCCACTGGAAAGTACCAATGCAGAACTCCACACAAATATGCCCTGAACCTGTACCCATCCATAACCTCCCTGTCTCACTGGAACGTACCAATGCAGAACACCACACAAATATGCCCTGAACTTGTACCCTCCATAAACTCCCTGTCTCACTGGAACGTACCAATGCAGAGCTCCACACAAATATGCCCTGAACCTGTACCCCTCCATAACCTCCCAGTTACCCTGGAACGTACCAACGCAGAACTCCACACAAATATACCCTGAACCTGTACCCCTCCATAACCTCCCTGTCTCACTGGAACGTACCATTGCAGAACTCCACACACATATGCCCTGAACCTGTACCCCTCCATAACCTCCCTGTCTCACTGGAACGTACCAATGCAGAAATCCACACAAATATGCCCTGAACCTGTACTCCACCTTAACCTCCCTGTCTCACTGGAACGTCCCACTGCAGAACTCCACACAAATATGCCCTGAACCTTTAACCCTCCATAACATCCCTGTCTCACAGGAATGTACCAATGCAGAACTCCACACAAATATGCCACGAACATGTACACGTCCATAACCTCCCTGTCTCACTGGAACTTCCCACTGCAGAACTCCACACAAATCTGCCACGAACATGTACACGTCCATAACCTCCCTGTCTCACTGGAACTTCCCACTGCAGAACTCCACACAAATCTGCCATGAACCGGTATCCTCCATAACCTCCCTGTCTCACTGGAAAGTACCAATGCAGAGCTCCACACAAATATGCCCTGAACCTGTACCCGTCCATAACCTCCCTGTCTCACTGGAACGTACCACTGCAGAACTCCACACAAATATGCGGTGAACCTGTACCCTCCATAACCTCCCTGTCTCACTGGAACGTACCAATGCAGAACTCCACACAAATATGCCCTGAACCTGTACCCCCCCATAACCTCCCGGTCTCACTGGAACGTACCAATGCAGAAGTCCACACAAATGTGCCCTGAACCTGTACCCGTCCATAACCTCATGTTTCACTGGAACGTCCCACTGCAGAACTACACACAAATTTGCCCTGAACCTGTTACCCTCCATAACCTCCCTGTCTCAATGGAACGTACCAATACAGAGCTCCACACAAATATGCCCTGAACCTGTACCCCTCCATAACCTCCCTGTCTCACTGGAACGTACCAATGCAGAAATCCACACAAATGTGCCCTGAACCTGTACCCGTCCATAACCTCATGTCTCACTGGAACGTCCAACTGCAGAACTCCACACAAATATGCCCTGAACCTGTACCCTCCCAGAACCTCCTTGTCTCACTGGAATGTACCAATGCAGAACTCCACAAAAATTTGCCCTGAACCTGTACCCCTCCATAACCTCCCTGTCTCACTGGAACGTAGCAATGCAGAAATCCACACAAATATGCCTTGAACCTGTACTCCAACTTAACCTCTCTGTCTCAATGGAACGTACCACTGCAGAACTACACACAAATATGACCTGAACCTGTACACCTCCATAACCTACCTGTCTCACTGGAACATACCAATGCAAAAATCCACAAAAATATGCCCTGAACCTGTACTCCACCATAACCTCCCTGTCTCACTGGAACTTCCCACTGCAGAACTCCACACAAATCTGCCATGAACCGGTATCCTCCATAACCTCCCTGTCTCACTGGAAAGTACCAATGCAGAGCTCCACACAAATATGCCCTGAACCTGTACCGTGCATAACCTCCCTGTCTCACTGGAACGAACCATTGCAGAACACCACACAAATATGCCCTGAACCTGTACCCCTCCAAAACCTCCCTGTCTCACTGGAACGTACCAATGCAGAATTCCAAACAAATAGGCCCTGAACCTGTACACGTCCATAAACTCCCTGTCTCACTGGAACGTCCCATTGCAGAAATCCACACAAATATGCCATGAACCGGTACCCTCCATAACCTCCCTGTCCCACTGGAAAGTACCAATGCAGAATTCCACACAAATATGCCCTGAACCTGTACCCATCCATAACCTCCCTGTCTCACTGGAACGTACCAATGCAGAACACCACACAAATATGCCCTGAACTTGTACCCTCCATAAACTCCCTGTCTCACTGGAACGTACCAATGCAGCACTCCACACAAATATGCCCTTTACCTGTACCCTCCATAACCTCCCTGTCTCACTGGAACGAACCAATGCAGAATTCCACACAAATATGCCCTGAACCTGTACCCACCCAGAACCTCCTTGTCTCACTGGAATGTACCAATGCAGAACTCCACAAAAATTTGCCCTGAACCTGTACCCCTCCATAACCTCCCTGTCTCACTGGAACGTACCAATGCAAAAATCCACAAAAATATGCCCTGAACCTGTACTCCACCATAACCTCCCTGTCTCACTGGAACGTACCACTGCAGAACTCCACACAAATATGCCCTGATCCTGTACCCTCCATAACCTTCCTGTCTCACTGGAACGTACCAATGCAGAACTACACTCAAATTTGCCCTGAACCTGTACCCTCCATAACCTCCCTGTCTCACTGGAACGTACCAATGCAAAAATCCACAAAAATATGCCCTGAACCTGTACTCCACCATAACATCCCTGTCTCACTGGAACGTACCACTGCAGAACTCCACACAAATATGCCCTGATCCTGTACCCTCCATAACCTTCCTGTCTCACTGGAACGTACCAATGCAGAACTACACTCAAATTTGCCCTGAACCTGTACCCTCCATAACCTCCCTGTCTCACTGGAACGTACCAATGCAGAACTCCACACAAATGTGCCCTGAACCTGTACCCTCCATAACTTCCCTGTCTCACAGGAACGTACCAATGCAGAACTCCACACAAATATGCCCTGAACCTGTACCCCTCCATAACCTCCCTGTCTCACTGGAACGTACCAATGCAGAAATCCACAAAAATATGCCCTGAACCTGTACTCCACCATAACCTCCCTGTCTCACTGGAACGTACCACTGTAGAACTCCACACAAATATGCCCTGAACCTGTAACCTCCATAAACTCCCTGTCTCACTGGAACGTACCAATGCCGAAATCCACTCAAATATGCCCTGATCCTGTACCGTGCATAACCTCCCTGTCTCACAGGAACGAACCATTGCAGAACACCACACAAATATGCCCTGAACCTGTACCCCTCCAAAACCTCCCTGTCTCACTGGAACGTACCAATGCAGAATTCCAAACAAATAGGCCCTGAACCTGTACACGTCCATAAACTCCCTGTCTCACTGGAACGTCCCATTGCAGAAATCCACACAAATATGCCATGAACCGGTACCCTCCATAACCTCCCTGTCCCACTGGAAAGTACCAATGCAGAACTCCACACAAATATGCCCTGAACCTGTACCCATCCATAACCTCCCTGTCTCACTGGAACGTACCAATGCAGAACACCACACAAATATGCCCTGAACTTGTACCCTCCATAAACTCCCTGTCTCACTGGAACGTACCAATGCAGAGCTCCACACAAATATGCCCTGAACCTGTACCCCTCCATAACCTCCCAGTTACCCTGGAACGTACCAACGCAGAACTCCACACAAATATACCCTGAACCTGTACCCCTCCATAACCTCCCTGTCTCACTGGAACGTACCATTGCAGAACTCCACACACATATGCCCTGAACCTGTACCCCTCCATAACCTCCCTGTCTCACTGGAACGTACCAATGCAGAAATCCACACAAATATGCCCTGAACCTGTACTCCACCTTAACCTCCCTGTCTCACTGGAACGTCCCACTGCAGAACTCCACACAAATATGCCCTGAACCTTTAACCCTCCATAACAACCCTGTCTTACAGGAATGTACCAATGCAGAACTCCACACAAATATGCCACGAACATGTACACGTCCATAACCTCCCTGTCTCACTGGAACTTCCCACTGCAGAACTCCACACAAATCTGCCATGAACCGGTATCCTCCATAACCTCCCTGTCTCACTGGAAAGTACCAATGCAGAGCTCCACACAAATATGCCCTGAACCTGTACCCGTCCATAACCTCCCTGTCTCACTGGAACGTACCACTGCAGAACTCCACACAAATATGCGGTGAACCTGTACCCTCCATAACCTCCCTGTCTCACTGGAACGTACCAATGTAGAACTACACACAAATTTGCCCTGAACCTGTACCCCTCCATAACCTCCCTGTCTCACTGGAACGTACCAATGCAGAACTCCACACAAATATGCCCTGAACCTGTACCCCCCCATAACCTCCCGGTCTCACTGGAACGTACCAATGCAGAAGTCCACACAAATGTGCCCTGAACCTGTACCCGTCCATAACCTCATGTCTCACTGGAACGTCCCACTGCAGAACTACACACAAATTTGCCCTGAACCTGTAACCCTCCATAACCTCCCTGTCTCAATGGAACGTACCAATACAGAGCTCCACACAAATATGCCCTGAACCTGTACCCCTCCATAACCTCCCTGTCTCACTGGAACGTACCAATGCAGAAATCCACACAAATGTGCCCTGAACCTGTACCCGTCCATAACCTCATGTCTCACTGGAACGTCCAACTGCAGAACTCCACACAAATATGCCCTGAACCTGTACCCTCCCAGAACCTCCTTGTCTCACTGGAATGTACCAATGCAGAACTCCACAAAAATTTGCCCTGAACCTGTACCCCTCCATAACCTCCCTGTCTCACTGGAACGTAGCAATGCAGAAATCCACACAAATATGCCTTGAACCTTTACTCCAACTTAACCTCTCTGTCTCAATGGAACGTACCACTGCAGAACTACACACAAATATGACCTGAACCTGTACACCTCCATAACCTACCTGTCTCACTGGAACATACCAATGCAAAAATCCACAAAAATATGCCCTGAACCTGTACTCCACCATAACCTCCCTGTCTCACTGGAACTTCCCACTGCAGAACTCCACACAAATCTGCCATGAACCGGTATCCTCCATAACCTCCCTGTCTCACTGGAAAGTACCAATGCAGAGCTCCACACAAATATGCCCTGAACCTGTACCGTGCATAACCTCCCTGTCTCACTGGAACGAACCATTGCAGAACACCACACAAATATGCCCTGAACCTGTACCCCTCCAAAACCTCCCTGTCTCACTGGAACGTACCAATGCAGAATTCCAAACAAATAGGCCCTGAACCTGTACACGTCCATAAACTCCCTGTCTCACTGGAACGTCCCATTGCAGAAATCCACACAAATATGCCATGAACCGGTACCCTCCATAACCTCCCTGTCCCACTGGAAAGTACCAATGCAGAATTCCACACAAATATGCCCTGAACCTGTACCCATCCATAACCTCCCTGTCTCACTGGAACGTACCAATGCAGAACACCACACAAATATGCCCTGAACTTGTACCCTCCATAAACTCCCTGTCTCACTGGAACGTACCAATGCAGCACTCCACACAAATATGCCCTTTACCTGTACCCTCCATAACCTCCCTGTCTCACTGGAACGAACCAATGCAGAATTCCACACAAATATGCCCTGAACCTGTACCCACCCAGAACCTCCTTGTCTCACTGGAATGTACCAATGCAGAACTCCACAAAAATTTGCCCTGAACCTGTACCCCTCCATAACCTCCCTGTCTCACTGGAACGTACCAATGCAAAAATCCACAAAAATATGCCCTGAACCTGTACTCCACCATAACCTCCCTGTCTCACTGGAACGTACCACTGCAGAACTCCACACAAATATGCCCTGATCCTGTACCCTCCATAACCTTCCTGTCTCACTGGAACGTACCAATGCAGAACTACACTCAAATTTGCCCTGAACCTGTACCCTCCATAACCTCCCTGTCTCACTGGAACGTACCAATGCAAAAATCCACAAAAATATGCCCTGAACCTGTACTCCACCATAACATCCCTGTCTCACTGGAACGTACCACTGCAGAACTCCACACAAATATGCCCTGATCCTGTACCCTCCATAACCTTCCTGTCTCACTGGAACGTACCAATGCAGAACTACACTCAAATTTGCCCTGAACCTGTACCCTCCATAACCTCCCTGTCTCACTGGAACGTACCAATGCAGAACTCCACACAAATGTGCCCTGAACCTGTACCCTCCATAACTTCCCTGTCTCACAGGAACGTACCAATGCAGAACTCCACACAAATATGCCCTGAACCTGTACCCGTCCATAACCTCCCTGTCTCACTGGAACGTCCCACTGCAGAAATCCACACAAATATGCCCTGAACGTGTACCCTCCGTAACCTCCCAGTCACACTGGAACGTACCAATGCAGAACTCCAAACAAATATGCCCTGAACGTGTACCCTCCGTAACCTCCCAGTCACACTGGAACGTACCAATGCAGAACTCCAAACAAATATGCCCTGAACCTGTACCCCACCAAAACCTCCCTGTCTCACTGGAACGTACCAATGCAGAACTCCACAAAAATATGCCCTGAACCTGTACCCTCCATAACCTCCCTGTCGCACTGGAACGTACCAATGCAGAACTCCACACAAATTTGCCCTGAACCTGTACCCCTCCATAATCTCCCTGTCTCACTGGAACATACCAATGCAGAACTCCACAGAAACATGCCCTGAACCTGTACCCCTCCATAACCTCCCTGTCTCTCTGGAACGTACCAAAGCAGAAATTCACAGAAAATGCCCTGAACCTGTACCCCTCCATAAACTCATGTCTCACTGGAACGTCCCACTGCAGAACTGCACACAAATTTGCCCTGAACCTGTACCCCTCCATAACCTCCCTGTCTCACTGGAACGTAGCAATGCAGAAATCCACACAAATATGCCTTGAACCTGTACTCCAACTTAACCTCTCTGTCTCAATGGAACGTACCACTGCAGAACTACACACAAATATGCCCTGAACCTGTACACCTCCATAACCTCCCTGTCTCACTGGAACATACCAATGCAAAAATCCACAAAAATATGCCCTGAACCTGTACTCCACCATAACCTCCCTGTCTCACTGGAACTTCCCACTGCAGAACTCCACACAAATCTGCCATGAACCGGTATCCTCCATAACCTCCCTGTCTCACTGGAAAGTACCAATGCAGAGCTCCACACAAATATGCCCTGAACCTGTACCGTGCATAACCTCCCTGTCTCACTGGAACGAACCATTGCAGAACACCACACAAATATGCCCTGAACCTGTACCCCTCCAAAACCTCCCTGTCTCACTGGAACGTACCAATGCAGAATTCCAAACAAATAGGCCCTGAACCTGTACACGTCCATAAACTCCCTGTCTCACTGGAACGTCCCATTGCAGAAATCCACAAAAATATGCCATGAACCGGTACCCTCCATAACCTCCCTGTCCCACTGGAAAGTACCAATGCAGAATTCCACACAAATATGCCCTGAACCTGTACCCATCCATAACCTCCCTGTCTCACTGGAACGTACCAATGCAGAACACCACACAAATATGCCCTGAACTTGTACCCTCCATAAACTCCCTGTCTCACTGGAACGTACCAATGCAGCACTCCACACAAATATGCCCTTTACCTGTACCCTCCATAACCTCCCTGTCTCACTGGAACGAACCAATGCAGAATTCCACACAAATATGCCCTGAACCTGTACCCACCCAGAACCTCCTTGTCTCACTGGAATGTACCAATGCAGAACTCCACAAAAATTTGCCCTGAACCTGTACCCCTCCATAACCTCCCTGTCTCACTGGAACGTACCAATGCAAAAATCCACAAAAATATGCCCTGAACCTGTACTCCACCATAACCTCCCGGTCTCACTGGAACGTACCACTGCAGAACTCCACACAAATATGCCCTGATCCTGTACCCTCCATAACCTTCCTGTCTCACTGGAACGTACCAATGCAGAACTACACTCAAATTTGCCCTGAACCTGTACCCTCCATAACCTCCCTGTCTCACTGGAACGTACCAATGCAGAACTCCACACAAATGTGCCCTGAACCTGTACCCTCCATAACTTCCCTGTCTCACAGGAACGTACCAATGCAGAACTCCACACAAATATGCCCTGAACCTGTACCCGTCCATAACCTCCCTGTCTCACTGGAACGTCCCACTGCAGAAATCCACACAAATATGCCCTGAACGTGTACCCTCCGTAACCTCCCAGTCACACTGGAACGTACCAATGCCGAACTCCAAACAAATATGCACTGAACCTATACCCCTCCATAACCTCCCAGTCACACTGGAACGTACCAACGCAGAACTCCAAACAAATATTCCCTGAACCTGTACCCCACCAAAACCTCCCTGTCTCACTGGAACGTACCAATGCAGAACTCCACAAAAATATGCCCTGAACCTGTACCCTCCATAACCTCCCTGTCGCACTGGAACGTACCAATGCAGAACTCCACACAAATTTGCCCTGAACCTGTACCCCTCCATAATCTCCCTGTCTCACTGGAACATACCAATGCAGAACTCCACAGAAACATGCCCTGAACCTGTACCCCTCCATAACCTCCCTGTCTCTCTGGAACGTACCAAAGCAGAAATTCACAGAAAATGCCCTGAACCTGTACCCCTCCATAACCTCATGTCTCACTGGAACGTCCCACTGCAGAACTACACACAAATTTGCCCTGAACCTGTACCCCTCCATAACCTCCCTGTCTCACTGGAACGTACCAATGCAGAGCTCCACACAAATATGCTCTGAACCTGTACCCCTCCATAACCTCCCTGTCTCACTGGAACGTACCATTGCAGAACTCCACACAAATAAGCCCTGAACCTGTACCCCTCCTTAACCTCCCTGTCTCACTGGAACGTACCAATGCAGAAATCCACACAAATATGCCCTGAACCTGTACTCCACCTTAACCTCCCTGTCTCACTGGAACGTCCCACTGCAGAACTCCACACAAATATGCCCTGAACCTTTAACCCTCCATAACATCCCTGTCTCACTGGAATGTACCAATGCAGAACTCCACACAAATATGCCACGAACATGTACACGTCCATAATCTCCCTGTCTCACTGGAACGTCCCACTGCAGAACTCCACACAAATCTGCCATGAACCGGTATCCTCCATATCCTCCCTGTCTCACTGGAAAGTACCAATGCAGAGCTCCACACAAATATGCCCTGAACCTGTACCCGTCCATAACCTCCCTGTCTCACTGGAACGTACCACTGCAGAACTCCACACAAATATGCGGTGAACCTGTACCCTCCATAACCTCCCTGTCTCACTGGAACGTACCAATGTAGAACTACACACAAATTTGCCCTGAACCTGTACCCCTCCATAACCTCATGTCTCACTGGAACGTCCCACTGCAGAACTACACACAAATTTGCCCTGAACCTGTAACCCTCCATAACCTACCTGTCTCAATGGAACGTACCAATGCAGAGCTCCACACAAATATGCCCTGAACCTGTACCCCTCCATAACCTCCCTGTCTCACTGGAACGTACCAATGCAGAAATCCACACAAATGTGCCCTGAACCTGTACCCGTCCATAACCTCATGTCTCACTGGAACGTCCAACTGCAGAACTCCACACAAATATGCCCTGAACCTGTACCCACCCAGAACCTCCTTGTCTCACTGGAATGTACCAATGCAGAACTCCACAAAAATTTGCCCTGAACCTGTACCCCTCCATAACCTCCCTGTCTCACTGGAACGTAGCAATGCAGAAATCCACACAAATATGCCCTGAACCTGTACTCCAACTTAACCTCTCTGTCTCAATGGAACGTACCACTGCAGAACTCCACACAAATATGCCCTGAACCTGTACAACTCCATAACCTCCCGGTCTCACTGGAACGTACCAATGCAAAAATCCACAAAAATATGCCCTGAACCTGTACTCCACCATAACCTCCCTGTCTGACTGGAACGTACCACTGCAGAACTCCACACAAATATGCCCTGAACCTTTAAACCTCCATAACATCCCTGTCTCACTGGAATGTACCAATGCAGAACTCCACACAAATATGCCACGAACATGTACACGTCCATAACCTCCCTGTCTCACTGGAACGTACCAATGCAAAAATCCACAAAAATATGCCCTGAACCTGTACTCCACCATAACCTCCCTGTCTGACTGGAACGTACCACTGCAGAACTCCACACAAATATGCCCTGAACCTTTAACCCTCCATAACATCCCTGTCTCACTGGAATGTACCAATGCAGAACTCCACACAAATATGCCACGAACATGTACACGTCCATAACCTCCCTGTCTCACTGGAACGTCCCACTGCAGAACTCCACACAAATCTGCCATGAACCGGTATCCTCCATAACCTCCCTGTCTCACTGGAAAGTACCAATGCAGAGCTCCACACAAATATGCCCTGAACCTGTACCCGTCCATACCCTCCCTGTCTCACTGGAACGTACCACTGCAGAACTCCACACAAATATGCGGTGAACCTGTACCCTCCATAACCTCCCTGTCTCACTGGAACGTACCAATGTAGAACTACACACAAATTTGCCCTGAACCTGTACCCCTCCATAACCTCCCTGTCTCACTGGAACGTACCAATGCAGAACTCCACACAAATATGCCCTGAACCTGTACCCCTCCATAACCTCCCGGTCTCACTGGAACGTACCAATGCAGAAGTCCACACAAATGTGCCCTGAACCTGTACCCGTCCATAACCTCATGTCTCACTGGAACGTCCCACTGCAGAACTACACACAAATTTGCCCTAAACCTGTAACCCTCCATAACCTACCTGTCTCAATGGAACGTACCAATGCAGAGCTCCACACAAATATGCCCTCTACCTGTACCCCTCCATAACCTCCCTGTCTCACTGGAACGTACCAATGCAGAAATCCACACAAATGTGCCCTGAACCTGTACCCGTCCATAACCTCATGTCTCACTGGAACGTCCAACTGCAGAACTCCACACAAATATGCCCTGAACCTGTACCCACCCAGAACCTCCTTGTCTCACTGGAATGTACCAATGCAGAACTCCACAAAAATTTGCCCTGAACCTGTACCCCTCCATAACCTCCCTGTCTCACTGGAACGTAGCAATGCAGAAATCCACACAAATATGCCCTGAACCTGTACTCCAACTTAACCTCTCTGTCTCAATGGAACGTACCACTGCAGAACTCCACACAAATATGCCCTGAACCTGTACACCTCCATAACCTCCCGGTCTCACTGGAACGTACCAATGCAAAAATCCACAAAAATATGCCCTGAACCTGTACTCCACCATAACCTCCCTGTCTGACTGGAACGTACCACTGCAGAACTCCACACAAATATGCCCTGATCCTGAACCCTCCATAACCTCCCTGTCTCACTGGAACGTACCAATGCAGAACTACACTCAAATTTGCCCTGAACCTGTACCCTCCATAACCTCCCTGTCTCACTGGAACGTACCAATGCAGAACTCCACACAAATGTGCCCTGAACCTTTAACCCTCCATAACATCCCTGTCTCACTGGAATGTACCAATGCAGAACTCCACACAAATATGCCACGAACATGTACACGTCCATAACCTCCCTGTCTCACTGGAACGTCCCACTGCAGAACTCCACACAAATCTGCCATGAACCGGTATCCTCCATAACCTCCCTGTCTCACTGGAAAGTACCAATGCAGAACTCCACACAAATATGCCCTGAACCTGTACCCGTCCATAACCTCCCTGTCTCACTGGAACGTACCACTGCAGAACTCCACACAAATATGCGCTGAACCTGTACCCTCCATAACCTCCCTGTCTCACTGGAACGTACCAATGTAGAACTATACACAAATTTGCCCTGAACCTGTACCCCTCCATAACCTCCCTGTCTCACTGGAACGTACCAATGCAGAACTCCACACAAATATGCCCTGAACTTGTACCCCTCCATAACCTCCCGGTCTCACTGGAACGTACCAATGCAGAAGTCCACACAAATGTGCCCTGAACCTGTACCCGTCCATAACCTCATATCTCACTGGAACGTCCCACTGCAGAACTACACACAAATCTGCGCTGAACCTGTACCCCTCCATAACCTCCCTGTCTCAATGGAACGTACCAATGCAGAGCTTCACACAAATATGCCCTGAACCTGTAACCCTCCATAACCTCCCTGTCTCACTGGAACGTACCAATGCAGAAATCCACACAAATGTGCCCTGAACCTGTACCCGTCCATAACCTCTTGTCTCACTGGAACGTCCAACTGCAGAACTCCACACAAATATGCCCTGAACATGTACCCTCCATAACTTCCCTGTCTCACTGGAATGTACCAATGAAGAACTCCAAACAAATATGCCCTGAACCTGTACCCCTCTATAACCTCCCAGTTACCCTGGAACGTAGCAACGCAGAACTCCACACAAATATACCCTGAACCTGTACCCCTCCATAACCTCCCTGTCTCACTGGAACGTACCATTGCAGAACTCCACAAAAATATACCCTGAACCTGTACCCCTCCATAACCTCCCTGTCACACTGGAACGTACCAATGCAGAAATCCACACAAATATGCCCTGAACCTGTACTCCACCTTAACCTCCCTGTCTCACTGGAACGTACCACTGCAGAACTCCACACAAATATGCCCTGAACCTGTACCCCTCCATAACCTCCCTGTCTCACTGGAACGTACCAATGCAGAAATCCACAAAAATATGCCCTGAACCTGTACTCCACCATAACCTCCCTGTCTCACTGGAACGTACCACTGCAGAACTCCACACAAATATGCCCTGAACCTGTAACCTCCATAAACTCCCTGTCTCACTGGAACGTACCAATGCAGAACTACACTCAAATTTGCCCTGAACCTGTACCCTCCATAACCTCCCTGTCTCACTTGAACGTACCAATGCAGAACTCCACACAAATATGCCCTGAACGTGTACCCTCCATAACCTCCCAGTCACACTGGAACGTACCAATGCAGAACTCCAAACATATATGCCCTTAACCTGTACCCCTTCAAAACCTCCCTGTCTCACTGGAACGTACCAATGCAGGATTCCACACAAATATGCCCTGAACCTGTACCCTCCATAACCTCCCTGTCTCACTGGAACGTACCAATGCAGAATTCCACACAAATATGCCTTGAACCTGTACCCGCCCATAACCTCCTCGTCTCACTGGAACATACCAATGCAGAACTCCACACAAATATGCCCTGAAAATGTAACCCTCCATAAACTCCCTGTCTCACTGGAACGCACCAATGCCGAAATCCACTCAAATATGCCCTGATCCTGTACCGTGCATAACCTCCCTGTCTCACTGGAACGAACCATTGCAGAACACCACACAAATATGCCCTGAACCTGTACCCCTCCAAAACCTCCCTGTCTCACTGGAACGTACCAATGCAGAATTCCAAACAAATAGGCCCTGAACCTGTACACGTCCATAAACTCCCTGTCTCACTGGAACGTCCCATTGCAGAAATCCAGACAAATATGCCATGAACCGGTACCCTCCATAACCTCCCTGTCCCACTGGAAAGTACCAATGCAGAACTCCACACAAATATGCCCTGAACCTGTACCCATCCATAACCTCCCTGTCTCACTGGAACGTACCAATGCAGAACACCACACAAATATGCCCTGAACTTGTACCCTCCATAAACTCCCTGTCTCACTGGAACGTACCAATGCAGAGCTCCACACAAATATGCCCTGAACCTGTACCCCTCCATAACCTCCCAGTTACCCTGGAACGTACCAACGCAGAACTCCACACAAATATACCCTGAACCTGTACCCCTCCATAACCTCCCTGTCTCACTGGAACGTACCATTGCAGAACTCCACACAAATATGCCCTGAACCTGTACCCCTCCATAACCTCCCTGTCTCACTGGAACGTACCAATGCAGAAATCCACACAAATATGCCCTGAACCTGTACTCCACCTTAACCTCCCTGTCTCACTGGAACGTCCCACTGCAGAACTCCACACAAATATGCCCTGAACCTTTAACCCTCCATAACATCCCTGTCTCACAGGAATGTACCAATGCAGAACTCCACACAAATATGCCACGAACATGTACACGTCCATAACCTCCCTGTCTCACTGGAACTTCCCACTGCAGAACTCCACACAAATCTGCCATGAACCGGTATCCTCCATAACCTCCCTGTCTCACTGGAAAGTACCAATGCAGAGCTCCACACAAATATGCCCTGAACCTGTACCCGTCCATAACCTCCCTGTCTCACTGGAACGTACCACTGCAGAACTCCACACAAATATGCGGTGAACCTGTACCCTCCATAACCTCCCTGTCTCACTGGAACGTACCAATTTGGAACTACACACAAATTTGCCCTGAACCTGTACCCCTCCATAACCTCCCTGTCTCACTGGAACGTACCAATGCAGAACTCCACACAAATATGCCCTGAACCTGTACCCCTCCATAACCTCCCGGTCTCACTGGAACGTACCAATGCAGAAGTCCACACAAATGTGCCCTGAACCTGTACCCGTCCATAACCTCATGTCTCACTGGAACGTCCCACTGCAGAACTACACACAAATTTGCCCTGAACCTGTAACCCTCCATAACCTCCCTGTCTCAATGGAACGTACCAATGCAGAGCTCCACACAAATATGCCCTGAACCTGTACCCCTCCATAACCTCCCTGTCTCACTGGAACGTACCAATGCAGAAATCCACACAAATGTGCCCTGAACCTGTACCCGTCCATAACCTCATGTCTCACTGGAACGTACCAATGCAGAAATCCACACAAATATGCCTTGAACCTGTACCCGCCCATAACCTCCTCGTCTCACTGGAACATACCAATGCAGAACTCCACACAAATATGCCCTGAAAATGTAACCCTCCATAAACTCCCTGTCTCACTGGAACGCACCAATGCCGAAATCCACTCAAATATGCCCTGATCCTGTACCGTGCATAACCTCCCTGTCTCACTGGAACGAACCATTGCAGAACACCACACAAATATGCCCTGAACCTGTACCCCTCCAAAACCTCCCTGTCTCACTGGAACGTACCAATGCAGAATTCCAAACAAATAGGCCCTGAACCTGTACACGTCCATAAACTCCCTGTCTCACTGGAACGTCCCATTGCAGAAATCCAGACAAATATGCCATGAACCGGTACCCTCCATAACCTCCCTGTCCCACTGGAAAGTACCAATGCAGAACTCCACACAAATATGCCCTGAACCTGTACCCATCCATAACCTCCCTGTCTCACTGGAACGTACCAATGCAGAACACCACACAAATATGCCCTGAACTTGTACCCTCCATAAACTCCCTGTCTCACTGGAACGTACCAATGCAGAGCTCCACACAAATATGCCCTGAACCTGTACCCCTCCATAACCTCCCAGTTACCCTGGAACGTACCAACGCAGAACTCCACACAAATATACCCTGAACCTGTACCCCTCCATAACCTCCCTGTCTCACTGGAACGTACCATTGCAGAACTCCACACAAATATGCCCTGAACCTGTACCCCTCCATAACCTCCCTGTCTCACTGGAACGTACCAATGCAGAAATCCACACAAATATGCCCTGAACCTGTACTCCACCTTAACCTCCCTGTCTCACTGGAACGTCCCACTGCAGAACTCCACACAAATATGCCCTGAACCTTTAACCCTCCATAACATCCCTGTCTCACAGGAATGTACCAATGCAGAACTCCACACAAATATGCCACGAACATGTACACGTCCATAACCTCCCTGTCTCACTGGAACTTCCCACTGCAGAACTCCACACAAATCTGCCATGAACCGGTATCCTCCATAACCTCCCTGTCTCACTGGAAAGTACCAATGCAGAGCTCCACACAAATATGCCCTGAACCTGTACCCGTCCATAACCTCCCTGTCTCACTGGAACGTACCACTGCAGAACTCCACACAAATATGCGGTGAACCTGTACCCTCCATAACCTCCCTGTCTCACTGGAACGTACCAATTTGGAACTACACACAAATTTGCCCTGAACCTGTACCCCTCCATAACCTCCCTGTCTCACTGGAACGTACCAATGCAGAACTCCACACAAATATGCCCTGAACCTGTACCCCTCCATAACCTCCCGGTCTCACTGGAACGTACCAATGCAGAAGTCCACACAAATGTGCCCTGAACCTGTACCCGTCCATAACCTCATGTCTCACTGGAACGTCCCACTGCAGAACTACACACAAATTTGCCCTGAACCTGTAACCCTCCATAACCTCCCTGTCTCAATGGAACGTACCAATGCAGAGCTCCACACAAATATGCCCTGAACCTGTACCCCTCCATAACCTCCCTGTCTCACTGGAACGTACCAATGCAGAAATCCACACAAATGTGCCCTGAACCTGTACCCGTCCATAACCTCATGTCTCACTGGAACGTCCAACTGCAGAACTCCACACAAATATGCCCTGAACCTGTACCCACCCAGAACCTCCTTGTCTCACTGGAATGTACCAATGCAGAACTCCACAAAAATTTGCCCTGAACCTGTACCCCTCCATAACCTCCCTGTCTCACTGGAACGTAGCAATGCAGAAATCCACACAAATATGCCCTGAACCTGTACTCCAACTTAACCTCTCTGTCTCAATGGAACGTACCACTGCAGAACTACACACAAATATGCCCTGAACCTGTACACCTCCATAACCTCCCTGTCTCACTGGAACGTACCAATGCAAAAATCCACAAAAATATGCCCTGAACCTGTACTCCACCATAACCTCCCTGTCTCACTGGAACTTCCCACTGCAGAACTCCACACAAATCTGCCATGAACCGGTATCCTCCATAACCTCCCTGTCTCACTGGAAAGTACCAATGCAGAGCTCCACACAAATATGCCCTGAACCTGTACCCGTCCATAACCTCCCTGTCTCACTGGAACGTACCACTGCAGAACTCCACACAAATATGCGGTGAACCTGTACCCTCCATAACCTCCCTGTCTCACTGGAACGTACCAATGTAGAACTATACACAAATTTGCCCTGAACCTGTACCCCTCCATAACCTCCCTGTCTCACTGGAACGTACCAATGCAGAACTCCACACAAATATGCCCTGAACTTGTACCCCTCCAGAACCTCCCGGTCTCACTGGAACGTACCAATGCAGAAGTCCACACAAATGTGCCCTGAACCTGTACCCGTCCATAACCTCATATCTCACTGGAACGTCCCACTGCAGAACTACACACAAATTTGCCCTGAACCTGTACCCCTCCATAACCTCCCTGTCTCAATGGAACGTACCAATGCAGAGCTTCACACAAATATGCCCTGAACCTGTAACCCTCCATAACCTCCCTGTCTCACTGGAACGTACCAATGCAGAACTCCAAACAAATATGCCCTTAACCTGTACCCCTCCAAAACCTCCCTGTCTCACTGGAACGTACCAATGCAGGATTTCACACAAATATGCCCTGAACCTGTACCCTCCATAACCTCTCTGTCTCACTGGAACGCACCAATGCCGAAATCCACTCAAATATGCCCTGATCCTGTACCGTGCATAACCTCCCTGTCTCACTGGAACGAACCATTGCAGAACACCACACAAATATGCCCTGAACCTGTACCCCTCCAAAACCTCCCTGTCTCACTGGAACGTACGTCGTTTCTCGACGACTTGCAAAACCCACACTTGTGTGACGTTAAGGGCGCTTCAGTAACAGAGGTTTCTACGGAGAACTTTGCTCTGATGATGATGATGATGATGGAGAAGTGTCAGATAGTACATACTGTCAGGAAATATATGGTCCTGCACTTGAGCAGATGAAATAAAATGGAAGGCTATTTTTTCAACGCAGAGGAAATTGGAAAATCGGAGGTGCAAAGGGACTCTAAGTTCCTCGTCCAGCATTCTCTGAGGGTTGATATGCAGGTTCCGAAAGTGGTGAGGAAGGCCAATGCGATGTTCGCGATCATTTCCAGGGGAATGGGGTATGGATGCATCAATGGGATTTTCAAGTTTTTAAATGCACTGACGTGGCCTTACCTTGAGTATTATGAGCAGTTTGGAGCCCCTTGTCTGAGATAGGATATGCTATCACTGAAGACGGTCCAAAGGTGGTTTAGAAAATTATTCCCGGGTTGAAAGCTTTGTCATGCGAGAAGCATGTGACGGTTCTGGGTCTCTACTCACGGGAATTCAGCAGTGTCAGTGGTTCCTCCTTCAACCACCCCTTGATCTCTTTCAGTGTCTATCACTCGTGTCACCCAGCTGACTAATGTACCTTGTCTCACGTGTCCATCACTCATGTCTCCCGACTGGCTACTGGACGGTGTCTCCCCGTGTCTATCACTCGAGTCACCTGGAGGTTTAGGCGCTCCTGCTCCATGACTAAACTTACCTTAATTCAGTTTCAACAGCAGCTGATAAATATATTGATCCCCTGCTGGAACTAGTCGGCGAGACCTCTCTCGGAAAGAGGTGCCCTGTGTTGCTCTAATAGAGCGGCAAGTACTTAAGGAAAAAAAAACACAAATTCAGACCAGCCAGTGGAAAAGGCGTCTTCGCGTTCCAACATTTTATCAGTTAATCCCTGTTTCCATTACTCGAACATTTCAGCAAATGTGGAGTTTCCTGTCGCTCTAGCTGCTCCCAGAACGTAACATAACAGGTTTAGACGGGATGCACCTCACAGTTCCTCCTGTCCGCTAATCAATCTACTTAGCAGGAACTTGCACCTTCACAAAAGCAGCTCTGAACGGTGAATGGACAAGATATTCAAAAAGTGTCATGGGGAGAAGTGGGCAGTGGACCCAAAAGCACGACACAGACACTGAACAACCAGGAACAGGACTAGGCTTGAGAAGGAAGCAAGGGAAGAGAAGAAGAAAAGACGCTGGACATGTCACAGGCCCCGGACGAGACCAGGATTCCGGCTCTGGACTAGGACTTGACAAGGAGAGCGGAACCAGGACAATGGAACTGGGTACAAGGAGCCTGGGCTCAGACTCCCAGTCAGAGACTGGACAAGGACCCAGACCCTGGGTCTTCACTCGGGCTCAGACTCCAGAACCCGGCGAGGACAAGACAGGGCTACAGGACGCGGTGTTGGCACAGGACTAGTCGTGAGACTATTGGACAGGACAAGGGGTCCCCAGCACAGGACGAGGGAATCCCAGCACCGGGCTGGGCGAGGCATATCGACAAGATGAGGACGCAGAGCCGAGGCTTGGACAGGACAAGGACCTAGGACGTGACTGGGACTGGATGAGACCCCGAAGCCTTGACTTGGTCGAAGAAGGGAGGGGGACGCAGAACACAGACCCTAGTAAGAGACAGGAACATGCAAAACCGAGCCGGGACCCCTCCTTGGATACAGGACGGAGGGCTGGGACTCATTAAGCATAACACAGAGCCGGGAATCCTCCTTGGATGCAGGACATAGGGTTGGGACTCATTACACAGAACGCTGAACACGACGAGACAGTTCCCAAAGTTAGGAAGCGGCAAAACGGCCGGACCTACCTAGCGAAGACATGGGCACGGTTAGGCAGTTCCCAACGCTAGGTAGCCGCAAAACGACTGGACCTACCTAGCGAAGGCGTGGACAGGAACAGACAGTTCCAAACAGGGCGAGGCTCCAGACACAGGAAAAGCGAGGCAAGACTCCAGACAGAGTCAAGGCGAGTCAACACCCCAGAGGAGGCAAGGCTCCAGGGGAGGCAAGGCAAGGCTAGTCTGCAGGTGAGGCAAGGCTCCAGGCAGAGACGAGGCGAGGCAAGGCTCCCGGCAGGAAGGTTAGGGGGAGGGATACAGACGGCGGCTTTGGACAGGAACGATCCAGCAGACAGAGGCTGAATCCTGAAGCTATTTATGATGCCAGCCCAAACGAGAATAAGCTGCCTCAACAGAAACTGGGGAAACCCGGAAAACCTGGAATAAGGAACTAGACTGGACCGTGAACCGGAATGTGGATTTCACGGACCGGATCATGACAAAAAGTTCTCTCTGTTCCTCTCTTCGCATGCTCCTTGGAGTCCATCTATTTCAATGTAATCTGGGCAGACCAACGATGTTGTGTCAATAGTCTCAGTTACTCCAACATCTGCTTCCGTAAGTACCAGCTTCAAGGAAAATTATCCATCGTAGGGGTACTCGTCAGTACTCACCCCGGAATATCAAGGGCACTCACTGGCGCCAAAGGCAAATGCGTCGGACACCGGTTGTAAGTGGATCTGTAAAGCAAATTATCGTCTGAACTTGTGTAAATTATGTCTCCAGCATAAACACCATCAATCTGTTGAGATACATCAGAGCTTGGCCGCAGTATCCCTGCAGGAATAGCATTTTTCGCACTCCCGCTTAAAATGTCTATCTTCCCGTCAGTTGCAACAGAAAACGCTGTTCACGGCACTGTTCTAAGGACCCTGCTCAGTAGCAGCCGTCGCCTTGGTACATCACTGCGTCATATATCGAAATACGCAGCAACGTGGAATCACCAGTGAAGTCAACCACCGAATGCTCTGCGTCACAGGGAGGGTTTCTCCTTTTATGCACTGTTGAAAAAAACTATCACATGACCTCTCACTGGCGTGGAAAATGACGTCACTCCACCATCACAAGACCATTACCTCATCTCCAGTATAACCTCAATCACGTAATGGTCACGTGACAACTACCAGCTACCCACGGGTACGTAACAATCGGCATTTGGTTCTTGATGGCAGCTCCAAACGATATCATCCCAATTACGTCGGTCGTCAGATGTTTCTCGACGACTTGCAAAACCCACACTTGTGTGACGTTAAGGGCGCTTCAGTAACAGAGG
Organism: Hemitrygon akajei; assembly: GCF_048418815.1. Taxonomy (NCBI): domain Eukaryota; kingdom Metazoa; phylum Chordata; class Chondrichthyes; order Myliobatiformes; family Dasyatidae; genus Hemitrygon; species Hemitrygon akajei. The sequence goes on along the minus strand of NW_027331971.1, from coordinate 2,123,503 downwards.
TTTCTACGGAGAACTTTGCTCTGATGATGGAGGCCTCCCACTTCTCCATCTTGTTTTCCTGCTCTATAACATCTCTGAGTAAAGACGGAAGAGGCCGCATCTTTCGGGTCATTCGAATACGTAGAGCAATCACGTCATGTGACAACCCGCTCTTCACAGTTTACTCTTCCTCAGTTTCTCATAGACAGTTGAATGCACCCTTTGTAGTTCAAACAGCGCAGCATCTTCACCAATCTGAAAATGTAGGCAAGCAAACAGCTCCTTCTTACTAAAATGTGGGCCTGACCTTCAACCTCAGATCGGCAGCGCTTTCAGCAGTGGCAATAGCATCTTCCAGAGCTTGCAGGTAATTCGCTGATATGGCAACAGATCTTCCGCCTTTAGGAAAGTCGCAATATCAGCAGACGGACCGTTTAAGTTCTCTGCCAGTCTCATTTTCCTCATATTATTCATCCAGTAACTGAGAAGTCTGTTCAGCCCAAGCTTCATGTTCTTCATCCCCATCGGATATGGGCTTGATGCCACCGAACTTTCCAAGCCTACAAAACTGGCTTTCCGAAGAAATCCCTCTGCGTTTATCAGCCAGAGATGTAAAGACAAACCGAGTTCAGAATTTAAATCAACTGCTGAATGAATCATTAGACAGATTAACATCAGACAGATTCTTCGCCTCACTCCGCAGAAACGAGACCAACTTGTCTTTAAAGTCTTTGGCGTCAGTTACGGGAAACTCGACTTCCAATTCAGCACTCTCTGCTTTACTCCCCTCTTCACGGAAAGTATGGACAGCCCATGGCCCCGCCTCTCCAGATACTCCAATGGGAACAGGCAGATCCTCTCCCGTCAGATCATCGCATGTTTGGATAAAACCATATTTACCCGCCATTTAGTTAAACTACCGTCCCATTATCGTAACGTTCACTAATATTTACGATAATTGAAACCCTTAAGCAATTAATTAATCTGGTCTTTTCCTCATTGACCCCTTCGTTCTTGTTCGTTCATTTGTGGCTAGACCTGTTTACCCGGAATGTGAATTTCATGCTCAGATTTCTGTCGGGCAAGTTCATTGTGCCGTGGCCGTTTACTTCGGCTGATCATTGTATCCACCTGTCCGCGGGAAGAGAAAACACCCCCCAGCACTTCCCCACCTACTGCTTCTCGGGACATCGCAGAACCAGCTCACTCCCGTCGGTTCCTCCTCGTCCAGAGAACTCTGGTTTTCTATAGAACTCTGGTCAGGTTGCCTGTGGAATATTGCATTTAGTTTCACTCGCCCCATTATGGGGAGGATGCTGATGATTTGGAAAGGGGATAGAGGAGGTTATCAGGAGGACCTTTAAGAGAAGACCTACAAGGTTTCAAGTTGCTGAAATTGCACAAACTTAAACAGTTCTTTCCTGATGGCAGAAGTCAAGGCAATGACTGGGAGGATCATTCTTGTCATAAAGTGAAGTGATGTTGCCGCTTTATCAGTCTCTGGTTAGATTCCATCTGGAGTTTAACATTGGTTTCGGTCGCCCCGTTATAAGAAAGAAGCCGAGGCTTTGGAAAGCTTTCAGAAAACTTTCATAGGGAGGAGATCTAAAAGGAGGATTTGCACGAACTTGAGTTATTCTTTCCAGAATGGCAGCCACCACGGGGAGATGGAGACGCATAAATACAGTAAGCAACTGTAACCTTTCTCAAATAATTTATGTACTGGGTAACAGAGGACATGCAGTTCAGGTGAGAGTGCAAAATGTGTGGGGAAATGTTTAAAACAAAACAAAGCAGAGAGTTGCGGGTGTCTAGAATGCATTTCTAGCGTGGTGTTGAAGGCGGCGGTAATCATAAGATTCTGAGATAGGCAATCAAATACACAGAGAAGGGTCGGATACGGAAAACATGCAGGCAGGGTGATTAGTTTAATTAGGCATCACCGGTTAATCATATCAGCCCAACATCACAGACTAAATTGCCTCTTCCTGTACCGAACTGTCTAACTGGAGAACTAATCACTGATTTTCCACCCCATCGTGAATATCATTTCCTTCGTTCTGAGTCTATGACCCATGGTAAAAGAATTTTGAGGAATAGTCCATTCACTCTCTCTGTTGCAGGGATAACTTTCCTGAGGAACTGTGCCCAGACCTGGAAATAATATTTAACGTGCATTCAGGCAGGGGGATTAGTTTAGTGCGGCATCACTGCCTTACTTACGTCAGCCCAATATCACAGACAAAATGTCTTCCTCCTGTCCTGCACGTTTGAATGTTTTAACGGAAGAGGGAATCATACTTGCTAAATATCCGTTCCTTCATTCTGGGACTGTGAAACATGGTAATATAATGATCATTCAGGGGAAACATCCTCCCTGCAATTGGGCTGAATGATCTGAAATAATCCAGCAATTCTGCTCACAATTCCAGCGAATACTACTCACTCTGCCCTCAAACAGCAAGAGTGACGTCCCCAGAACTATATTGTCAGTCTGAGGAATAGTTTCGGCACCCTCTCTTCAATAGTGACAACTTTCATAAGGAAGTGTGACAAGACCTGGATCTAACATTCAGGGTGCATTCTCACCACACCTGCAGGACACCTCCTAGTAAGACATCTCTATAACTCTTATCAATCCTCCTGCATCACAACACAAAAATAAAAACTGTTTGGCTCCATAATTATTTGCGGTACCTGAATGTTAGCTCTTAGTGATTTGTTGACAAGGAACGTCAGGTCCCTCCGAACCGTTCAATCTGGCCCCATGTACATACTGATCTCCTCATTTTTCCCCCTGGGAATGAATGGCCACATATAACCCTATACACTGTCCGTCTGCCACATCTTCACTCCTTCACATCTGTCTGCATCCCCAAACCCTCACTGTGTACTTCCCACCACTAACCCTGCCATTCAGCTCTGTACACAGCCGACATGGATACAACATAGTTCGTCCTCACATCCAAATCTCCTCTGTAGATTGTGAACAGCTGCGGTTTCAGCCACAAACCCTGAGTTACCTAAATGTTTGAAAGTGGTCCATTTATTTCATCTGTCTGACATTAAAATGCTGACAAATTCTGACACACGCATATTATTCAGAACCCCGCGCGCTTTTCCGAAACTTTCTTAAGTTCTTCCAATACCACATTCATAATTTCCCAATTTTCCAGCTGTTCGTCCAATCCTGAGCTCACACTGGCACTGCTAACCCCGTGGGTGTGGATATGGAGACTGGGTCTGTGTCTCTACTGTAGGACAGTGGTGCCGAGGTCAATGGAAATATTAACCATCTGTATAACGGTTCAGTATAGCCGTTGTATTGGTAATCTGTGTCTGGGTCTTGAGTTCAGTGTGGGACTGACTCTGAATTTCTCTGCTGTCTGAAACTGTGGAACTAATGAGCTGTCGGTGTCTCTGTGCTTTGTAACTCACCTTGCGTGTCGGGAGAGGAGCGACTGCTCTGCTGCCTCCACAGGAGTGAATATTGGAGTTGATTGAAGGTTTTCCCTGTTGGTAGGAGAAGGAAAGTCGGTCAGTGAGGGAGGGGTATATGCCAGACGGTTGTGTGAAGCGGCCGTTGCAGCGTGTGCCACTGTCAATCTGTCGGTCTGACCCTCTGCCTTTTTCACACAGTTATAATATAGCATATGATGCTTGTCTCTCTTTCATTCACTTTCATCCATCCTACGACGATTCATCTCCCAATATAGAGTCCTATGTTTAATATTTATTATTGAATATTCCCTTTGCAGATCGAATCATTTCCTCCTTTGAGTTTTGGAAGGTCTGTGATGCTCTTAAGATCCAATTACATCAGCAACATCTCAAAATCCTTTTCCCAGCACTTTGTGTGTGTCGCCTCCTTCTGAGGATTTCCAGCATCTGCAAATGTTGTCATCTTTAGTACATCAGCATCGTGGTCATCCGAACACCGCCATTCCGCGTGTGTGTGCGCGTGTCCAGGATGATGTTGAAAATGACAAACCACAGGGAGAGAAGTTTGGGTTCGGACGCGTCGTTGAACTCTGTTCACAAGTGGTTAATTAGCAGAGAGAAAAAATGAAATCTGTAAATGTGGCTGCTTCGGGTGTTTATCAATGGAGCTCCGGCATTCTTTTCACCAGGTGAGGAACCGCAGAGGTAATGCCCAGGAATTTAGAAGCGCATGTCTTCTGTCGGCCCAATATTTACATCAGAGACAATGAATGGTGCTGAATTACCATGATTGTTCAAGTGACTGTAGTCAGTCAGCTGCATAACCGTGTCTCTGGAGACTGATCCTTTCTATAAATTAAGGGCGTTTTGAATACATTAGCTCAGAGTTTCTGAAGGAGCTGTGAATTCAGGAGCAACACAATTGGCAGTTTATCACGGAAATGGGTTATCCAGTCCTTTTGCGGATAGGAGAAGTTTACTATCCTTTTATTTCAGCCTTTGGAATTCTCGGTAAGCTGTGGTATCAGCTGCCGTTGGGGAGGGGGGAATTGAAATTAATGCCAATATAGTGATTGCTTCTGTCGCTGGTTTCCACAGCCTCATGTCCAGTCTTAGTATTCGGCATTCTAGGAATGGAATCAAAGCCAGCGACTGTGGATTCTGATATCTGGATCTAAAAATAAACCGCTGTAAGAATTCAGAGAATCCGCCAACATCGGAAGACCTCAGTGAGGCAGACAGATATCTTCCAGCGGTTTGTGTTCAATAATGTGATACCCGGGTATCTGTGCTATTGGTCTCGAAGCAGCTACACTGCATTTGCAGATATTGTGTTTATACTGCCGCGGAGATGATGCTAATTGATTGTCTGCATTGGTATGTGAGCGGTTGTGTGAGGTACGTGTCATGATCAAACAATCGATTAGTGGTAACGATTCAGCAAATTTGAGGAGCTCCCTGTTGCAGCAGGAAGATTGCGGATTTTCAGTAAAAGTGAGCGGTGTGACAGAAAGTGAAGCAGTTGCTGGACAGCACAATGACGTCATTACTGATCAATTAACAAAACCGACGTGTTGATTCATAACTACCAACACCATGAAATGTATTATATTATCCATATAACTATAAATACTGTAAAATGTATTATAATATATCCACATCTGACACCGCTACAGACATCTGACTGTGTCACCGTGCCTGCTACTGGATGTTGAATTATTCTCCCAGCTTCCCTGTGATGGATTCAGTCGGGGGCGTCAAATATATCTGAGAGGCTGTATCAGACTAGGCTGTGACTGCTGCCTCAGTCAAAGTTCTGCTGTAAAGTCGGCGAGGAGGCAAATGCTGGATTAGGAAACAAACACGGGAAATGCTGGAAACACAAAACCTCAGGCAGCTTGTATAGAAAGAGTAAGAGAAAGTCGTGTCATGGGGGCTCTCTGAAAACAGCTCAGAAAATACACGTTAACTGCTCTCCCACATATTCTATTTTTGTCTGGATGAGTGGTTCAGGGAATTCCTGTTTCTGTTGTGTCCTTCTGCTGTTCTGTCGCTGACAGGGAGTCACAGGGAAGTTGATGATTGTTTACTGCAAGAATCCCGACATCGGCGTCCGAATTGATTCATTTCATTCATATCAGACGCGGATGAAGCCGATAAAAATGTTCCAAACAGTACTGACTCTGAGGGTACCTAGTTTCATCTTTCCGCTGCCTCTTTATATTTCTGGTCATCAGAAAGGAATCCGAATTTAAATCATTTGACTTTATTTTAATGTGTAAACTCAGCCAGCTCTTGACCCTCTCTTGACCCTTCTACTGCTGAATGCAACAATAAAATGGGAATATTACATGATCCCCGAAAACTGCGGCAATGGGTTTTACTCAGTATTTTCTCAATTTCCCATTTCCCCTCTCTCTTCAGCGAACTTGATGGCGATTGTGATCCTGTCCCGGGGTAAGTGCGGTCTCTCCAAATGTGTAACTCTCTACCTGGTGGGAATGGCAGCGGCCGATCTACTGGTCGTTATCTCGCTTCCGCTCCTGATGTGGACTGCTTGGCTTTATTTTCGCCGATCATTCCTGTTCATCACTCCTGTGTGCAGTATCGCTAGATGGCTGATTTGTGCGAGCACTACTGTCTCTGTCTGGTTGACTGTCTCTTTCACCGTCGATCGATTTGTGGCTATTTGCTGTGAGAAGCTAAAAACAAAATATTGCACCGAGAAAACGGCGGCTGTGGTTATCGGGACAGTGAGTGTGCTGGCCTGTTTGGAGTGTGTCCCATGGGGCTTTGTATACGAGCCTATGATAATAATTGATGGTATCCCCTGGTATTGTGTTCTTACACCGAGCTACAGAAACTCTCCCTCGTGGGTGGTATTTGAGATGTTTTACCGCACTTTTACCCCTTGTGTCCCATTCTTGCTGATTTTGTTTTTCAATATTCTGACAGCCAGGCGGATTCTGGTGGTCAGCCGAGCCCGCAGGAGGATCCGGGGTCAAAAAGGTCGAATGAATGACAAGGACCGGGAGATGGAGAACCGACGGAAATCCATCGTTTTGCTCTTCAGCATAACCGGTACTTTCATATTGTTGTGGGGAACACGTTTGGTATTTTTCATCTATCAACGGATTTCAAAGAGTTTTGTTTATTATTCTGTCATGAATCCCGTTTACATTATAGAAGAGATATCGGGAATGCTGCGGATACTCAGTTCCTGCACTAACACGTGTATTTACGCCTTGACTCAGAGCAAATTCCGGGAGGATCTCAAGAATGTGGTGAAATACCCACTGAATCGGATTTTGAAACTCATTAAAATATAGAAATAAATGCTGTGCAGTAGTACAATTCAGCTGCCTTCAAGCTCCTATTCTGTACTCCCACTTGTAAATAAACAGAAACAATATGATAAACAGAGCTTCAAACAAAGCAGGAGGAAATCTGTCGATGCTCGAAATACAGAACAACACATACAAAATCATAAAGGTTGTCGGCCCGAATAGTTGAATGTTTACTCTTTTCCAAAGTTGCCATCCATCTGCTGAATTGCTCCAGCATTGTGTGTGTGTTGCCTTACAGTTACACAACAAATATGTACAGTCGATCGCAATGGCACCACTAGAATCAGCATCACAGAAAAATCCCCTTTGCATCTCACCCTCGTCCCGCTTAAGTTGTGCCTTGAGGCGAACCTGTCAATCCTTCTTCCCGATGCTGACAAAACAGCTTGATATGGAGGATAATCTCGTCGATATTAACCACTCCTGTTCCCATCATTACCCGTCCTTTACTTCACGGTGATTTTCCTCTCTGTCCCTACCTGTAGCTTTTCCTTCTGTTTTCCGATTTGAACTAATTTCCAGTAACAGAATGTTAGCTTTCAAAGGGAAGGTGGAGGAGCGGTGTTAGGTGGACGAGGCGATGCTGTGAACCCAAGAACAAAAGACACAGCGAAGCGAAATGGGAACTGATATGATCTAATCCGACACAAAGTGCTGGCGAAAGTCTTCAGCTCAGGCAGCAGAATTGGAGAGAGAGGAAAATAAATCCAATTGTGCGGAAAGGTCTCTGTCCAAAACGTCCACAGTTTACACTTGTCCACAGATGCTGCCTGGCCTGCAGAGTTCCTCCAGCATTTTGGAATTCTAGAGTCTGCAGATTGTCTCTTGCTTCTGACTGGTCTAATCTTAGTCAGTGTCAATGAGATATTCGACTACGCCAACGCAGAACTGACCTTGGACAAAGAACAAGCAAAGAATGTTTGAAAAGGACAGTGTGATAGAAACAGAAACTGATAATTAATGGAACAAATGTTCAGATAATTTTGAATTGACGCACCTGGGAAATTGGAGGGTCTCTCTAAACAAACTCGATCGGGGATAAACTATTTATACAATTAGAAAGATGTTAGGAGTAGCGGCAGTTTGTATTCAGATATTACATTCTCCAGAGAAAGCTGAATTGAGGAATCAATCTGAGTCCTTCAATGGTTGGTCCAGGATGTTTATTAATTTTCATCGTGAGCGGGTGATATCGAAGTATAAACTCTAAACATAAGCTTTGTTAAGACGGGTAATAAGTAGTAAGGATAATCCTGGGAATTGTAAAACAGTGACTACTGCCATTAATGGAGGCTAAACGTTTGAAGGGGATTCTTCACAATAAGGTTGCCAAATAATGAGAGAAGCATAATCACAGGCATTCAAATGGCTTTGTGATGGGAAGCTCATACCTTACGCACCTGAATTACTTTCTGAGAGAGTGACAAAACACATTAAGGAGATGGATGATCTGTGTATGGAATTGAGTGAGGCGTTTGACAAAAGCCCCCACAATAGCTCGATCCATAACGTCGGGAGGCATGGTGAGTATGGGGCTTGCAGTAGATGGGGAGTTTCCAAAAGATCTGTTCTGTAACCTTGCTTTCTCTGATATTTGTAAATGACTTGAGAGAAGAAGTGGATATGTGGGTTGGTAACTTGCAGTTTGGGACTCCACGTAGCATAGCGGTTAGAATCAGACGATTCCAGCTCAGAGCAACGGAAATCGGAGTTCATTCTAGTGTTTTTTTTTTCTGGAAGGAATTTCTACATCACCTCCGTGATATTTATGGGTATTCTCACAAGGTAAACGAAAAAAAAATAACACAACTTAGCGATCAGGCTGGTGTAAAATTGAGGTTACTGGGCGCCGTGGCTCATTATTCTTCGCTTCATCTCTAAATGAATCAATGACACCTATGTGATATTGTGGATAGCGTAGAATTTCATCACAATAAAAAGTTCATACACAATAAAATTTTAAACTGGATTACAGAGTACATATGGTAGATTTGATCGCAGTGTGGAGGAACAGGAGAGTCGTGCTATGCAAGCCTATAGATCCCCCAACATTCCCACATAAGTTAATTTAGTGATTCCAAAGGGTCATGCCTTATGAACTAGCAACTCCGGATTAGTGATCTGACGAGGGAAGAGATGCTAAGGAAGTACAGGTAAATGTGTGGCTAACGACTTTTGCAGGAGGTCATTATTGGACTCTCTTCCAGCATTTGGTGCGACTGATGTAAGGAGCACGGGTTTTATACATGTACTGAAAGAGATTTAATATTCTAACCGGGGAGTTTGATGCAGCTGCCCTGGCATTAACATGTGGTATGCGCATGCCTGCTGTTGGGGCGTGGGCGATGGAGCAGGAACTGAAACCACAGGTGAGCAAGTAGCATTGAATAAAAGGCAGAGACGAGGACAAGGAACGCCAAACTGAAGGCCAGACTGGACCCAGTTAATTATCCCGGTGGCTCCGAGGCCGAGGTCAGTTTATGTCACAAAAGGTGTGTAACACTTAAGACAGACGTACTTCGAACTTGGATTAATACGTAACGTTGTGAGCCAGCTGTTACAGAGATCTGGTTCAGAGCAGAAAATGGCTGACCCGACAATAAATCTTTCACGTCCCCTAAAATCCGTGGGCAGATCGGCCTACATACCCAGATCTGGTTGTCACCCAAATTCGTGTGCACCCCCATATATAAAATGCCCCCTTAAAAATGCGCACATCACTAAATTCCACGTGCACCCCCAGATCTGCGCATATTCCCATATGCACATTAAATTATCCAGACGAAGATTCACTCCAAACACAAAATGGCGACCTGGACATTAAATTATCCGCACGCATCCGAAGGTCCGACACAGACAGATCCGTCTGAACTATCATATACACCCACAAAAACCTTGCAACTCTCATATTCGTCGACACACCCCTATATCTGCTCAATCCCCAAATAGATCGGCATCCCCATATTGGAGCTCACACCCCTAAATCAGCGCACGTGTGCAAACCAATTTTCGAGAACTCACCTAAATCCGTGCGCACCCCCGGATTCATGTCTTCCCCAAGAACGTGTGCTCTCCCGTTTTCGCCGACATAAACTAAATATGCGTAATCCCCATTCAGTGCGCACCCCAAAGCTGCTGAAACTCCCACATGCACATCAGATTTTCCCAGAGAAAGAATCTCTTCAAGCAGTTGAGAAAATGGCATCCTCGTCATCAATAATCTGCACGCAGGCAAATATTCGCGCGCAAACCTTGATCCGCCAAACACAGCCAATTCTATATGTATTCCAAATACATGTGCACGGCTATCTTTGAAAACACACCCCGGAATCTGCGCATGTCAGCAAATCAGTGAGCTCTCCAAACACGCTGACACACCACATCACATTTTTCCAGAGCAAGAATCATTTCAAACTGTTCAGCAAATGGCTGTTTCGACATTAAAATTCCCAAGTACCCCAAAATACGATTTGTACTGTAGATCGGCCGAGAGTCGCAACTCTCAGTTTAACAATAAGTACGTGTGCACACCCATATTCGACAAGGCACGCCTAAATATGTGCACATCGAAACATACGTGTGGACCCTAAATTCGAGAACAGATCCCAAAATCTGCCACATCCCCGGATTCAAGTGCATTCCCAAAACCTTGTGAACCCCATATTCGTAAAGACAGCTCTGTCTGCACAGTCCGCAAAACAGTGTGAGCCAGAAACCCACTGGCATCCCTACATGCACGTTAGAGTATCTCAAAGCAAAGACCATTTCAACCAGTTCACAAAATGGCAGCCTACGTTCCCAAAGAGAATTCTGCAAGGCCAATCAGATAGTTCACTGCTGCTCGGCGATAAAACATAGAAAATCGCGTGTACAATTAGGAAACATTTTAAAAAATAGTATAAATACTGGAGTCATGAAGATCATGATGAAGTCTGCTGGAGGGAGACATTTGTACACCTGCTGTCCTCCATAATTCAAAGAGATTGAAGGATCAGGTTGCAGGGTGACAAAACGTGACCGGAGCACTTGGCCCTAAAAACTAATGCCTACCGGAAGAAAGCAGCATCTGTCCTTTCCGCACTTTCTCCAGCAGTTTTAGGACTAAATCCAGCCGGAATATAACTGGGTAAGGAAATGGGCCTCAACATTAAAAATCGGCACTCAGCCCGGAATGCGTGAGGAACTCCAAATCCAGGTGGGCCATATGTGGAGCAAGAGTTATCTCAAACGGTTCACAAAATAGCAGGTTGCAGCATAGAATAACAAGATTACTGTTGAAAGTTTAAAGTGCATTTATTTTAGAAGTATCTTTAAATACAGCAACCTTAAGATGCGTCGCAACTCCAAATCGACAAAAGTTACAAATCTCTGAGAAGCCCGTGATCGGTAAACATCCCGGTATTGGCTTATACACCCCTAAATATATGCACATCCCCAAATAAGTGTGCACCCCTGTATTCGACAACACACCGTTGAATCTGTACACATCGTCAAATCAGTGTACATCTCTGTATTAGACGATGCACCGCTGAATCCGGACACATCACCAAATCCGTGTGCACCTGCAAATCTGCTCACGTCACTAAATAAGAGCGCAGCCCCAAATTCCATGTGCACTCAACCAGCTGACAACTGCATATGCACATTAGATTATCTCAGATTAAGAAACATTTTAAACAGTTATTCCCAAATCCGTGTGCTCCCCCATATTCGACAACACAGCCTAAATCTACGCACAGCACCATTTCCGTGTGCGTCCCATACAGGAGAACACACCCCTAAATCTGCTCAATTGCCAGATAGATTTGCATCCACATATTCGAGAAGGTAACTTTAAATGTGCTCAATGTCCAATGCAGTATGCACCCGAAACCCGCTGATTCCTCTCACATTCACATCAGATATTCCCAGAGCAGGAATCATTTCAAACAGTTCAGAACATGGCTGCCTGGACTTTAAACTCCGCACGCAGCCAAAAATTCGTGATCAACTTCAAAACCGCTGACACAACCAAATTTGTGAGTAACCCGAAATCCACGTGCATCCCCATATTCGACAACATACACCTAAATCTGTACGCATTCCCAAATCCGTGTGTAACCCAAAATATACGCACATCCTCAAGTAAGAGCGCCCCCAAACCCCGTGTGTGTGTGTGTGTGTGTGTGTGTGTGTGTGTGTGTGCGTTCGTGCGTGCGTGTACTTGTGTGTGTGTATATGAAGCTGCTGAGAAACCCAAATGCATTTTCGATTATCTCAGACTAAGAATCATTTCAAATTGTGACATAATGGCTGCCTAAAAAAGAAGAAAACAAGAAACACAAGGATAGGTGTCGAAGTTCAAATTACATTTTTGTTATTCTATCTATAAATGGAACAACTTTGAGCTTCGCCATACCTACAAATCCGCAGACACACCAAATTTGTGAGAACACTGAGATCCGAGCGCACCTCCAAATCCGTGTGTACCCTTATGTCTATGTACAACTTGACACCCGTGGACGCACCTACTTGAAACCTAGATTATCCCAAAACCATTTCACAAAATGACAAAATATGCGTACACACCCAAATCTGCACACTGTCCGCAAATCAAATTAGTATGCACCTCAAATACACCGACAATACCAAATCAGTGTGCGCCCCCAAAATTATTGAGAAACAATCTAAGGAACAGGTTATATAAGTCAATTGTAATATGAGAAATCTGATTTGCAGATGACACCTGGGTTCAGAGCGTGAGTGGACTGCGAAGTAGTTTATGAAAACTTTCAGCGTCAGTGAAGCAGCTGGAAAAACGGACCGAACATTTTGCAGTTGGAATCTAATGTGACATTCCATCCAGATGGGTTCAAGAGCCATTGCACTTTGGCCGGACCTACCTGGGTAGACTTATACAATAAACGGTAGGGAATTGAGGAATGAGGGAGAGCAGAGGGATCTGAGAATACAGTTCCATATTTCCTATTTAAGCTCATAGGATAGACCGACAACACGAAATTCGTGGGCACCCCTAAACCAGCCGCGGCGCACAAATCTGTGCACATCCCCAATCTAAGTGCACCAAAACACTTAGAAACACTTAAAAAAAACATGAAATATGTGCAAATTTATTTGGCATACCTATCCTTAAATCTTTGTGCTTCTCCAAATTATGGTGCTACCCACGTTGGCGGACAAATCCCTAACTCTTTGTGCATCCCCTAATCAATGTGAACGAAACACAATTTCCTTCCCCAAGTTTGTGCGCAGCAACACATCCGTAAGCAACCCCCACATGAGTTGCAAACAAAAATCCACAGACAGTTCAATTCGTGTGCTCCCCCAAATCCACATGCACTCACAAATTCGTTCTCCCCAAACTCTCTGACACATTCCAATGCAGATTGGATTATCCCTGAGCAAGGATCATTTCAGAGAGCGAACAATATGGCTGCCACAAGGCAACAGCCTCGAAATTCGTCATACCTCCAAATCTGTAGATCCACCAGTGTACAAGTGACAGAATCGTGATATTCGTCACATCCCCAAATACACCGCAAATACGCACGCACACAAAAATGCTGTGCTATCCTAAATCCGCCGAGATACTCGAATCTGTGCTCATCTACTAATCCGTGTACACCCCATATTCCAGAGCACACCCCGAAATCTGACGCATGCCCAAGTCCAGGCGCAGTGCCAAAACTGTGTGCACTACATATTTGACTATTTTGCCTTAACTCTGTGTAATCTTCAATTCAATGGGCATCACAAACCATTTCAAATCGAGCAGAAAATGACTGTTTCGACATTAAAATCGGCACGCATCCCGAAATGCATCTGTAACTCCAGATCGTTTGACACGCACAAATCTGGGTGTAACCTGTGCAGCTCCATATTAGACAACAGACGCCTAAATCTGCGCACATTCCCAAATCCGTATTCAACCATAAATCTGTGCGCATGACCAAATAAGAGCTCACCCTAAATCCATATGCACCCCAATCCTGACGACAAACCGACATGCACGCTGGATTATCTGAAATCACGAGTCAGGTCAAACAGTTCACAAAACAGCTGCACGTTCAAAACTCTAGAACAAAGTTCCAAGTTCTATTATTAAAGTATCTATAAGTGAAACAACCTTGTGATTCGTCACGCCCCCCAATCCACCACCACCCAAATCCGTGTGTACCCAAACTCGCCGCGCACTTGTTAAAATCTCTGAGAACCCCCAAATCCGAGTCCGCCCCTACATGTACAATTATTTATCCTAGATCAAAAATCATTACAAACATTTCACAAGAGAACTTAATTCACATTAAAAGCAGCAAGAACAAAACTCAACGTTAAAGTCCAATGTGTATCCGAGTATCTGTAAAAGAAACAATTTGAATTTTGTCATTATACCCAATTCCTGCGACATCCAAAAATCCACGTGCACTCCCAAATCCGTATGCACACCCAAATGGGTGCGCACTCCGAACTCGTCAACACCTCCCACTTTCAGATTAGGTCATCAGAGAGGAGAAATAATTTCAAATAGTTCACAAAGTAACAACCTCCAACTTAAAAGTCACAGCAAGAGCAGAGTAGAAAAATGAAAGTGTATTTATTAATAAAGAACCTATCAATGAAACAACCGCGAGATTTGTCAGGACCCTAAATCCAAAGACACCCCCAAATCCGGGAGCATCTAAGATCGTGTACACCACCAAACCTGCTGACACCCACGTATACACATTTGATTTTCCCAAAGGAAGAGTCACTTTAGAATGACAGCATTCAGATTAAAGAAATCGCGAGAACATAGTGCAGCTATTATTGAAGACACTATAAATGAAATGACTTTGAGATTTACCACAACCCTAAATCGACCGACACCAACAAATTCATGTGCACCTATATGCGCCGACACACACTTAAACCTGATCTCAACCCCAATCGTCAGGCACCCGTGTGCACCCCAAATCCATACTGACTTCCTGTGCACCCGTATTGTTTGATACATTCCTAAGCTTATGCAACCTCCCAATCAGAAAGCACCATCGAATACGTATGTGGTTCCGAATCCACCCATCACTGTGCACACGTCCTCACCGAAACTCTCCTAAAGAGACCAAATCTGTATGTACCCCCAAATCCGCTGTTTTCAGTTAGTCTTTTCGCATCGCAAATCATTTGCCACCCATATTTGCCGAAGCAGCCCTAAATCTGCGCAAACCCAAAATCGGTGCGCACCCCAATCCCGCTGACACCCGAGATGCATAATGGATTATCCCAGACAGGCAACATTTCAATCAACTCAGAAAATGACCGTCTCGAGGTTAGAAAGCCATATGTGCGCCAAAATCCTTTAGCAGATCGGCGACACATCCAAATCTGCATGTCAACCCAAATCCGTGTGTAGCCCCATATTCAAGACTACACCCCGAACTGGACACTGATCACTAAAATCCGTCCTCACCCCCAAATCTGCGCACATCCTCAAATACGAGAGCACCCTGACGGATAATCATTGCAAACACAAAACGGCTGTCTTAACAGTTAAAACCACCACGTATCCCAGAGTCCCTACGTAAGTCAACAAATCGATATGCGCTCACAAAAACGTGGAGACTCACATATTCGCTAACTACCGTAAATTTGCTATACCTAAAAAGGTGCGCACCCTTATATCGGAGCACTCCCCTAAATCAGGTTGCAACCCTTTATTAGAGAACGCTCCTAAATCCATGCACAACCCCAGATCCATATGAACCACAAGACCGTGTAGAACTCGTATTCGACGACAAAAAATAAAATTGCCCAATCGCCAATTCAGTGCGAACCCGAAACCCACGGACTCCGCCACTTGTACATCAGATTTTCCCTGAGTAACAATCAATAAAAGCAATTGAGAAAATGGCAGCCTCGACGTTAATAATCCGCACGCAAATTTTGATCCGTCAAACTCATGATTGAAAAGGCAACCCAAATCAGCGAACATCACCAAATCCATGTGCTTCGTCAAATTGGTGCGCATCACCAAATCCATGCACAGCCCAAACACGCTGAAACCCCCACATTCATTTGTGGGGCTCGTTGTACACAGATTTTGTCATCTTGTGTATGTCTGAAATTATTATTGAGATAATTTAATTAGCGTGTGTGTGTCCACGGTTTTGAAGTTGTGGGGATGTATTTGCATTTGGAGATGCACATGGATTTCTCACGTATTTGGGGTGTCTGCAGTTTGGAGGTGTGCCGAATCTCAAAGTTGTCTCATTTAGATCACGTGAATAATGAATGTAATTTGAAATTTGACATGAAGTATTTTAAATGATACTTCCTCTGGGATAATCTAAAGTACAAGTGGGTTTCTCCGCGGGTATGATATTCGCATGAATTTCAGGGTGCGCACCTAGTGGTGGTGCACATATTTGAGGTGTATATGGATTCGGGATTGTGTACATGTAAACACGGATATGGGGTGAGATAAATATTTGGGCTTGATGGCGGATCAGAAGTTGCACGTGGAATTTGGGCTGTGTGCGGGTTTTCATGTTGAGGCATCCATTTTCTGAATTCTTGAAAGGATTCTAAACTGCAAGTCAGGATGTTAGCGGTTTTGGGGTGCGCACTGAATTGGGCCGCGCAGATATTGGGCAGTGTCTGAGAATAAGTGGTGCACACTGCTGTGGTGTGAACTTGGATTTGAGAATGCGCACGGATTTAAAGTTCAATCTTCAAATATGGGGGTGAGCACTGATTTCGGGTGTTCGTAGATTTAGGGGCTGGCGGCAAATATGCACAAGGATTTGTGGATACGAGCAAATTTTGGGTTTTGTAGTCAATTACGGTGGCGTAATTCGATGTTATGATGTTCGTATATTCCGGGAGTTATTTGTCGACCGATCGACAGTTGCGATCGTAGTTTGGGGTGCGTGCGAATTTTAAATGTCGAAACAGCCATTTTCTGAAATGTTGGACATGAATTCTGCCTTGCAATAATCTATCATATATGTGGTGTGTCTGGGTGTTTCGAGTGCGCACTGATTTGGTGATGTGCACAGGTTTTCTGGATTCATGGCGGGCAGTTTTGTTTTAGCAATGCAAAGCCTCTGCTAAAGTAAGCTCCGATAATCCGGAGCACTGGGCAACCTTACAGACTATTGGTCTAATTCTTTATCAATATGTAAAATACTTTAAATTTGCATTTAAAGGTACTGCGCTGTGCTTTTAGAAATTGCTGCAAGTTTGAAGGGAATGCGAGAAGAGAACCGCCAGTGACATCTCAGGAAGAACTTAGACATCACTCGAAATTTAGTCTCAGACATGGCCGTGCACACGTATTTGGCGATACACATAGATTTGGGTGTGTTGGCGGATCAGGATTTGCAGCCGAATGTGTTGAGTGCGGATTGTTAACGTCGAAGCTGCTAATTTCTCAACTGTTTCGAATGTATCTTGCTCGGAAAAATCTCATGGGTATGTGGGGGTGTCAGCGGGTTTAGGGTGCGCGCTGCATTGGGGATTGCGCAGAAATTAGGCGTGTCAGCGAAAATGGGTTGTACAGGGTCTCGGGGTGCACATGGATGCACACGGATTTTGGGGTTTGTTCTTGAATATGAGGATACGCTCCTATTTGGGGATAGCATATTTGGGGGTTTGTCGGCGAATATGGAGTCGCCACGTTTCTGTGGGTGTATCTGGGAGATCATAAGGATTTGAGTTGATCTGTGTGTGTCGGCGGATTTGGTGATGTGCTCACGACCTCTGGGATGCGTGGGGCTTTTAGTGACATGGCAGCCATTTTGTGTTTGAAATGATTCTTCGTCTGGGTCATCGAATGTGCGTCCTTACTTGGGGAAGTGCGCAGATTTTGGGATTCGCACGCATTTTCGAGATACGTGCATACTGCTGCTGAGTATGAGGGTGCAGATGAATTTGACCATCGTTGACCATGATGATAATGTTATTGTCCCTGGAGCCTTAACACTGACCGGTGTGATAATGTAACAGCGTGTCCCGGTCATTCACAGGAATGCATTCGTAAGACACCCATATTTTAACTTCCTCCGCTGTCCATGGAATTCAACTGGAGATTTACTTAACTCCTTGAGTCGGCTGAATGCGATTAGCTGGATCGAAGGCACCAGTATATGCAGTCGTGTATGCTGTACATTACTGCCCCATATAACTGAATACCTAACAACACGGAGGTCGGGTGGTGGGCGGGATTAGTCCAAATGCTGGAGAAACTTCTCAGGCCAGGCAGCATCTATGGAATGTAACACAGTCGACGTTTCGGGCCGAAGCCCTTCAGCAGGACTGGAGGGGGAAAAAAAGCAGAGGAGTAGATTTGAAAGATGGTGTGAGGGGAAAGAGAAACCCCAGACGACAGGTGAAACTTGGAGGTGGATGGATGACCCAAAGTGCTAGGAAGTTGATTGCTGAAAGTGACAGAAGGCTATGGAGGAAAAAAAAATGGGGCCAGGGGAGCAGGACCATAGGGATGCTATGTCGGGCAAGGAGATATTAAGTGAGAGGGACAAAGGGGTGAAAAATGGTGAAGGAGAGGTTTGACAAAGCAATGTTCATGCCATCAGGTTGGAAGCTAACCAAACGGATTATAAGCTGTTGTTCCTCGCACGTAAGTGTGACCTTATCGTGACAGTGGAGGAACTCATGAATGGACATATCACAATGGGAATGGGAAGTGGAATTAAAATGGGTGACCACTTGGAGATACCGCCTGTTCGGCGGATGGAGTGTAGATGCACAAACCCCCAATCAGTTTGCATCCCTTTATCGGAGAAGAAACCCTTCAGTCTGCGCAACTTCCAATTGAGTTCGCATCTCAAACTCATGTGCACCCCAAATACGCACACATCGTTCAAAAAGAGCACATCGAAAAACCACGTGTGCATCAAACCCGCTGGGAACCTCAAATGCGTTTTACATAATCCCAGAAAATAATCATTTCGAGTAGTGCACATGATGGCTTCGTAAATTATTGTGCTTCGCAAATTTGTAGGTAACGTCCTAAATCTATTATGGAAGTATCTGTAAATGATGCAAAATTTAGACAAGTCACAACTCCAAATCCGCAGACACCAAAACTCTGTGAGATCTCAGAATTCCGAAAACATCCCCATAAATCTGCGCAATCCCCAAATCAATGCGCACCTAAACCACGCTGACACTTCCAAATGCATAATGGATTATTTCAGAGCAGAAGTCATTTCAACCAGTTCAGAAAATGGCTGTCTCGACATTAAAAAATCCTTACAAATGCCCCAAAATTGTTTACAGATTGGCAGACACACTGAAATTTGCTTCTCACCACAAACCCCTGTGTACTCCCATACTCAAAAGTACACACCTAAATATGCACAGATCACGGAAACCCGTGTGAACCCCCAAATCTTCGCCGATCTCTAAATAAGAGCTCACCCCAAAATGCATGTACACCTCAACCCACACATTGGATGATCCAGGCACAGGATGGTTTCAAACACGAGATGGCTGCCTTGACAGCAGAAATCCCAGGCATCTCAAAATCCATGAGGAGACTGCCAAATCCGTAGACATATCAAGATCACGCCAAATCCGCCTGAAACCCCAGATACACCCACAAAAACATGGATATGGGGTGCTCACGTACTTGGGGATAACATGTTTGGGGTGTGTGCATGGGTGTATTGATTAATATAGTTTTGTAAAATATAAATTGAAGAAAACATGAAGATAATCACAAATGATGATTCAGTGCCAGATTTATGGACGAAATTTGTAACAGTGTATGAACCTTACGTTCTCACACTGTAGAAAAGACAGACAGGTACAGGATGAATTATTTAACCAGAGTGTCCATTACTTTGCAGCCTGAAATTTTTCTTCACAACTTTCTTCTGACCTCAGGCAGCTTTGACATGCTCACAAAATTATTTTACATCAGCAACATCACACACACAATTCTCAGCAGAGATGTTCCTTTTCTCACTGTGTGTTGCCTTGGACCTCTCATTTCTGTACATTTTCTTCAGTTTGTGCAACAGTAACATCGTCATTTGACCGTTGTCACCCGACCTTGTTCTCTCTTTCCTATCTCTGTCGGTGTGTGTGTGTGTGTGTGTGTGTATGTGTGTGCGTGTGTGTGTGTGTGTGTGTGTGTGTGTGTGTGTGTGTGTGTGTGTGTGTGTGTGTGTGTGTGTGTGTGTGTGTGTGTTGTGTGTGTGTGTCTGTGTGTGTGTGTCTGTGTGTTTCTGAGAAGAGACAATTTAAATGTTTTTCCACATATTCTGTTCTGGCTGGAACATTGCCCGCCATTGTTCCGCACGCCGCCTGTTCTGCCGCTGACAAGGGGCGCCATGGCAGTTATGAATCCCGCCATCAGCGTCCGGATTTACTAATTTCATCCAACGTTGCGCGAAGGCAGCGGTAAAAAAAAAATGACTTTGAGGAGGTTGAAAACCGGGCTTTAGTTTTCCTCTGTCACTTCAGATTTCGGAATTGGTATAGGCATCATTTTATCTTCATTCTACAGTGTAAAATCCTCTTCTGTCTCTGGAAGACATGCACTCTCTCTCTTGGCAATTTCACTAAATGCGACAATGAACTGGAAATATTGCAGGATCCCCTCAAACTGCTGAATTAGTTTCTGCTCTGTATTTTCTGTTCTTGCTTTTCTCTGCCTCTGTTCCAGCGAACTTGATGACGATTGCAAGCCTGTATCGGGGAAAGTGCGGTCTCTCCAAATGTGTCACTCGCTACCTGGTGGGAATGTCCCTGGCCGATATCCTGGTCGTTATTTCCGATCCGCTGCTGAGGTGGACTGTTTGGTATTATTTTCCCCAATCATTCCTGATCATCAGTCCCGTGTGTAAACTCCGTTTCGGGTTGATTTTTGCGAGAACTGCGACTTCTGTCTGGCTGACTGTCGCTTTCACCGTCGATCGATTTCTGGCTATTTGTTGTGAGAAGCTGAGAACAAAATATTGCACCGAGAGAACGGCGGCTGTGGTTATCGGGACAGTGAGTGTGCTGACCTGTTTGTAGAATGTCCCCTGGGGTTTTGCATCAGAGCATAAGGTAATAAATAATGGTGTTCCCTGGTATTGTGTTCTTACACCGAGCTACAAAATCCCTCTCTCGTGGGCTGCATTTGCGATATTTCACCGCATTTGTACACCTTATGTCCCATTCTTTCTGATTTTGTTGTTCAACATTTTGACTGTCAGACGAATTCTAGTGGCCAGTCGATCCCGCAGGGGGCTCCGGGGACAAAAGAGTGCAGAGAATGAGAAGGACCGGGAGATGGAGAACCGACGAAAATCCATCGTTTTGCTCTTCAGCATTACCGGTAGTTTCATATTGTTGTGGGTAACACAACTGATGTTTTATATCTATCAAACGATTTCAAAGAGTTTTGCTTATTCTGTTACTGATCCCCGTTACATCACAGAAACGACATCCGGAATGCTGCAGATTCTCAGCTCCTGTTCTAATACGTGCATTTACGTCCTGACCCAAAGCAAATTCCGGGAGGAACTAAAGAATGCGGTGAGATACCAGTGGAATCCTGTGTTGAAGCTCATGAAACGTCAGAAATGAATGACATAAAGATTTACAATTCGGTTGTCTTCTTGCTCCCTATTCTGCAATTAGGTGAGCTAATTATCAGGTGCGTTTCTATTTTTCTTCATAATTCTTCATGCCTCGTCCATGTAAGCACAATAGTGCGGAGAGAATGTCTCCGGTGGCAGTGTTTTGTGCCGTGCGTCAGATATGGTCTCACAGATAACCACATTACCATCAAAAGCAACTAGCTGTAGCTTCCCTGAATTATTGTCAGACTTATTGTTAGTAGAATGACAATATTGTCAGTAGAGTGAAAGGGAATGGGTGCTACAGCGGAGTAATCTGTGCCCGTTCCCCTCTGTGATAATACACTGTGGATACCGTTGATGACTGCCTACAAGGGAGGAACGTGGGTCGCAGAGACCGGGTTTCTGGTACTGAGTCTGGTGCTGCCGCTTAGGCACGAAGAGTGTTGTAGGGGACTACAGGGTTGAGAGGAAATTAAAACGTCCGGGGAGCAGATTGGAGATTCTGCAGGCGCGATAGAGACTCCCGGATGGTCTGTTGCCTCTCAGGTGCCCGGATCAGAGATGTCTCGGATCGGGTCCATGGCGTTCTGAAGTGGAAGCGTCGGCAGCCGGATGTCTTCGTACCTATCAGTACGAATGACATCGATTTAAAAGATAAAGAGGTACTGAGGAGAGATTTTAGGTTGCTGGATGAATTTGGGTTGCTCGAGACATTGATCGTCTGGATAGTCAGAGGCTTGCTTTTGTTTTTTTTTTTTCTCCCCAGGGCTGGAGGTTGCCAGAAGAGGACAAAGATTTAAAGTCCTGTGGAGTAGGTACAGAGGAGATGTCAGAGTTAAGTTGTTTTTTTTCTATGCAGAGTGTGTGAATGCGTGGAATGGGCTGCCGACAACGGTGGTGGAGGCGGATATAATAGGGTCTTTTAAGAGACTTTTGGATAGGTACATAGAGCTTAGGAATATTAGATGGCTATGTTTAAGCCTAGTAATTTCTAAGGTAGGAGCATGTTCGGCAGCACTTTGTGGGTCGAAGGGTCTGTATTGTGCTGTCGGTCTATGTTTCTATCTTTTATAGATGTGTTTGTATGAAAGCGGTAGAACAGGACATCCATGGTAGTCATCTTTGGAGCCCTTCCCGTGCCACACGGCAGAGAGCATAAGAAAAGGATAATTTGGCAGATGAATGTGTGGCTGAGTTACTACTGCAGGAGACAGGGTTTCAGATTTATAGGACAGTGAGATCTCTTCTTGGGAGGATACAGCCGCAGAATAGAGGGATGGAGAGGAGAAGAATTTTATTTTAGCCAGAACTTGGTGTAATTGTGGAATTCATTGTCATAATCAACAATGGAGGCCAGTTAATTGAGTATATTTAAGTCTGACTTTGATAGATTGTAGGACGTGAAGGGAAACGGGGGAAGACATGAGACTGCGGCTGAGAGGGAACATGAATTAGCCAGGATGAAAAGGCGAAACTGACACGCTGGGTCAATTTGCTTAGATCTGCTTCTCTATTTTATGGTCTTATCTGCGGAATCTTCTAAACCCTGATCTAGTGGCTGTGGTGGTAATCGGAACGGTCTATGGGGAAGAGTTAAAGTGGAGACAGCTGAATATTTAAATGATGCGGAACTGATGTCAGTGGGGTCCCGGAATACACAAGGAGCGTTGATCAGGTTTGATTATCCAGGGCAGCGTTCAGGGTTCGAGTGGCATCCTCTGCTGTGATCTACTGCAAGCTTTGGGAGAACCGCGCAGGGACACAGTATTAGGGTACTGGGAATCACAAGCTGCCGGTCTCCTCTTCGTCCCTCACTGCATTAATGGGCAGGATGAGCAATGAATCTCCCAACACAGCAAAAACCCTCCCTGCACATCGAATGATCATACCGCCGAATTTCCATCACTTCCTCGGGGAAGACATAACAACTGCAGAAATCTCAGCCAACTCCATAACGCCACCAGCATCTCCAGCACAGAAGGCATCTGCCAAACGCGATGATCAGAAAGGCGGCATCCACCATGAAGGATTTTCTACTATGGTTGCTACAGTCAAGGAGGAGTAAACGGAGCCCGGAGACCCACATTCCAAGTTTCGGGCTCAGTTTATTTCCCTCCAGCATCAATCTTCTGAGTGGACAATGAACACATATATGCTACCTCACTATTTATCATCTTTATAAGAACTAAATATTTAATTGAAATACTTATTTTATATTCAGACCTAACTATGTATTTTACTAACTTGCTGTCGTAAAACAACAGATTGTCCAACATGAGCCGGTGATATTAATCCTGGTTCTGATTCTGATCTTCCCACCGTCATCCACACTTCACTCCCTCCCTTGAACCTCTCTGACCGATCTCTACGAACCACACCAACCCGCATAATCACTTTCATAATCCCCACCACACCCCCTACCCAACGTCAGCCACACGCACGCCCCCCACCACCAGCGATCACCACCACCGTCAGCTCCAAGGACTCCTTCCACCGGAAACCACACGCCGTCTCTTCCCTGGACCCCCGCAGATCGGGCTTTTCAAACGCCTGTGACCCGAATCACCACCATATTCAACTCCAAACTCCCACCTCTCATGGACCGAACAAGTTTCCGAGCTTTCACGCTTACTTTACTCGTTCTCTCCGTGAACACTCATTTACCTCATTTATTTTTAGGAAGAGTGGTGATGAGGACTGCGGTGTTGAAAGGAGATTAAAACGCCAGAGAAGTAGAGTCGAGATTCCGTGGGTGCATAGAAACACCCGGATGGTGTGTTCCCTCCCAGGTGCAAAGGTCAAGTTTACTCCCGTAGGGTCTAGGGCATTGACGTGGAGGTGTAGGCAGTCAGATATCTTGCTTCATGTCAACAACTATCATCAAAGTAAGGAGGCCCTGAAGAGAGATTGTAGGGTGCTAAATGAAAAATAAAGACAGAACAAGACATCAACAGTAGTTACCTCTGGAAAGCTCCCTGTACCGTACAGAGGATGAAAAGAGGATAATTTGCCATGTAAATACGTGGCTGAGGAACTTCTGCAGGGCGCACGGAATCAGATTACTGGTCAGTGGGACCACTTCTTGGGAGACGACAGCCTCAAAATAGAGCGAAGGAGATGAAAAGGAATTTATTTTGCCAGAGCATGATGAAACTGTGGATTTTATTGCCGGCAGCTAATTGGATATATTTAAGGCAGAGGTTAATAGATCGTTCATTAGTCAAGGCTTGAGGGATACGGTTCGGGAAAAGGCAGGAAAGAGGGGCTGAGAGGGAACACAATTCAGCCGTGATTAAAAACTGGAGCAGATCGTCTGTGTTAATTGTTTTCATTCTGTTCTTATATCTCATTGTCTTATCCGCAGAATTTTCTGACCCCTGCACTAGTGGACGTTGTAGATGGGGGACGGTCCAGAGGGTATAGTTAAGGTACAGACGGATGAATATTTGAAAAAAAACGGGGAACTGATGTCATCGGGGTCCGGCAGACGAGGAGCTTTGAAGAGGTTTGAATACCCATCGTCGCAGAGAATGCTGGGGCTGCTTGGAGCGGCATCCTCTGCTGAGATCTACTGTGAGCTCTGGGAGAACAGGCCGGGCCGGGATATCAGTCACAGTCTGCGTCTGACTTCCGCGCTCCTCACTGTGCTAACGGGCGGTCAATCTCCCAAATCCGCAACTCCGCCCTGAATCTTTCAATGATCACCCGGCCGAACTTCTATCTCTTCCACAGAAAATAATAAAAAAAAAAGCTGCAGACATCTCAGCCGAGTGCATCACGGGAAACAGCCTCTCCGGCATCGAAGAGAGATGATTAGAAATGGGACATCCGTCATTAAGGGTATTCAGTCCCGTTCATACCCTCTTCTCATTGCCACTCTCAATGAGAAATTGACGGAGTCTGAAGAACCACATTCCCAGTTTCAGGGATAGTTTATTTCCCTTCAGCACCAGATTTCTAAGTGGACAACGAACCCCTCAAAACTACCTCACTATTTACTCCCTGTTTAAGAACTACATATTTACCTTAAAACACTTAATTTAGGAAAACATTTCAGGATTTATTTTACTGAACTACTGCCGGAAAACAATAAATTCCAGACATAGGACTGTGATATTAAGACTAGTTCTGATTCTGATCTCCCCACCTTCAACCGCATGACACTCTCCGAATATTCACCTCCAACTCCCCTCTCCTTCGTCAACCCCACGCTGCTCTCCCCCTGACCCTTCGCTGATCCGTCTCTCCGAACGCCATCACCTCCATAGCCACCTCTATCCCCCCACTTCCCACCGACAACAACACGGCACTTCCTCCCTATACGCTCGCTAACCGGTTCTCAAAACGCCCCCCCCATACCCCCCAATCACTCCATAGGTACCTCTACCACCCCCTCACCACGCAACCTTTACTGATCACATTTCCGAGCATTCACCCTTACTTTGGCCCCAACCCATTTCTCTCCCCGAGCAGTCATTTATCCCCGCCTCCCGCCCTCACTCTCAGCCTTTTTCTCTTTGTCCCGCAGTGAATGCTCCTCTCTCCACAGTGAACATTAATGACCCTGAGTCCCAAACACCCACCGGCCCCGTCCTCCATCCCTAGTGTTACTGTCTCCCAGTGAGACGGGTTCGGAGTCTGGCCCAGTGGTGATTTATAGCCCTGGGACTGGTGGGGGAGGAGCGTAGGAAAGCCGCTTGCCCCGGAATGGGGGAGGCCCTGTCCGTTACCCGGCTAATATACACCTGCACTCTGCCCACCTCAGCCATCCCTTCAGACCAGAGTATTGCCACGGCAGGTGATATCATCATGAGGGGAGTTTGTTTAGCCCATCGGGCCCTTGAGAGAAATCCCACTGGTGACATTATCTGCGTCGGTGTGTCTGTGCATTCCCACACTCCCACTCCCCAAGCGGCTTCACCAGCAGCTGACAGCTGCCTCAGAGTGACTAGGCGTTGGGAGGGAATTGGGATGGGCTGATTCAGGCCACTGCATTGTCTGCTCTGAGAGCAGGCTACTCTATGCGCTCGGTGGGGCTTCACGGACAGTCCCAAAGGCTCGCCGGTACCGAATACAGCGAGGTTTTGTCAAGAGACGGAGACCAGTTTAATGCAAACAGCGTCAGCTTTATTGAGTCATGCAGCTGGATGGAGTAACGGTTGTACTACGGCGGGGCGGCGATCAGCGGGATAGTGTATAGTCAGTACCGATACCAGAGAATGTGAACACCGGAAAACTGTAACCCTTTCCCATAATCAGAGCACAGGAGAATTATTGTAGTTTTATAGAGACAGCGGTAGATCACATCGAACACCCGCTGCCCGTTCTGCCCAGTGTGTGCACCGCTCCAGCGCCGACAACCCGGGCGGTGAGACAGAATTGATCAGCGGCCTTCATCTTCCCCAGTTGAGTTCACCGAGGAGACACAAACATCCCTCAAGACCCTACGCGTCAACCTGCATGGCACGGGGTTTATAATGTGTTCCGGATCTCACATTTGCACCAGGGATGCAAAAGACCCCGGGACAGGACACAACTGTCTGTTCCCGACATGGGCACAGTTTTCTCAGGGCTGCTTCCCTTATCAGCGCGGTCCGATGTTCCTGGGTCAGTGGAGGACCATGGTGGCCGGAAGTCCGGGAACTGGGCTCCTAATCTCGCCACATTGCGGTTACTGTGAGAGTGGGTGATGATCCGTCACGTGTTGGTTACAGGGTGCCGAGGCCAGGCTGGGTGAACAGGCCATTGCTGTGATTACTGAATAGCGGTATGGGAACACGTTGTTAGTGGAGAGCGTGCCGAAAGCGGTGATTGATACGAAGCAAGGCGGGCGATCCAGGGCTCGTCCTCACATGAGTGGGCAATCCATTTCGCCAGTGGCAACGAACCAGACCTCGTTACTGAAAGGTGAAACAGAGAGAGGTGAGGAGAACGTTCCTCAGTGCAACCGCTGTCACTTTATTGACGGGATTGTTTTGGTCAGCAGAGAACCGATCTCAGAAAGCGGCAGTGCTTGGCCGGGTGAGTGCGGAGAGCCGGCGGCACAGATGCGCTGGGCAACGCATTCCTACAGTTAGAGGGAAAGGAATCTACGATCAGAAAGGGTTAAAATATCGCTAAGAAGTGGATGAAATACCCATGGCGTTTCCCACATATGTGGGAACTGAAGGATTACATGTGTCACGACAGGACCGATCAGGAATAACAGAGGAAACATGGGCCTAGTTTCGGAGAGGTAGGAAAGGTCATTAATGAATACTTTCTCTCAGTATTCACGATTCAGAAAGACCTTGACAAAAGTGAGCAAACTAGAACAGGCTGATATGCTTGAACAGGTCGCCGTTAAGTAGGATGAGTGCACGCAGCATAAGGAATAAAATGGACGATCTGAAAATTCAGCTGCAGTTTGGCAAATATGAAGTTGTGGCTATCTCTGAAACTTGGCTAAGGGATGGCTGCCATCGGGAGCTGAACGTCCAAGGATATACGATTGGATGGGAAGGTGTAGAGTCTCCACGGGTTGAGTTAAGAAATGACAAGGGTAAAGGGACCCTAATGGCAGTTATTCACAGGCCTCCAAACAGCCTGTTGGTTTACCAATTACAGCAGGAGATAGAAGATGCGCGTCAGAAAGGCAATGTCATGATAATCATCGGAAATATTAACATGAAAGCGGATTGGAAAAAGCACGTCACTACTGGACTACAAGAGAGAGAATTTGCGGGATGTTTAAGGGATGGCTTTTTACAACAGCTTGTTGTTCAGCCCACTAGCGGATCGGCTGTACTGGTTTGGGTGTTGTGCAATGATCGGAGCTGGTATGAGAGCTGAAGGTTAAAGGAGCCTGAGGGAACAGAGATCACATTATTATCAAGTTCATATTGATATTTGAGAAGGAAAAATAAAATCCAATGTGTCGGTATGTCAGTGGAATAAAGGAAATTACAACGGCATGGGAGGGAAACTGGCCGAAGTTGACTGGAAAGGGACATTTGCAGGAAAGAAAAATAATGATACATTTTTAAAGGGAGGAAGGACACTACGGTGGCTGACAAGTGAAGTCAGAGCCGAAGTAAAAGCAAAAGAGGGGACGTAAAAGGAAACCACAGCTATTGGAAAGATAAAACATTGGGGAGCTTTTAAGAACCTGCGGAAGTAAACAAAGAAGGTCATTTGGAAGGAAAAGATGAATTACAAGAGGAAGCTGGTGATTAATATCAATGAAGATACTAATCTGTTTTAAGTACATTAAGGGTAAAAGAGATTCGAGGGTCGATATTGGATTAATAGAAAATGACGCGGGAGATATTGCAATGAGAGATGCAGAGATGATAGAGGAACGAACTGAATGCGTATTTTGCATCAGTGTTCACAGTGGAAGACGTCTGCCCTATACCGGACATTCAGGAGTGCCAGGGAAGTGAAATTTGAGCAGGAAAAATTACGACTGAGAAGGTGCTCAGGAAGCTAACTGCTCTGAGGGTCGAAATATCTCCTGGACCTGATGGAATGCACCCTCAGGTTCTGACGAAAGTAGCGGGAGAGAATAACCATATAACCATATAACAATTACAGCACGGGTACAGGCCATCCGGGCCCTTCTAATCCGTGCCGAACGGGTACTCTCACCTCATCCCACCGACCTGCACTCAGCCAATAACCCTCCACTCCTTTCCTGTCCATATACCTATCCATTTTTTAAAGGACTATATCGAACCTGCCTCTACCACTTCTACTGGAAGCACGATCTACACAGTTACCACTCTTTGATAAAGAAGATCCCCCTCGTGTTACCCCTTTAAAGCGTGTTGCCGCTTTACTCTCCTCATGTCCTCTTGGTTGAATCTCCCCTACTCTCAATGGGAAAAGCCCATCCACGTCAACTCTATCTATCCCCCTCATAATTTTAAATACCTCTATCAAGGCCTCCCTCAACCTTCTACGCTTCAACAAATAAAGACCTAACTTGTTCAACCTTTCTCGGTAACTTAGGCGCTGAAACCCAGCTAACATTCTAGTAAATGCCCTTTGTACTCTCTCTATTTTGTTGACATCTTTCCTATAATTCGGTGACCAGAACTGTACACAATACTCCAAATTTGGCCTCACCAATGTCTTGTACAATTTTAACATTACATCTCAATTCTCAATATGCTCAATTCTCTAATTTATAAAGGCCAGCATAGAAAAAGCTTTCTTCACCAACCTATCCACATGAAATGCCACCTTCAGGGAACTATGCATCATTATTCCTAGATCACTTTGTTCTACTGCATTCCTCAGTGTCCTACCATTTACCATGTGTGGCCTATTTTGATCAGTCCAAGCAAAATTTAGCACCTCACATTAGCGCAATTAATCTTCAATAAATGAAATTACATTCTATATCATCGCTGTGGTCACTTTTGTTTATTTTTGAACGGGGCACCTGGATTTGAACCAGGGACCTCTTGATCTGCAGTCAGATACTTTACCACTGAGCTATACCCCCACATTTTTAATTCTACAGATTGTGGAGGCATTAACAATAATCTTTCAAGAATCCATAGATTCTGGCGTACCGGATGACAGAAAAATTGCAAACGTTATTTCACTATTTAAAAAGGCCTGTTAGCCAGTTATCAGTGGTTGGGAAGTTGTCGGAATCGATGTTAGGGATGAGATTACGGAGTACCTGCAGGCACATGACAAGACAGGACAAAGCCTGTATAGATTTCTGAAAGTAAACTCCTGCGCAACTGGTCTGGGTGCCGGTTACCAGTAGTGTTTCACCGGTGCAGCTTAAGTGAGGAGCGGGAAGTGTCGAGGAAACAGAGAGCTTGCAGAGCGACTTAGATCATTTAGGAGAACAGGCAAAGAAGTGGAAAATGAAATACAATGTTGGAAATTGTATGGCCATGCATTTTGAAGGAAAAGGTAAACGTGCATTCAATTATTTGGATGGAGAGATAATCCAAAATACAGAGATCAAAGGGACTTGGGGGTTCTTGGGCAAGATACCCTGAAGGTTAGCCTCCAAGTTGAAACGTTTCTGAGGAAGTCGAATGCACTGTTGGCATTACTTTCTCGATCTATAGTATATAAGAGCAGGGATGTGATGTTGAGGCTCTATAAGGCACTCGTGATACCACAGTAGAGTATTGTGTGCAATTTGAGGCTCTTATTTTAGAAAAGGTATACTGCTGTTGGAGATGGTTCAGTGAAGATTCACCTTAATGATTCGAGAAATGAAAGGGTTACCGTATGAGGAACATTTTGCAGCTCTTGGGTTGTATTCCATGGAGTTCAGGAGATTGAGCCGGATATCATATACATTCCGAATGTTAAAATGTCTAAACAGATCAGAAATGGCGAAGTTATTTCCCATTGTAGGGGATTCTAGGACAAGAGTACACGACTTCAGGATTGAAGGACGTCCATTTAGAACTGAGATGAGGAGAAATTTGTTTAGTCAGAGGGTGGTAAATCTGTTGAATTTGTTGCCACGAGCGTCTGTGGAGTCCAGGCCACTCGGTGTATTTATGTCAGGGTTGGATGGGTTCTTGATTAGCCAGGGCCTCAAAGGTTATGGGGTGAAGAGACAGGATCGTGAGAATGATGGATGTTTGGGATCAGTCCATGATTGACTGGCGAAGCAGACTGAATAGGCCGTATGGCCTACTTCTTTCTTATATCTTAAAGTCTTAATACGAGATTTCAAAACCAATATAAAAAAGCAAAAGAGCAATTGAGTAATAAAAAGTACAATTGAGCAATATTAGTTGGAATTTGGAGTACTGGAAAGGCATTATGAAGGTAAAAATAAAGTACGAAAGTAAGCTGACTAATAATATTAGTAAAGTTACCAAAAATTTCTTCTGATACATAAAGTATCAAAAGTAGCGAGATCGTTGGCAGCGATGCTGGAGATGTAGCGCTGTGGGACCTTGAAATACCGGACGAACTAAATAGTATATTGCATCAGTCTTCAGTCTGGAAAGCACCAGCCGCGTGATGGAAGTTACAGGTGTCAGGGGTATGAAGTGTGTGAAGTTACCATGACCGGAGAGATGGTAAGTGACTAACTCAAGTGTCCGAAGGTAGACTGGAACGATCAGATGCTGCACACCCCAGAGTTTAAAAAGCGCTGGCTGAAGATATGGTGGGGTATTAGTGATGATCTTGCAACAACCACTCGGTTCTAGAATTTTTCTGGAGGACTGGAAAATTGGAAATATCACTTCACATTTCAAGCATGGAGATTCAGAAGACAGGAAGATTCTAAGCTGGACAGTCTGACCACAGCGGATGAGAAGGTGTTGGAGTCAATCATTAAGGGTGAAGTCTCAGACACATGATGAAGTAGACCAGAGACAGCATGGTTCCGTCAAGAGAAAATTTGGCCTCAAAAATCTGTTGGAATGACTTGAAGACATAACAATCCGGCCGAATTAGGCTCATTTAGTGTCCTCTACACCACAAACTCTCCCCCAGAGGTCTACGTGTCTTTAGTGAAAACAGCAGCCAAATCATAGTGAGGGACCTCGCCCGTCTCCGCCGGCATCGGTAGCGATGTGCCAAAACACCATTACTCTTGAAAACAAAGGTTATTTACTCTTGTTGTCTATATTTTTATTTCTGATAGGCCCATACGAGCTTTCTGCGCTCCGATTTTCATTTCTGAACGCGTCCCTCTTACCAGAAAACATCCTGCCTCAATCGACAATAGCTAAATGTTTTTCAATACCGTCCAAATTGACCTTCCCCAATGAAAAATCTCAACGCACGGACTAGAACGATCTTTTTTCCCATATTTATATTGAAACCAATGGCATTGTGATCACGATATACAAAGTGTTCGTTAAATAAAGCTTCTTTCGCTTGTCCTGTTTCATTTATTTCATCATAGCAGTTCAAGTATCGCGCACGCTCTCGTTGGGCCGTCAGCGCACGATAAAAACTATCCTGAACATGTTGGACGATCTCCTACCCATCTTGTCCTTTACAAGTGTGGAATTAACAGTCAACGGGAGGAATGTTAAAAACACCTACTCTAACAACCGTAATGCCTTTGCAATTGTTTGCGATATCTCCTCAAAGTTGGCCGTCTAAATACTCTTGTCCATTGGGTGGTCAGTAATCTTTCCCCATTAACGTGATCATACCTTTCCTTGTTCACGGTTTCACCAATTGAGCGGCTGTCCGTGCCTTTGAGCGCGTTAAACGACCCCGCGAAGGAAAGGAACCTGGATTAGTCGAATTCAGCATCTGCACTGACGGAAGACAGCCGAGAATTTTCCCTGACTATTAACTCTACTCCCTTCCTTTAGTCCATCCCGCTCTATCACTTTTGAAGCAAAGGAACTCTGAAATACTGAACTGCCAGACCAGACTCTCCTGCAACCCAGTCTCATTATCGGCTAAGATACCATGATTCCAGGTTTTGATCTAAGCAGTGAGTTCATCGGCTTATTCTCAGATACTTCTACGACTGAAACATACGCACCTCAGGTCACCAGTTGGACCTTGCTCAATGATTGCATTCCTGACGTTGTGCGAGATCTTATCAACATGTCTGCACAATTTCCGCATTAGCTGTTCTGGCACCCTGGTTCCAATTCCCCTGTAAATGTAGTTTAAGCTTCATCATGCAGCTCTAGCTAACTTTCCGACACGATATTACTACACTTCCAGTTCACACACAAACCGTCTTTATCCACAGGTCTCAGCTTCCATGGAAAAGAGATCAGTACTCGAAAAATCGTATGGCCTGTCTCCTATACCAAACCCTTAGCCACGTGTTAATCTGTATCATAATTCCATTTCTCGCCTCATTAGGACACGCCACGTGTCGCTGTCACAACCCCGAAGATCCTGCCCTCCTCCTCAGCACCTAACTCTCTGAATTTCCATTGCATAAAGTCGTCACTCCGATGTCATTGGTACCTAAACGGACCACAACCGCTGCCTGCTCACGCTCCTGCTAAAAATATTCCAGATTTGATCCAAGTCGTCCCTGACCCTGGCACCCGGGAGGTAACATACCATCCAGGAATCTGTCTTCCCCTTCCCTTTTGAGTCAGAAAACCAGACTCAGTGCCAGAGGTCCGACCGCTGTGGCTTTTTCCTACAAGGTCATCCAACCACAAACCGCATCCAGATGTTTCTGATGGTGATGGCCATAGGGATAGTCTGCACTGCCTCTTTAAATCCTTTCCTCTTCCTGACTGTCCCACAGTTCCCTATGTCCTGCACCGTGGGTGTATCTACCACTCTATGTGTCCTAGTCCATCACGCCATAGGGTGGATTGTTACAAGATGCAGCTGTGTGCACTTCTCTCAGGTGTCGTCATCAGGAACTCCGGAGGTCTCCCCGCCTCCCACATCCCGCGAGGAGCCTTCAACTTAGACGGTGGCTGCCCGCTTGTCCCTGTCTTACTTTAATGTGTTCTGTGCCTTTAACACTGGATCTGAGAACCTGAGCGAATTACGTTCTGTTAAGCGTCTCATCTCTCAGAAAGGCCGCTGCTCTAACGTCCAAAAGACCCTGTTTCCGTCTCCATTCTCAGATTAATCATTGACCTACAAACCTGAAAAACATTCTGACTGTCATTGAACCTTCGCTTTATTCCAAATTCATCAGATTATTGGGCCCTATAGTCTAATTTCCAACATCCATCTGTAAATCAGCGTTGCCGGATATAATTGAACCTCCTGCGTTCAGTTTCTGTTGACATTGTTGCGATCAATTCCCACATAGTTTTTAGATTCAGAACTGTCTATAAACGTTTATTTCTCCGCTTCCCTAAATGCGAAAGCGATGAGTCTTCCAGGCGTTCTCATCCATCTC
Organism: Hemitrygon akajei; assembly: GCF_048418815.1. Lineage (NCBI taxonomy): Eukaryota > Metazoa > Chordata > Chondrichthyes > Myliobatiformes > Dasyatidae > Hemitrygon > Hemitrygon akajei. The sequence goes on along the minus strand of NW_027331971.1, from coordinate 2,089,331 downwards.
AACAAACGTCCTTCCCAAATTCTTGCCGAGACGCGTCTCACGAGTCTTCGAATTGTAATATTTTACAGCTTTACTTTACACAGAAGTTGCCTAACCTGAACAAACTGTAACACTCTCGCTTTCATTTCCGATTGACAGGATGATATATGTGGTTGAGTGGATATGACGTTTCTTACAAATCAGGCATTTATTCCGTTCTCAAACACACATCAAAAGTTGTCAGGATGGCCGAGTGATCTAAGGCGCCAGACTCAAGGAATGAAGTCTTCCGACGTCTGGGGTCGTCGGTTCGAATCCCACTCCTGACAAAATTTGTCTTTAAGCGTTCAATCGAGGCGACGTTGCTTCTGTAAACAAACCTTGGGTTGTTGAGGTGGATTAGAAAAACTGTTGAAGGATAAGATTATGTTTTTGACACTGTTCATCGTATTGCAACAGGTCACCCTACACCGAATTCTGGGTGAGTGATTTATTCAGGGGAAAAAAATACACGGTGAAGGATCTCGACCCGAAACGTCGACTGCTTACGCTTTTCCACAGATGCTGCCTGGTCTGCTGAGCTCCTCCTGGCATACTCAGCTAATCAATATATAAAAGTTTCTGAAGTCAAATCATTGGTTGTCAGATTATTTAATGGATGGGCATGTGAGCGTACATTATCACCTGTTGATCAAAGGTCTGATTGCTGATGGGTAGTAACTGTTCTTGAACGTGGCGGTGAGAGTCCTGAGGCTCTTGTACCATCTACCCGATGACAGCAGCGCAAAAAGAGCATGGCAGGATGGTGACGACTTCTGACGGTGGATGCTGTTTTCCGGTGACATCTTTTTATGTGGATCTGCTTAATGCCCTGAACCTGTACCCCGCCATAACTAACCTGTCTCACTGGAACGTACCAATGCAGAACTCCACACAAATATGCCCTGAACCTGTACACGTCCATAACCTCCCTATCACACTGGAACGTCCCACTGCAGAAATCCACACAAATATGCCCTGAACCTGTACCCGTCCATAACCTCCCTGTCTCACTGGAACGTACAACTGCAGAACTCCACAGAAATATGCCCTGAACCTGTACCCTCCATAACGTCCCTGTCTCACTGGAAAGTACCAATGCAGAACTACACATAAATTTGCCCTGAACCTGTACCCCTCCATTACCTCCCTGTCTCACTGGAACATACCAATGCAGAACTCCACACAAATATGCCCTGAACCTGTACCCCTCCATAACCTCCCGGTCTCACTGGAACGTACCAATGCAGAAGTCCACCCAAACGTGCCCTGAACCTGTACCCGTCCATAACCTCATGTCTCACTGGAACGTCCCACTGCAGAACTACACACAAATTTGCCCTGAACCTGTACCCCTCCATAACCTCCCTGTCTCACTGGAACGTACCAATGCAGAGCTCCACACAAATATGCCCTGAACCTGTACCCCTCCATAACCTCCCTGTCTCACTGGAACGTACCAATGCAGAAATCCACACAAATGTGCCCTGAACCTGTACCCGTCCATAACCTCATGTCTCACTGGAACGTCCCACTGCAGAACTCCACACAAATATGCCCTGAACCTGTACCCTCCATAACTTCCCTGTCTCACTGGAATGTACCAATGAAGAACTCCAAACAAATATGCCCTGAACCTGTACCCCTCCATAACCTCCCAGTTACCCTGGAACATACCAACGCAGAACTCCTCACAAATATACCCTGAACCTGTACCCCTCCATAACCTCCCTATCTCACTGGAACGTACCATTGCAGAACTCCACACAAATATGCCCTGAACCAGTACCCTCCATAACCTCCCTGTCTCACTGGAACGTACCAATGCAGAATTCCACACAAATATGCCCTGAACCTGTACACACCCAGAACCTCCTTGTCTCACTGGAATGTACCAATGCAGAACTCCACACAAATTTGCCCTGAAACTGTACCCCTCCATAACCTCCCTGTCTCACTGGAACGTACCAATGCAGAAATCCACACAAAAATGCCCTGAACCTGTACTCCACCTTAACCTCCCTGTCTCACTGGAACGTACCAATGCAGAAATCCACAAAAATATGCCCTGAACCTGCACTCCACCATAACCACCCTGTCTCACTGGAACGTACCACTGCAGAACTCCACACAAATATGCCCTGAACCTGTACCCTCCATAACCTCCCAGTCACACTGGAACGTACCAATGCAGAACTCCGAACAAATATGCCCTTAACCTGTACCTCTCCAAAACCTCCCTGTCTCACTAGAACGTACCAATGCAGGATTCCACACAAATATGCCCTGAACCTGTACCCCTCCATAACCTCCCTGTCTCACTGGAACGTACAAATGCAGAAATCCACACAAATATGCCCTGAACCTGTACTCCACCTTAACCTCCCTGTCTCACTGGAACGTACCACTGCAGAACTGCACACAAATATGCCCTGAACCTATACCTCTCCATAACACCCCTGTCACACTGGAACGTACCAATGCAGAAATCCACAAAAATATGCCCTGAACCTGTACTCCACCATAACCTCCCTGTCTCACTGGAACGTACCACTGCAGAACTCCACACAAATATGCCCTGAACCTGTACCCTCCATAACCTCCCTGTCTCACTGGAACGTACCAATGCAGAACTACACTCAAATTTGCCCTGAACCTGTACCCCTCCATAACCTCCCTGTCTCACAGGAACGTACCAATGCAGAACTCCACACAAATATGCCCTGAACCTGTAACCTCCATAACCTCCCTGTCTCACTGGAACGTACCAATGCAGAACTCCACACAAATATGCCCTGAACCTGTACCCCTCCATAACCTCCCTGTCTCACCGGAACGTACCAATGCAGAACTCCACACAAATATGCCCTTAACGTGTTCCCTCCATAACCTCCCGGTCACACTGGAACGTACCAATGCAGAACTACAAACAAATATGCCCTGAACCTGTACCCCTCCATAACCTCCCAGTCACACTGGAACGTACCAACGCAGAACTCCAAACAAATATACCCTGAACCTGTACCCCTCCAAAACCTCCCTGTCTCACTGGAACGCACCAATGCCGAACTCCACTCAAATATGCCCTGATCCTGTACCCTCCATAACCTCCCTGTCTCACTGGAACGTACCAATGCAGAACTCCACACAAATATGCCCTGTACCTGTACCCCTCCATAACCTCCCCGTGTCACTGGAACGACCCAATACAGAACTCCACACAAATATGCCCTGAACCTGTACCCGTCCATAAACTCCCTGTCTCACTGGAACGTCCCAACGCAGAACTCCACACAAATATGCCCTGAATCTGTAGCCTCCATAACCTCACTGTCTCACTGGAACGTACCATTGCAGAACTCCACACAAATATGCCCTGAACCTGTACCCCTGCATAACCTCCCTGTCTCACTGGAACGTACCAATGCAGAACTCCACACAAATATGCCCTGAACCTGTACCCCTCCATAACTTCCCTGTCTCACTGGAACGTCCCACTTCAGAACTCCACACAAATATGCCCTGAACCTGTACCCTCCATAACCTCCCTACCTCACTGGAACGTACCAATGCAGAATTCCACACAATATCCCCTGAACCTGTACCCACCCAGAAAGTCCTTGTCTCACTGGACCGTACCAATGCAGAAATCCACACAAATATGCCCTGTACCTGTTCTCCACGTTAACCTCCCAGTCTCACTGGAACGTCCCAAAGCAGAACTCCACACAAATATGCCCTGAACCTGTACCCTCCATAACCTCACTGTCTCACTGGAACGTACCATTGCAGAACACCACACAAATATGCCCTGAACCTGTATCCCTCCATAACATCCCTGTCTCACTGGAACGTACCAATGCAGAACTCCACACAAATATGCCCTGAATCTGTAACCCGCCATAACTTCCCTGTCTCACTGGAACGTACCAATGCAGAACTCCACACAAATATGCCCTAAACCAGTACACGTCCATAACCTCCCTGCCTCACTGGAACGTCCCACTGCAGAACTCCACACAAATATGCCATGAACCTGTATCCTCCATAACCTACTTGTCTCACTGGAAAGTAACAATGCAGAACTCCACACAAACATGCCCTGAACCTGTACCCGTCCATAACCTCCCTGTCTCACTGGAACGTACAACTGCCGAACTCCACACAAATATGCCCTGAACCTGTACCCTCCATAACGTCCCTGTCTCACTGGAACGTATCAATGCAGAGCTACACACAAATTTGCCCTGAACCTGTACCCCTCTATTACCTCACTGTCTCACTGGAACATACCAATGCAGAACTCCACACAAATATGACCTAAACCTGTACCTCTCCATAACCTCCCGGTCTCACTGGAACGTACCAATGAGGAAGTCCACACAAACGTGCCCTGAACCTGTACCCGTCCATAACCTCATGTCTCACTGGAACGTCCTACTGCAGAACTCCACACAAATATGCCCTGAACCTGTACACTCCATAACCTCACTGTCACACTGGAACGTACCATTGCAGAACACCACACAAATATGCCCTGAACCTTTACCCCTCCATAACCTCCCTGTCTCACTGGAACGTACCAATGCAGAACTCCGCACAAATATGCCCTGAACCTTTACTCCTCCATAACTTTCCTGTCTCACTGGAATGTACCAATGCAGAACTCCACACAAATATGCCCCGAACCTGTACACGTCCATAACCTCCCTGTCTCACTGGAACGTCCCACTGCAGAACTCCACACAAATCTGCCATGAACCTGTATCCTCCATAACCTCCCTGTCTCACTGGAAAGTACCAATGCAGAACTCCACACAAATATGCCCTGAACCTGTACCCGTCCATAACCTCCCTGTCTCACTGGAACGTACCACTGCAGAACTCCACAGAAATATGCGGTGAACATGTACCCTCCATAACCTCCCTGTCTCACTGGAACGTACCAATGCAGAACTACACACAAATTTGCCCTGAACCTGTACCCCTCCATAACCTCCCTGTCTCACTGGAACGTACCAATGCAGAACTCCACACAAATATGCCCTGAACCTGTACCCCTCCATAACCTCCCGGTCTCACTGGAACGTACCAATGCAGAAGTCCACACAAATGTGCCCTGAACCTGTACCCGTCCATAACCTCATGTCTCACTGTAACGTCCCACTGCATAACTACATACAAATTTGCCCTGAACCTGTACCCCTCCATTACCTCCCGGTCTCACTGGAACGTACCAATGCAGAGCTCCACACAAATATGCCCTGAACCTGTACCCCTCCATAACCTCCCTGTCTCACTGGAACGTACCAATGCAGAAATCCACAGAAATGTGCCCTGAACCTGTACCCGTCCATAACCTCACTGTCTCACTGGAACATACCAATGCAGAACTCCACACAAATATGCCCTGAACCTGTACCCCTCCATAACCTCCCGGTCTCACTGGAACGTACCAATGCGGAAGTCCACACAAACGTGCCCGGAACCTGTACCCGTCTATAACCTCATGTCTCACTGGAACGTCCCTCTGCAGAACTCCACACAAATATGCCCTGAACCTGTACACTCCATAACCTCACTGTCACACTGGAACGTACCATTGCAGAACACCACACAAATATGCCCTGAACCTTTACCCCTCCATAACTTCCCTGTCTCACTGGAATGTACCAATGCAGAACTCCACACAAATATGCCCCGAACCTGTACACGTCCATAACCTCCCTGTCTTACTGGAACGTCCCACTGCAGAACTCCACACAAATCTGCCATGAACCTTTATCCTCCATAACCTCGCTGTCTCACTGGAAAGTACCAACGCAGAACTCCACACAAATAACCCTGAACCTGTTCCCTCCATAACCTCCCTGTCTCACTGGAACGTACCAATGCAGAACTACACACAAATTTGCCCTGAACCTGTACCCCTCCATAACCTCCCTGTCTCACTGGAACGTACCAATGCAGAACTCCACACAAATATGCCCTGACCCTGTACCCCTCCATAACCTCCCGGTCTCACTGGAACGTACCAATGCAGAAGTCCACACAAATGTGCCCTGAACCTATATCCGTCCATAACCTCATGTCTCACTGGAACGTCCCACTGCAGAACTACACACAAATTTGCCCTGAACCTGTACCCCTCCATAACCTCCCTGTCTCACTGGAACGTACCAATGCAGAATTCCACACAAATATGCCCTGAACCTGTACCCATCCAGAACCTCCTTGTCTCACCGGAATGTTCCCATGCAGAACACCACACAAATTTGCCCTGATCCTGTACCCCTCCATAACCTCCCTGTCTCACTGGAACGTACCAATGCAGAAATCCACACAAATATGCCCTGAACCTGTAACCTCCATAACCTCCCTGTCTCACTGGAACGTACCAATGCAGAACTACACTCAAATTTGCCCTGAACCTGTACCCTCCATAACCTCCCTGTCTCACTGGAACGTACCAATGCAGAAATCCACACAAATATGCCCTGAATGTGTACCCTCCATAACCTCCCAGTCACACTGGAACGTACCAATGCAGAACTCCAAACAAATATGCCTTGAACCTGTACTCGCCCATAACCTCACTGTCTCACTAGAACGTACCAATGCAGGATTCCACACAAATATGCCCTGAACCTGTACCCTCCATAACCTCCCTGTCTCACTGGAACGTACCAATGCAGAATTCCACACAAATATGCCTTGAACCTGTACTCGCCCATAACCTCCTTGTCTCACTGGAACATACCAATGCAGAACTCCACACAAATATGCCCTGAAACTGTACCCTCCATAAACTCGCTGTCTCACTGGAACGCACCAATGCCGAACTCCACTCAAATATGCCCTGATCCTGTACCGTGCATAACCTCCCTGTCTCACTGGAACGAACCATTGCAGAACACCACACAAATATGCCCTGAACCTGTACCCCTCCAAAACCTCCCTGTCTCACTGGAACTTACCAATGCAGAATTCCACACAAATAGGCCCTGAACCTGTACACGTCCATAAACTCCCTGTCTCACTGGAACGTCCCACTGAAGAATTCCACACAAATATGCCATGAACCGGTACCCTCCATAACCTCCCTGTCCCACTGGAAAGTACCAATGCAGAACTCCACACTAATATGCCCGGAACCTGTACCCATCCATAACCTCCCTGTTTCACTGGAACGTACCAATGCAGAACTCCACACAAATATGCCCTGAACCTGTACCCACCCAGAAAGTCCTTGTCTCACTGGACCGTACCAATGCAGAAATCCACACAAATATGCCCTGAACCTGTTCTCCACGTTAACCTCCCAGTCTCACTGGAACGTCCCAACGCAGAACACCACACAAATATGCCCTGAATCTGTACCCTCCATAAACTCACTGTCTCACTGGAACGTACCATTGCAGAACACCACACAAATATGCCCTGAACCTGTACCCCTCCATAACCTCCCTGTCTCACTGGAACGTACCAATGCAGAACTCCACACAAATATGCCCTGAACCTGTACCCCGCCATAACTTCCCTGTCTCACTGGAACGTACCAATGCAGAACACCAGACAAATATGCCCTGAACCTGTACCCCTCCATAACCTCCCTGTCTCACTGGAACGTACCAATGCAGAACTCCGCACAAATATTCCCTGAACCTTTACCCCTCCATAACTTCCCTGTCTCACTGGAATGTACCAATGCAGAACTCCACACAAATATGCCCCGAACCTGTACACGTCCATAACCTCCCTGTCTCACTGGAACGTCCCACTGCAGAACTCCACACAAATCAGCCATGAACCTTAATCCTCCATAACCTCCCTGTCTCACTGGAAAGTACCAATGCAGAACTCCACACAAATATGCCCTGAACCTGTACCCGTCCATAACCTCCATGTCTCACCTGAACGTACCACTGCAGAACTCCACAGAAATATGCGGTGAACCTGTACCCTCCATAACCTCCCTGTCTCACTGGAACGTACCAATGCAGAACTACACACAAATTTGCCCTGAACCTGTACACCTCCATAACGTCCCTGTCTGACTGGAACGAACCAATGCAGAACTCCACACAAATATGCCCTGAACCTGAACCCCTCCATAACCTCCCTGTCTCACTGGAATGTACCAATGAAGAACTCCAAACAAATATGCCCTGAATCTGTACCCCTCCATAACCTCCCAGTTACCCTGGAACGTACCAACGCAGAACTCCACACAAATATACCCTGAACCTGTACCCCTCCATAACCTCCCTGTCTCACTGGAAAGTACCATTGCAGAACTCCAGACAAATATGCCCTGAACCTGTACCCTCCATAACCTCCCTGTTTCACTGGAACGTACCAATGCAGAATTCCACACAAATATGCCCTGAAGCTGTACCCACCCAGAACCTCCTTGTCTCACTGGAATGGACCAATGCAGAACTCCACACAAATTTGCCCTGAACCTGTACCTCTCCATAACCTCCTTGTCTCACTGGAATGAACCACTGCAGAACTCCACACAAATATGCCCTGAACCTGTACCCTCCATAACCTCCCTGTCTTACTGGAACGTACCAATGCAGAACTCCACACAAATATGCCCTGAACCTGTACCCTCCATAACCTCCCTGTTTCACTGGAACGTACAAATGCAGAATTCCACACAAATATGCCCTGAAGCTGTACCCACCCAGAACCTCCTTGTCTCACTGGAATGGAACAATGCAGAACTCCACACAAATTTGCCCTGAACCTGTACCTCTCCATAACCTCCTTGTCTCACTGGAATGTACCACTGCAGAACTCCACACAAATATGCCCTGAACCTGTACCCTCCATAACCTCCCTGTCTTACTGGAACGTACAAATGCAGAACTCCACACAAATATGCCCTGAACTTGTACCCTCCATAACCTCCCTGTCTCACTGGAACGTACCAATGCAGAATTCCACACAAATATGCCCTGAACCTGTACCACTCCATAACCTCCCTGTCTCACTGGAACGTCCCAACGCAGAACTCCACACCAATATGCCCTGAACCTGTACCCTCCATAACCTCACTGTCTCACTGGAACGTACCATTGCAGAACACCACACAAATATGCCCTGAACCTGTACCCCTCCATAACCTCCCTGTCTCACTGGAACGTACCAATGCAGAACTCCACACAAATATGCCATGAACCTGTACCCCGCCATAACTTCCCTGTCTCACTGGAACGTACCAATGCAGAATTCCACACAAATATGCACTGAACCTGTACACGTCCATAACCTCCCTGTCTCACTGGAACGTACAACTGCCGAACTCCACAGAAATATGCCCTGAACCTGTACCCTCAATAACGTCCCTGTCTCACTGGATCGTACCAATGCAGAACAACACAAAAATTTGCCCTGAACCTGTACCCCTCCATTACCTCACTGTCTCACTGGAACATACCAATGCAGAACTCCACACAAATATGCCCTGAACCTGTACCCCTCCATAACCTCCCGGTCTCACTGGAACGTACCAATGCGGAAGTCCACTCAAACGTGCCCGGAACCTGTACCCGTCTATAACCTCATGTCTCACTGGAACGTCCCTCTGCAGAACTCCACACAAATATGCCCTGAACCTGTACACTCAATAACCTCACTGTCACACTGGAACGTACCATTGCAGAACACCACACAAATATGCCCTGAACCTTTACCCCTCCATAACTTCCCTGTCTCACTGGAATGTACCAATGCAGAACTCCACACAAATATGCCCCGAACCTGTACACGTCCATAACCTCCCTGTCTCACTGGAACGTCCCACTGCAGAACTCCACACAAATCTGCCATGAACCTTTATCCTCCATAACCTCGCTGTCTCACTGGAAAGTACCAATGCAGAACTCCACACAAATATGCCCTGAACCTGCACCCCTCCATAACCTCCCTGTCTCACTGGAACGTACCAATGCAGAAATCCACACAAATATGCCCTGAACCTGTAACCTCCATAACCTCCCTGTCTCACTGGAACGTACCAATGCAGAACTACACTCAAATTTGCCCTGAGCCTGTACCCTCCATAACCTCCCTGTCTCACTGGAACGTACCAATGCAGAAATCCACACAAATATGCCCTGAATGTGTACCCTCCATAACCTCCCAGTCACACTGGAACGTACCAATGCAGAACTCCAAACAAATATGCCCTTAACCTGTACCCCTCCAAAACCTCCCTGTCTCACTGGAACTTACCAATGCAGGATTCCACACAAATATGCCCTGAACCTGTACCCTCCATAACCTCCCTGTCTCACTAGAACGTACCAATGCAGAATTCCACACAAATATGCCTTGAACCTGTACTCGCCCATAACCTCACTGTCTCACTGGAACGTACCAATGCAGAAATCCACACAAATATGCCCTGAACCTGTAACCTCCATAACCTCCCTGTCTCACTGGAACGTACCAATGCAGAACTACACTCAAATTTGCCCTGAACCTGTACCCTCCATAACCTCCCTGTCTCACTGGAACGTACCAATGCAGAAATCCACACAAATATGCCCTGAATGTGTATCCTCCATAACCTCCCAGTCACACTGGAACGTACCAATGCAGAACTCCAAACAAATATGCCCTTAACCTGTACCCCTCCAAAACCTCCCTGTCTTACTGGAACTTACCAATGCAGGATTCCACACACATATGCCCTGAACCTGTACCCTCCATAACCTCCCTGTCTCACTGGAACGTACCAATGCAGAATTCCACACAAATATGCCTTGAACCTGTACTCGCCCATAACCTCCTTGTCTCACTGGAACATACCAATGCAGAACTCCACACAAATATGCCCTGAAACTGTACCCTCCATAAACTCGCTGTCTCACTGGAACGCACCAATGCCGAACTCCACTCAAATATGCCCTGATCCTGTACCGTGCATAACCTCCCTGTCTCACTGGAACGAACCATTGCAGAACACCACACAAATATGCCCTGAACCTGTACCCCTCCAAAACCTCCCTGTCTCACTGGAACTTACCAATGCAGAATTCCACACAAATAGGCCCTGAACCTGTACACGTCCATAAACTCCCTGTCTCACTGGAACGTCCCACTGAAGAATTCCACACAAATATGCCATGAACCGGTACCCTCCATAACCTCCCTGTCCCACTGGAAAGTACCAATGCAGAACTCCACACAAATATGCCCGGAACCTGTACCCATCCATAACCTCCCTGTTTCACTGGAACGTACCAATGCAGAACTCCACACAAATATGCCCTGAACCTGTACCCACCCAGAAAGTCCTTGTCTCACTGGACCGTACCAATGCAGAAATCCACACAAATATGCCCTGAACCTGTTCTCCACGTTAACCTCCCAGTCTCACTGGAACGTCCCAACGCAGAACACCACACAAATATGCCCTGAATCTGTACCCTCCATAAACTCACTGTCTCACTGGAACGTACCATTGCAGAACACCACACAAATATGCCCTGAACCTGTACCCCTCCATAACCTCCCTGTCTCACTGGAACGTACCAATGCAGAACACCAGACAAATATGCCCTGAACCTGTACCCCTCCATAACCTCCCTGTCTCACTGGAACGTACCAATGCAGAACTCCGCACAAATATGCCCTGAACCTTTACCCCTCCATAACTTCCCTGTCTCACTGGAATGTACCAATGCAGAACTCCACACAAATATGCCCCGAACCTGTACACGTCCATAACCTCCCTGTCTCACTGGAACGTCCCACTGCAGAACTCCACACAAATCAGCCATGAACCTTAATCCTCCATAACCTCCCTGTCTCACTGGAAAGTACCAATGCAGAACTCCACACAAATATGCCCTGAACCTGTACCCGTCCATAACCTCCATGTCTCACCTGAACGTACCACTGCAGAACTCCACAGAAATATGCGGTGAACCTGTACCCTCCATAACCTCCCTTTCTCACTGGAACGTACCAATGCAGAACTACACACAAATTTGCCCTGAACCTGTACACCTCCATAACGTCCCTGTCTGACTGGAACGTACCAATGCAGAACTCCACACAAATATGCCCTGAACCTGTACCCCTCCATAACCTCCCTGTCTCACTGGAATGTACCAATGAAGAACTCCAAACAAATATGCCCAGAATCTGTACCCCTCCATAACCTCCCAGTTACCCTGGAACGTACCAACGCAGAACTCCACACAAATATACCCTGAACCTGTACCCCTCCATAACCTCCCTGTTTCACTGGAACGTACCAATGCAGAATTCCACACAAATATGCCCTGAAGCTGTACCCACCCAGAACCTCCTTGTCTCACTGGAATGGACCAATGCAGAACTCCACACAAATTTGCCCTGAACCTGTACCCCTCCATAACCTCCTTGTCTCACTGGAATGTACCACTGCAGAACTCCACACAAATATGCCCTGAACCTGTACCCTCCATAACCTCCCTGTCTTACTGGAACGTACCAATGCAGAACTCCACACAAATATGCCCTGAACCTGTACCCTCCATAACCTCCCTGTTTCACTGGAACGTACCAATGCAGAATTCCACACAAATATGCCCTGAAGCTGTACCCACCCAGAACCTCCTTGTCTCACTGGAATGGACCAATGCAGAACTCCACACAAATTTGCCCTGAACCTGTACCTCTCCATAACCTCCTTGTCTCACTGGAATGTACCACTGCAGAACTCCACACAAATATGCCCTGAACCTGTACCCTCCATAACCTCCCTGTCTTACTGGAACGTACCAATGCAGAACTCCACACAAATATGCCCTGAACTTGTACCCTCCATAACCTCCCTGTCTCACTGGAACGTACCAATGCAGAATTCCACACAAATATGCCCTGAACCTGTACCACTCCATAACCTCCCTGTCTCACTGGAACGTACAAATGCAGAACTCCACACAAATATGCCCTGAACTTGTACCCTCCATAACCTCCCTGTCTCACTGGAACGTACCAATGCAGAATTCCACACAAATATGCCCTGAACCTGTACCACTCCATAACCTCCCTGTCTCACTGGAACGTCCCAACGCAGAACTCCACACCAATATGCCCTGAACCTGTACCCTCCATAACCTCACTGTCTCACTGGAACGTACCATTGCAGAACACCACACAAATATGCCCTGAACCTGTACCCCTCCATAACCTCCCTGTCTCACTGGAACGTACCAATGCAGAACTCCACACAAATATGCCATGAACCTGTACCCCGCCATAACTTCCCTGTCTCACTGGAACGTACCAATGCAGAATTCCACACAAATATGCACTGAACCTGTACACGTCCATAACCTCCCTGTCTCACTGGAACGTACAACTGCCGAACTCCACAGAAATATGCCCTGAACCTGTACCCTCAATAACGTCCCTGTCTCACTGGATCGTACCAATGCAGAACAACACAAAAATTTGCCCTGAACCTGTACCCCTCCATTACCTCACTGTCTCACTGGAACATACCAATGCAGAACTCCACACAAATATGCCCTGAACCTGTACCCCTCCATAACCTCCCGGTCTCACTGGAACGTACCAATGCGGAAGTCCACTCAAACGTGCCCGGAACCTGTACCCGTCTATAACCTCATGTCTCACTGGAACGTCCCTCTGCAGAACTCCACACAAATATGCCCTGAACCTGTACACTCAATAACCTCACTGTCACACTGGAACGTACCATTGCAGAACACCACACAAATATGCCCTGAACCTTTACCCCTCCATAACTTCCCTGTCTCACTGGAATGTACCAATGCAGAACTCCACACAAATATGCCCCGAACCTGTACACGTCCATAACCTCCCTGTCTCACTGGAACGTCCCACTGCAGAACTCCACACAAATCTGCCATGAACCTTTATCCTCCATAACCTCGCTGTCTCACTGGAAAGTACCAATGCAGAACTCCACACAAATATGCCCTGAACCTGTACCCCTCCATAACCTCCCTGTCTCACTGGAACGTACCAATGCAGAAATCCACACAAATATGCCCTGAACCTGTAACCTCCATAACCTCCCTGTCTCACTGGAACGTACCAATGCAGAACTACACTCAAATTTGCCCTGAGCCTGTACCCTCCATAACCTCCCTGTCTCACTGGAACGTACCAATGCAGAAATCCACACAAATATGCCCTGAATGTGTACCCTCCATAACCTCCCAGTCACACTGGAACGTACCAATGCAGAACTCCAAACAAATATGCCCTTAACCTGTACCCCTCCAAAACCTCCCTGTCTCACTGGAACTTACCAATGCAGGATTCCACACAAATATGCCCTGAACCTGTACCCTCCATAACCTCCCTGTCTCACTAGAACGTACCAATGCAGAATTCCACACAAATATGCCTTGAACCTGTACTCGCCCATAACCTCACTGTCTCACTGGAACGTACCAATGCAGAAATCCACACAAATATGCCCTGAACCTGTAACCTCCATAACCTCCCTGTCTCACTGGAACGTACCAATGCAGAACTACACTCAAATTTGCCCTGAACCTGTACCCTCCATAACCTCCCTGTCTCACTGGAACGTACCAATGCAGAAATCCACACAAATATGCCCTGAATGTGTATCCTCCATAACCTCCCAGTCACACTGGAACGTACCAATGCAGAACTCCAAACAAATATGCCCTTAACCTGTACCCCTCCAAAACCTCCCTGTCTTACTGGAACTTACCAATGCAGGATTCCACACAAATATGCCCTGAACCTGTACCCTCCATAACCTCCCTGTCTCACTGGAACGTACCAATGCAGAATTCCACACAAATATGCCTTGAACCTGTACTCGCCCATAACCTCCTTGTCACACTGGAACATACCAATGCAGAACTCCACACAAATATGCCCTGAAACTGTACCCTCCATAAACTCGCTGTCTCACTGGAACGCACCAATGCCGAACTCCACTCAAATATGCCCTGATCCTGTACCGTGCATAACCTCCCTGTCTCACTGGAACGAACCATTGCAGAACACCACACAAATATGCCCTGAACCTGTACCCCTCCAAAACCTCCCTGTCTCACTGGAACTTACCAATGCAGAATTCCACACAAATAGGCCCTGAACCTGTACACGTCCATAAACTCCCTGTCTCACTGGAACGTCCCACTGAAGAATTCCACACAAATATGCCATGAACCGGTACCCTCCATAACCTCCCTGTCCCACTGGAAAGTACCAATGCAGAACTCCACACAAATATGCCCGGAACCTGTACCCATCCATAACCTCCCTGTTTCACTGGAACGTACCAATGCAGAACTCCACACAAATATGCCCTGAACCTGTACCCACCCAGAAAGTCCTTGTCTCACTGGACCGTACCAATGCAGAAATCCACACAAATATGCCCTGAACCTGTTCTCCACGTTAACCTCCCAGTCTCACTGGAACGTCCCAACGCAGAACACCACACAAATATGCCCTGAATCTGTACCCTCCATAAACTCACTGTCTCACTGGAACGTACCATTGCAGAACACCACACAAATATGCCCTGAACCTGTACCCCTCCATAACCTCCCTGTCTCACTGGAACGTACCAATGCAGAACACCAGACAAATATGCCCTGAACCTGTACCCCTCCATAACCTCCCTGTCTCACTGGAACGTACCAATGCAGAACTCCGCACAAATATGCCCTGAACCTTTACCCCTCCATAACTTCCCTGTCTCACTGGAATGTACCAATGCAGAACTCCACACAAATATGCCCCGAACCTGTACACGTCCATAACCTCCCTGTCTCACTGGAACGTCCCACTGCAGAACTCCACACAAATCAGCCATGAACCTTAATCCTCCATAACCTCCCTGTCTCACTGGAAAGTACCAATGCAGAACTCCACACAAATATGCCCTGAACCTGTACCCGTCCATAACCTCCATGTCTCACCTGAACGTACCACTGCAGAACTCCACAGAAATATGCGGTGAACCTGTACCCTCCATAACCTCCCTTTCTCACTGGAACGTACCAATGCAGAACTACACACAAATTTGCCCTGAACCTGTACACCTCCATAACGTCCCTGTCTGACTGGAACGTACCAATGCAGAACTCCACACAAATATGCCCTGAACCTGTACCCCTCCATAACCTCCCTGTCTCACTGGAATGTACCAATGAAGAACTCCAAACAAATATGCCCAGAATCTGTACCCCTCCATAACCTCCCAGTTACCCTGGAACGTACCAATGCAGAATTCCACACAAATATGCCCTGAAGCTGTACCCACCCAGAACCTCCTTGTCTCACTGGAATGGACCAATGCAGAACTCCACACAAATTTGCCCTGAACCTGTACCCCTCCATAACCTCCTTGTCTCACTGGAATGTACCACTGCAGAACTCCACACAAATATGCCCTGAACCTGTACCCTCCATAACCTCCCTGTCTTACTGGAACGTACCAATGCAGAACTCCACACAAATATGCCCTGAACCTGTACCCTCCATAACCTCCCTGTTTCACTGGAACGTACCAATGCAGAATTCCACACAAATATGCCCTGAAGCTGTACCCACCCAGAACCTCCTTGTCTCACTGGAATGGACCAATGCAGAACTCCACACAAATTTGCCCTGAACCTGTACCTCTCCATAACCTCCTTGTCTCACTGGAATGTACCACTGCAGAACTCCACACAAATATGCCCTGAACCTGTACCCTCCATTACCTCCCTGTCTTACTGGAACGTACCAATGCAGAACTCCACACAAATATGCCCTGAACTTGTACCCTCCATAACCTCCCTGTCTCACTGGAACGTACCAATGCAGAATTCCACACAAATATGCCCTGAACCTGTACCACTCCATAACCTCCCTGTCTCACTGGAACGTACAAATGCAGAACTCCACACAAATATGCCCTGAACTTGTACCCTCCATAACCTCCCTGTCTCACTGGAACGTACCAATGCAGAATTCCACACAAATATGCCCTGAACCTGTACCACTCCATAACCTCCCTGTCTCACTGGAACGTCCCAACGCAGAACTCCACACCAATATGCCCTGAACCTGTACCCTCCATAACCTCACTGTCTCACTGGAACGTACCATTGCAGAACACCACACAAATATGCCCTGAACCTGTACCCCTCCATAACCTCCCTGTCTCACTGGAACGTACCAATGCAGAACTCCACACAAATATGCCATGAACCTGTACCCCGCCATAACTTCCCTGTCTCACTGGAACGTACAACTGCCGAACTCCACAGAAATATGCCCTGAACCTGTACCCTCAATAACGTCCCTGTCTCACTGGATCGTACCAATGCAGAACAACACAAAAATTTGCCCTGAACCTGTACCCCTCCATTACCTCACTGTCTCACTGGAACATACCAATGCAGAACTCCACACAAATATGCCCTGAACCTGTACCCCTCCATAACCTCCCGGTCTCACTGGAACGTACCAATGCGGAAGTCCACTCAAACGTGCCCGGAACCTGTACCCGTCTATAACCTCATGTCTCACTGGAACGTCCCTCTGCAGAACTCCACACAAATATGCCCTGAACCTGTACACTCAATAATCTCACTGTCACACTGGAACGTACCATTGCAGAACACCACACAAATATGCCCTGAACCTTTACCCCTCCATAACTTCCCTGTCTCACTGGAATGTACCAATGCAGAACTCCACACAAATATGCCCTGAACCTGTACCCTCCATAACCTCCCTGTCTCACTAGAACGTACCAATGCAGAATTCCACACAAATATGCCTTGAACCTGTACTCGCCCATAACCTCACTGTCTCACTGGAACGTACCAATGCAGAAATCCACACAAATATGCCCTGAACCTGTAACCTCCATAACCTCCCTGTCTCACTGGAACGTACCAATGCAGAACTACACTCAAATTTGCCCTGAACCTGTACCCTCCATAACCTCCCTGTCTCACTGGAACGTACCAATGCAGAAATCCACACAAATATGCCCTGAATGTGTATCCTCCATAACCTCCCAGTCACACTGGAACGTACCAATGCAGAACTCCAAACAAATATGCCCTTAACCTGTACCCCTCCAAAACCTCCCTGTCTTACTGGAACTTACCAATGCAGGATTCCACACAAATATGCCCTGAACCTGTACCCTCCATAACCTCCCTGTCTCACTGGAACGTACCAATGCAGAATTCCACACAAATATGCCTTGAACCTGTACTCGCCCATAACCTCCTTGTCACACTGGAACATTCCAATGCAGAACTCCACACAAATATGCCCTGAAACTGTACCCTCCATAAACTCGCTGTCTCACTGGAACGCACCAATGCCGAACTCCACTCAAATATGCCCTGATCCTGTACCGTGCATAACCTCCCTGTCTCACTGGAACGAACCATTGCAGAACACCACACAAATATGCCCTGAACCTGTACCCCTCCAAAACCTCCCTGTCTCACTGGAACTTACCAATGCAGAATTCCACACAAATAGGCCCTGAACCTGTACACGTCCATAAACTCCCTGTCTCACTGGAACGTCCCACTGAAGAATTCCACACAAATATGCCATGAACCGGTACCCTCCATAACCTCCCTGTCCCACTGGAAAGTACCAATGCAGAACTCCACACAAATATGCCCGGAACCTGTACCCATCCATAACCTCCCTGTTTCACTGGAACGTACCAATGCAGAACTCCACACAAATATGCCCTGAACCTGTACCCACCCAGAAAGTCCTTGTCTCACTGGACCGTACCAATGCAGAAATCCACACAAATATGCCCTGAACCTGTTCTCCACGTTAACCTCCCAGTCTCACTGGAACGTCCCAACGCAGAACACCACACAAATATGCCCTGAATCTGTACCCTCCATAAACTCACTGTCTCACTGGAACGTACCATTGCAGAACACCACACAAATATGCCCTGAACCTGTACCCCTCCATAACCTCCCTGTCTCACTGGAACGTACCAATGCAGAACACCAGACAAATATGCCCTGAACCTGTACCCCTCC
Source organism: Hemitrygon akajei (assembly GCF_048418815.1). Lineage (NCBI taxonomy): Eukaryota > Metazoa > Chordata > Chondrichthyes > Myliobatiformes > Dasyatidae > Hemitrygon > Hemitrygon akajei. The sequence goes on along the minus strand of NW_027331971.1, from coordinate 2,070,243 downwards.
ATAACCTCCCTGTCTCACTGGAACGTACCAATGCAGAACTCCGCACAAATATGCCCTGAACCTTTACCCCTCCATAACTTCCCTGTCTCACTGGAATGTACCAATGCAGAACTCCACACAAATATGCCCCGAACCTGTACACGTCCATAACCTCCCTGTCTCACTGGAACGTCCCACTGCAGAACTCCACACAAATCAGCCATGAACCTTAATCCTCCATAACCTCCCTGTCTCACTGGAAAGTACCAATGCAGAACTCCACACAAATATGCCCTGAACCTGTACCCGTCCATAACCTCCATGTCTCACCTGAACGTACCACTGCAGAACTCCACAGAAATATGCGGTGAACCTGTACCCTCCATAACCTCCCTTTCTCACTGGAACGTACCAATGCAGAACTACACACAAATTTGCCCTGAACCTGTACACCTCCATAACGTCCCTGTCTGACTGGAACGTACCAATGCAGAACTCCACACAAATATGCCCTGAACCTGTACCCCTCCATAACCTCCCTGTCTCACTGGAATGTACCAATGAAGAACTCCAAACAAATATGCCCAGAATCTGTACCCCTCCATAACCTCCCAGTTACCCTGGAACGTACCAACGCAGAACTCCACACAAATATACCCTGAACCTGTACCCCTCCATAACCTCCCTGTTTCACTGGAACGTACCAATGCAGAATTCCACACAAATATGCCCTGAAGCTGTACCCACCCAGAACCTCCTTGTCTCACTGGAATGGACCAATGCAGAACTCCACACAAATTTGCCCTGAACCTGTACCCCTCCATAACCTCCTTGTCTCACTGGAATGTACCACTGCAGAACTCCACACAAATATGCCCTGAACCTGTACCCTCCATAACCTCCCTGTCTTACTGGAACGTACCAATGCAGAACTCCACACAAATATGCCCTGAACCTGTACCCTCCATAACCTCCCTGTTTCACTGGAACGTACCAATGCAGAATTCCACACAAATATGCCCTGAAGCTGTACCCACCCAGAACCTCCTTGTCTCACTGGAATGGACCAATGCAGAACTCCACACAAATTTGCCCTGAACCTGTACCTCTCCATAACCTCCTTGTCTCACTGGAATGTACCACTGCAGAACTCCACACAAATATGCCCTGAACCTGTACCCTCCATTACCTCCCTGTCTTACTGGAACGTACCAATGCAGAACTCCACACAAATATGCCCTGAACTTGTACCCTCCATAACCTCCCTGTCTCACTGGAACGTACCAATGCAGAATTCCACACAAATATGCCCTGAACCTGTACCACTCCATAACCTCCCTGTCTCACTGGAACGTACAAATGCAGAACTCCACACAAATATGCCCTGAACTTGTACCCTCCATAACCTCCCTGTCTCACTGGAACGTACCAATGCAGAATTCCACACAAATATGCCCTGAACCTGTACCACTCCATAACCTCCCTGTCTCACTGGAACGTCCCAACGCAGAACTCCACACCAATATGCCCTGAACCTGTACCCTCCATAACCTCACTGTCTCACTGGAACGTACCATTGCAGAACACCACACAAATATGCCCTGAACCTGTACCCCTCCATAACCTCCCTGTCTCACTGGAACGTACCAATGCAGAACTCCACACAAATATGCCATGAACCTGTACCCCGCCATAACTTCCCTGTCTCACTGGAACGTACCAATGCAGAATTCCACACAAATATGCACTGAACCTGTACACGTCCATAACCTCCCTGTCTCACTGGAACGTACAACTGCCGAACTCCACAGAAATATGCCCTGAACCTGTACCCTCAATAACGTCCCTGTCTCACTGGATCGTACCAATGCAGAACAACACAAAAATTTGCCCTGAACCTGTACCCCTCCATTACCTCACTGTCTCACTGGAACATACCAATGCAGAACTCCACACAAATATGCCCTGAACCTGTACCCCTCCATAACCTCCCGGTCTCACTGGAACGTACCAATGCGGAAGTCCACTCAAACGTGCCCGGAACCTGTACCCGTCTATAACCTCATGTCTCACTGGAACGTCCCTCTGCAGAACTCCACACAAATATGCCCTGAACCTGTACACTCAATAACCTCACTGTCACACTGGAACGTACCATTGCAGAACACCACACAAATATGCCCTGAACCTTTACCCCTCCATAACTTCCCTGTCTCACTGGAATGTACCAATGCAGAACTCCACACAAATATGCCCCGAACCTGTACACGTCCATAACCTCCCTGTCTCACTGGAACGTCCCACTGCAGAACTCCACACAAATCTGCCATGAACCTTTATCCTCCATAACCTCGCTGTCTCACTGGAAAGTACCAATGCAGAACTCCACACAAATATGCCCTGAACCTGTACCCCTCCATAACCTCCCTGTCTCACTGGAACGTACCAATGCAGAAATCCACACAAATATGCCCTGAACCTGTAACCTCCATAACCTCCCTGTCTCACTGGAACGTACCAATGCAGAACTACACTCAAATTTGCCCTGAGCCTGTACCCTCCATAACCTCCCTGTCTCACTGGAACGTACCAATGCAGAAATCCACACAAATATGCCCTGAATGTGTACCCTCCATAACCTCCCAGTCACACTGGAACGTACCAATGCAGAACTCCAAACAAATATGCCCTTAACCTGTACCCCTCCAAAACCTCCCTGTCTCACTGGAACTTACCAATGCAGGATTCCACACAAATATGCCCTGAACCTGTACCCTCCATAACCTCCCTGTCTCACTGGAACGTACCAATGCAGAATTCCACACAAATATGCCTTGAACCTGTACTCGCCCATAACCTCACTGTCTCACTGGAACGTACCAATGCAGAAATCCACACAAATATGCCCTGAACCTGTAACCTCCATAACCTCCCTGTCTCACTGGAACGTACCAATGCAGAACTACACTCAAATTTGCCCTGAACCTGTACCCTCCATAACCTCCCTGTCTCACTGGAACGTACCAATGCAGAAATCCACACAAATATGCCCTGAATGTGTATCCTCCATAACCTCCCAGTCACACTGGAACGTACCAATGCAGAACTCCAAACAAATATGCCCTTAACCTGTACCCCTCCAAAACCTCCCTGTCTTACTGGAACTTACCAATGCAGGATTCCACACAAATATGCCCTGAACCTGTACCCTCCATAACCTCCCTGTCTCACTGGAACGTACCAATGCAGAATTCCACACAAATATGCCTTGAACCTGTACTCGCCCATAACCTCCTTGTCTCACTGGAACATACCAATGCAGAACTCCACACAAATATGCCCTGAAACTGCACCCTCCATAAACTCGCTGTCTCACTGGAACGCACCAATGCCGAACTCCACTCAAATATGCCCTGATCCTGTACCGTGCATAACCTCCCTGTCTCACTGGAACGAACCATTGCAGAACACCACACAAATATGCCCTGAACCTGTACCCCTCCAAAACCTCCCTGTCTCACTGGAACTTACCAATGCAGAATTCCACACAAATAGGCCCTGAACCTGTACACGTCCATAAACTCCCTGTCCCACTGGAAAGTACCAATGCAGAACTCCACACAAATATGCCCGGAACCTGTACCCATCCATAACCTCCCTGTTTCACTGGAACGTACCAATGCAGAACTCCACACAAATATGCCCTGAACCTGTACCCACCCAGAAAGTCCTTGTCTCACTGGACCGTACCAATGCAGAAATCCACACAAATATGCCCTGAACCTGTTCTCCACGTTAACCTCCCAGTCTCACTGGAACGTCCCAACGCAGAACACCACACAAATATGCCCTGAATCTGTACCCTCCATAAACTCACTGTCTCACTGGAACGTACCATTGCAGAACACCACACAAATATGCCCTGAACCTGTACCCCTCCATAACCTCCCTGTCTCACTGGAACGTACCAATGCAGAACACCAGACAAATATGCCCTGAACCTGTACCCCTCCATAACCTCCCTGTCTCACTGGAACGTACCAATGCAGAACTCCGCACAAATATGCCCTGAACCTTTACCCCTCCATAACTTCCCTGTCTCACTGGAATGTACCAATGCAGAACTCCACACAAATATGCCCCGAACCTGTACACGTCCATAACCTCCCTGTCTCACTGGAACGTCCCACTGCAGAACTCCACACAAATCAGCCATGAACCTTAATCCTCCATAACCTCCCTGTCTCACTGGAAAGTACCAATGCAGAACTCCACACAAATATGCCCTGAACCTGTACCCGTCCATAACCTCCATGTCTCACCTGAACGTACCACTGCAGAACTCCACAGAAATATGCGGTGAACCTGTACCCTCCATAACCTCCCTTTCTCACTGGAACGTACCAATGCAGAACTACACACAAATTTGCCCTGAACCTGTACACCTCCATAACGTCCCTGTCTGACTGGAACGTACCAATGCAGAACTCCACACAAATATGCCCTGAACCTGTACCCCTCCATAACCTCCCTGTCTCACTGGAATGTACCAATGAAGAACTCCAAACAAATATGCCCAGAATCTGTACCCCTCCATAACCTCCCAGTTACCCTGGAACGTACCAACGCAGAACTCCACACAAATATACCCTGAACCTGTACCCCTCCATAACCTCCCTGTTTCACTGGAACGTACCAATGCAGAATTCCACACAAATATGCCCTGAAGCTGTACCCACCCAGAACCTCCTTGTCTCACTGGAATGGACCAATGCAGAACTCCACACAAATTTGCCCTGAACCTGTACCCCTCCATAACCTCCTTGTCTCACTGGAATGTACCACTGCAGAACTCCACACAAATATGCCCTGAACCTGTACCCTCCATAACCTCCCTGTCTTACTGGAACGTACCAATGCAGAACTCCACACAAATATGCCCTGAACCTGTACCCTCCATAACCTCCCTGTTTCACTGGAACGTACCAATGCAGAATTCCACACAAATATGCCCTGAAGCTGTACCCACCCAGAACCTCCTTGTCTCACTGGAATGGACCAATGCAGAACTCCACACAAATTTGCCCTGAACCTGTACCTCTCCATAACCTCCTTGTCTCACTGGAATGTACCACTGCAGAACTCCACACAAATATGCCCTGAACCTGTACCCTCCATAACCTCCCTGTCTTACTGGAACGTACCAATGCAGAACTCCACACAAATATGCCCTGAACTTGTACCCTCCATAACCTCCCTGTCTCACTGGAACGTACCAATGCAGAATTCCACACAAATATGCCCTGAACCTGTACCACTCCATAACCTCCCTGTCTCACTGGAACGTACAAATGCAGAACTCCACACAAATATGCCCTGAACTTGTACCCTCCATAACCTCCCTGTCTCACTGGAACGTACCAATGCAGAATTCCACACAAATATGCCCTGAACCTGTACCACTCCATAACCTCCCTGTCTCACTGGAACGTCCCAACGCAGAACTCCACACCAATATGCCCTGAACCTGTACCCTCCATAACCTCACTGTCTCACTGGAACGTACCATTGCAGAACACCACGCAAATATGCCCTGAACCTGTACCCCTCCATAACCTCCCTGTCTCACTGGAACGTACCAATGCAGAACTCCACACAAATATGCCATGAACCTGTACCCCGCCATAACTTCCCTGTCTCACTGGAACGTACCAATGCAGAATTCCACACAAATATGCACTGAACCTGTACACGTCCATAACCTCCCTGTCTCACTGGAACGTACAACTGCCGAACTCCACAGAAATATGCCCTGAACCTGTACCCTCAATAACGTCCCTGTCTCACTGGATCGTACCAATGCAGAACAACACAAAAATTTGCCCTGAACCTGTACCCCTCCATTACCTCACTGTCTCACTGGAACATACCAATGCAGAACTCCACACAAATATGCCCTGAACCTGTACCCCTCCATAACCTCCCGGTCTCACTGGAACGTACCAATGCGGAAGTCCACTCAAACGTGCCCGGAACCTGTACCCGTCTATAACCTCATGTCTCACTGGAACGTCCCTCTGCAGAACTCCACACAAATATGCCCTGAACCTGTACACTCAATAACCTCACTGTCACACTGGAACGTACCATTGCAGAACACCACACAAATATGCCCTGAACCTTTACCCCTCCATAACTTCCCTGTCTCACTGGAATGTACCAATGCAGAACTCCACACAAATATGCCCCGAACCTGTACACGTCCATAACCTCCCTGTCTCACTGGAACGTCCCACTGCAGAACTCCACACAAATCTGCCATGAACCTTTATCCTCCATAACCTCGCTGTCTCACTGGAAAGTACCAATGCAGAACTCCACACAAATATGCCCTGAACCTGTACCCCTCCATAACCTCCCTGTCTCACTGGAACGTACCAATGCAGAAATCCACACAAATATGCCCTGAACCTGTAACCTCCATAACCTCCCTGTCTCACTGGAACGTACCAATGCAGAACTACACTCAAATTTGCCCTGAGCCTGTACCCTCCATAACCTCCCTGTCTCACTGGAACGTACCAATGCAGAAATCCACACAAATATGCCCTGAATGTGTACCCTCCATAACCTCCCAGTCACACTGGAACGTACCAATGCAGAACTCCAAACAAATATGCCCTTAACCTGTACCCCTCCAAAACCTCCCTGTCTCACTGGAACTTACCAATGCAGGATTCCACACAAATATGCCCTGAACCTGTACCCTCCATAACCTCCCTGTCTCACTGGAACGTACCAATGCAGAATTCCACACAAATATGCCTTGAACCTGTACTCGCCCATAACCTCACTGTCTCACTGGAACGTACCAATGCAGAAATCCACACAAATATGCCCTGAACCTGTAACCTCCATAACCTCCCTGTCTCACTGGAACGTACCAATGCAGAACTACACTCAAATTTGCCCTGAACCTGTACCCTCCATAACCTCCCTGTCTCACTGGAACGTACCAATGCAGAAATCCACACAAATATGCCCTGATCCTGTACCGTGCATAACCTCCCTGTCTCACTGGAACGAACCATTGCAGAACACCACACAAATATGCCCTGAACCTGTACCCCTCCAAAACCTCCCTGTCTCACTGGAACTTACCAATGCAGAATTCCACACAAATAGGCCCTGAACCTGTACACGTCCATAAACTCCCTGTCTCACTGGAACGTCCCACTGAAGAATTCCACACAAATATGCCATGAACCGGTACCCTCCATAACCTCCCTGTCCCACTGGAAAGTACCAATGCAGAACTCCACACAAATATGCCCGGAACCTGTACCCATCCATAACCTCCCTGTTTCACTGGAACGTACCAATGCAGAACTCCACACAAATATGCCCTGAACCTGTACCCACCCAGAAAGTCCTTGTCTCACTGGACCGTACCAATGCAGAAATCCACACAAATATGCCCTGAACCTGTTCTCCACGTTAACCTCCCAGTCTCACTGGAACGTCCCAACGCAGAACACCACACAAATATGCCCTGAATCTGTACCCTCCATAAACTCACTGTCTCACTGGAACGTACCATTGCAGAACACCACACAAATATGCCCTGAACCTGTACCCCTCCATAACCTCCCTGTCTCACTGGAACGTACCAATGCAGAACACCAGACAAATATGCCCTGAACCTGTACCCCTCCATAACCTCCCTGTCTCACTGGAACGTACCAATGCAGAACTCCGCACAAATATGCCCTGAACCTTTACCCCTCCATAACTTCCCTGTCTCACTGGAACGTACCAATGCAGAAATCCACACAAATATGCCCTGAATGTGTACCCTCCATAACCTCCCAGTCACACTGGAACGTACCAATGCAGAACTCCAAACAAATATGCCCTTAACCTGTACCCCTCCAAAACCTCCCTGTCTCACTGGAACTTACCAATGCAGGATTCCACACAAATATGCCCTGAACCTGTACCCTCCATAACCTCCCTGTCTCACTAGAACGTACCAATGCAGAATTCCACACAAATATGCCTTGAACCTGTACTCGCCCATAACCTCACTGTCTCACTGGAACGTACCAATGCAGAAATCCACACAAATATGCCCTGAACCTGTAACCTCCATAACCTCCCTGTCTCACTGGAACGTACCAATGCAGAACTACACTCAAATTTGCCCTGAACCTGTACCCTCCATAACCTCCCTGTCTCACTGGAACGTACCAATGCAGAAATCCACACAAATATGCCCTGAATGTGTATCCTCCATAACCTCCCAGTCACACTGGAACGTACCAATGCAGAACTCCAAACAAATATGCCCTTAACCTGTACCCCTCCAAAACCTCCCTGTCTTACTGGAACTTACCAATGCAGGATTCCACACAAATATGCCCTGAACCTGTACCCTCCATAACCTCCCTGTCTCACTGGAACGTACCAATGCAGAATTCCACACAAATATGCCTTGAACCTGTACTCGCCCATAACCTCCTTGTCTCACTGGAACATACCAATGCAGAACTCCACACAAATATGCCCTGAAACTGTACCCTCCATAAACTCGCTGTCTCACTGGAACGCACCAATGCCGAACTCCACTCAAATATGCCCTGATCCTGTACCGTGCATAACCTCCCTGTCTCACTGGAACGAACCATTGCAGAACACCACACAAATATGCCCTGAACCTGTACCCCTCCAAAACCTCCCTGTCTCACTGGAACTTACCAATGCAGAATTCCACACAAATAGGCCCTGAACCTGTACACGTCCATAAACTCCCTGTCTCACTGGAACGTCCCACTGAAGAATTCCACACAAATATGCCATGAACCGGTACCCTCCATAACCTCCCTGTCCCACTGGAAAGTACCAATGCAGAACTCCACACAAATATGCCCGGAACCTGTACCCATCCATAACCTCCCTGTTTCACTGGAACGTACCAATGCAGAACTCCACACAAATATGCCCTGAACCTGTACCCACCCAGAAAGTCCTTGTCTCACTGGACCGTACCAATGCAGAAATCCACACAAATATGCCCTGAACCTGTTCTCCACGTTAACCTCCCAGTCTCACTGGAACGTCCCAACGCAGAACACCACACAAATATGCCCTGAATCTGTACCCTCCATAAACTCACTGTCTCACTGGAACGTACCATTGCAGAACACCACACAAATATGCCCTGAACCTGTACCCCTCCATAACCTCCCTGTCTCACTGGAACGTACCAATGCAGAACACCAGACAAATATGCCCTGAACCTGTACCCCTCCATAACCTCCCTGTCTCACTGGAACGTACCAATGCAGAACTCCGCACAAATATGCCCTGAACCTTTACCCCTCCATAACTTCCCTGTCTCACTGGAATGTACCAATGCAGAACTCCACACAAATATGCCCCGAACCTGTACACGTCCATAACCTCCCTGTCTCACTGGAACGTCCCACTGCAGAACTCCACACAAATCAGCCATGAACCTTAATCCTCCATAACCTCCCTGTCTCACTGGAAAGTACCAATGCAGAACTCCACACAAATATGCCCTGAACCTGTACCCGTCCATAACCTCCATGTCTCACCTGAACGTACCACTGCAGAACTCCACAGAAATATGCGGTGAACCTGTACCCTCCATAACCTCCCTTTCTCACTGGAACGTACCAATGCAGAACTACACACAAATTTGCCCTGAACCTGTACACCTCCATAACGTCCCTGTCTGACTGGAACGTACCAATGCAGAACTCCACACAAATATGCCCTGAACCTGTACCCCTCCATAACCTCCCTGTCTCACTGGAATGTACCAATGAAGAACTCCAAACAAATATGCCCAGAATCTGTACCCCTCCATAACCTCCCAGTTACCCTGGAACGTACCAACGCAGAACTCCACACAAATATACCCTGAACCTGTACCCCTCCATAACCTCCCTGTTTCACTGGAACGTACCAATGCAGAATTCCACACAAATATGCCCTGAAGCTGTACCCACCCAGAACCTCCTTGTCTCACTGGAATGGACCAATGCAGAACTCCACACAAATTTGCCCTGAACCTGTACCCCTCCATAACCTCCTTGTCTCACTGGAATGTACCACTGCAGAACTCCACACAAATATGCCCTGAACCTGTACCCTCCATAACCTCCCTGTCTTACTGGAACGTACCAATGCAGAACTCCACACAAATATGCCCTGAACCTGTACCCTCCATAACCTCCCTGTTTCACTGGAACGTACCAATGCAGAATTCCACACAAATATGCCCTGAAGCTGTACCCACCCAGAACCTCCTTGTCTCACTGGAATGGACCAATGCAGAACTCCACACAAATTTGCCCTGAACCTGTACCTCTCCATAACCTCCTTGTCTCACTGGAATGTACCACTGCAGAACTCCACACAAATATGCCCTGAACCTGTACCCTCCATAACCTCCCTGTCTTACTGGAACGTACCAATGCAGAACTCCACACAAATATGCCCTGAACTTGTACCCTCCATAACCTCCCTGTCTCACTGGAACGTACCAATGCAGAATTCCACACAAATATGCCCTGAACCTGTACCACTCCATAACCTCCCTGTCTCACTGGAACGTACAAATGCAGAACTCCACACAAATATGCCCTGAACTTGTACCCTCCATAACCTCCCTGTCTCACTGGAACGTACCAATGCAGAATTCCACACAAATATGCCCTGAACCTGTACCACTCCATAACCTCCCTGTCTCACTGGAACGTCCCAACGCAGAACTCCACACCAATATGCCCTGAACCTGTACCCTCCATAACCTCACTGTCTCACTGGAACGTACCATTGCAGAACACCACACAAATATGCCCTGAACCTGTACCCCTCCATAACCTCCCTGTCTCACTGGAACGTACCAATGCAGAACTCCACACAAATATGCCATGAACCTGTACCCCGCCATAACTTCCCTGTCTCACTGGAACGTACCAATGCAGAATTCCACACAAATATGCACTGAACCTGTACACGTCCATAACCTCCCTGTCTCACTGGAACGTACAACTGCCGAACTCCACAGAAATATGCCCTGAACCTGTACCCTCAATAACGTCCCTGTCTCACTGGATCGTACCAATGCAGAACAACACAAAAATTTGCCCTGAACCTGTACCCCTCCATTACCTCACTGTCTCACTGGAACATACCAATGCAGAACTCCACACAAATATGCCCTGAACCTGTACCCCTCCATAACCTCCCGGTCTCACTGGAACGTACCAATGCGGAAGTCCACTCAAACGTGCCCGGAACCTGTACCCGTCTATAACCTCATGTCTCACTGGAACGTCCCTCTGCAGAACTCCACACAAATATGCCCTGAACCTGTACACTCAATAACCTCACTGTCACACTGGAACGTACCATTGCAGAACACCACACAAATATGCCCTGAACCTTTACCCCTCCATAACTTCCCTGTCTCACTGGAATGTACCAATGCAGAACTCCACACAAATATGCCCCGAACCTGTACACGTCCATAACCTCCCTGTCTCACTGGAACGTCCCACTGCAGAACTCCACACAAATCTGCCATGAACCTTTATCCTCCATAACCTCGCTGTCTCACTGGAAAGTACCAATGCAGAACTCCACACAAATATGCCCTGAACCTGTACCCCTCCATAACCTCCCTGTCTCACTGGAACGTACCAATGCAGAAATCCACACAAATATGCCCTGAACCTGTAACCTCCATAACCTCCCTGTCTCACTGGAACGTACCAATGCAGAACTACACTCAAATTTGCCCTGAGCCTGTACCCTCCATAACCTCCCTGTCTCACTGGAACGTACCAATGCAGAAATCCACACAAATATGCCCTGAATGTGTACCCTCCATAACCTCCCAGTCACACTGGAACGTACCAATGCAGAACTCCAAACAAATATGCCCTTAACCTGTACCCCTCCAAAACCTCCCTGTCTCACTGGAACTTACCAATGCAGGATTCCACACAAATATGCCCTGAACCTGTACCCTCCATAACCTCCCTGTCTCACTGGAACGTACCAATGCAGAATTCCACACAAATATGCCTTGAACCTGTACTCGCCCATAACCTCACTGTCTCACTGGAACGTACCAATGCAGAAATCCACACAAATATGCCCTGAACCTGTAACCTCCATAACCTCCCTGTCTCACTGGAACGTACCAATGCAGAACTACACTCAAATTTGCCCTGAACCTGTACCCTCCATAACCTCCCTGTCTCACTGGAACGTACCAATGCAGAAATCCACACAAATATGCCCTGAATGTGTATCCTCCATAACCTCCCAGTCACACTGGAACGTACCAATGCAGAACTCCAAACAAATATGCCCTTAACCTGTACCCCTCCAAAACCTCCCTGTCTTACTGGAACTTACCAATGCAGGATTCCACACAAATATGCCCTGAACCTGTACCCTCCATAACCTCCCTGTCTCACTGGAACGTACCAATGCAGAATTCCACACAAATATGCCTTGAACCTGTACTCGCCCATAACCTCCTTGTCTCACTGGAACATACCAATGCAGAACTCCACACAAATATGCCCTGAAACTGTACCCTCCATAAACTCGCTGTCTCACTGGAACGCACCAATGCCGAACTCCACTCAAATATGCCCTGATCCTGTACCGTGCATAACCTCCCTGTCTCACTGGAACGAACCATTGCAGAACACCACACAAATATGCCCTGAACCTGTACCCCTCCAAAACCTCCCTGTCTCACTGGAACTTACCAATGCAGAATTCCACACAAATAGGCCCTGAACCTGTACACGTCCATAAACTCCCTGTCCCACTGGAAAGTACCAATGCAGAACTCCACACAAATATGCCCGGAACCTGTACCCATCCATAACCTCCCTGTTTCACTGGAACGTACCAATGCAGAACTCCACACAAATATGCCCTGAACCTGTACCCACCCAGAAAGTCCTTGTCTCACTGGACCGTACCAATGCAGAAATCCACACAAATATGCCCTGAACCTGTTCTCCACGTTAACCTCCCAGTCTCACTGGAACGTCCCAACGCAGAACACCACACAAATATGCCCTGAATCTGTACCCTCCATAAACTCACTGTCTCACTGGAACGTACCATTGCAGAACACCACACAAATATGCCCTGAACCTGTACCCCTCCATAACCTCCCTGTCTCACTGGAACGTACCAATGCAGAACACCAGACAAATATGCCCTGAACCTGTACCCCTCCATAACCTCCCTGTCTCACTGGAACGTACCAATGCAGAACTCCGCACAAATATGCCCTGAACCTTTACCCCTCCATAACTTCCCTGTCTCACTGGAATGTACCAATGCAGAACTCCACACAAATATGCCCCGAACCTGTACACGTCCATAACCTCCCTGTCTCACTGGAACGTCCCACTGCAGAACTCCACACAAATCAGCCATGAACCTTAATCCTCCATAACCTCCCTGTCTCACTGGAAAGTACCAATGCAGAACTCCACACAAATATGCCCTGAACCTGTACCCGTCCATAACCTCCATGTCTCACCTGAACGTACCACTGCAGAACTCCACAGAAATATGCGGTGAACCTGTACCCTCCATAACCTCCCTTTCTCACTGGAACGTACCAATGCAGAACTACACACAAATTTGCCCTGAACCTGTACACCTCCATAACGTCCCTGTCTGACTGGAACGTACCAATGCAGAACTCCACACAAATATGCCCTGAACCTGTACCCCTCCATAACCTCCCTGTCTCACTGGAATGTACCAATGAAGAACTCCAAACAAATATGCCCAGAATCTGTACCCCTCCATAACCTCCCAGTTACCCTGGAACGTACCAACGCAGAACTCCACACAAATATACCCTGAACCTGTACCCCTCCATAACCTCCCTGTTTCACTGGAACGTACCAATGCAGAATTCCACACAAATATGCCCTGAAGCTGTACCCACCCAGAACCTCCTTGTCTCACTGGAATGGACCAATGCAGAACTCCACACAAATTTGCCCTGAACCTGTACCCCTCCATAACCTCCTTGTCTCACTGGAATGTACCACTGCAGAACTCCACACAAATATGCCCTGAACCTGTACCCTCCATAACCTCCCTGTCTTACTGGAACGTACCAATGCAGAACTCCACACAAATATGCCCTGAACCTGTACCCTCCATAACCTCCCTGTTTCACTGGAACGTACCAATGCAGAATTCCACACAAATATGCCCTGAAGCTGTACCCACCCAGAACCTCCTTGTCTCACTGGAATGGACCAATGCAGAACTCCACACAAATTTGCCCTGAACCTGTACCTCTCCATAACCTCCTTGTCTCACTGGAATGTACCACTGCAGAACTCCACACAAATATGCCCTGAACCTGTACCCTCCATAACCTCCCTGTCTTACTGGAACGTACCAATGCAGAACTCCACACAAATATGCCCTGAACTTGTACCCTCCATAACCTCCCTGTCTCACTGGAACGTACCAATGCAGAATTCCACACAAATATGCCCTGAACCTGTACCACTCCATAACCTCCCTGTCTCACTGGAACGTACAAATGCAGAACTCCACACAAATATGCCCTGAACTTGTACCCTCCATAACCTCCCTGTCTCACTGGAACGTACCAATGCAGAATTCCACACAAATATGCCCTGAACCTGTACCACTCCATAACCTCCCTGTCTCACTGGAACGTCCCAACGCAGAACTCCACACCAATATGCCCTGAACCTGTACCCTCCATAACCTCACTGTCTCACTGGAACGTACCATTGCAGAACACCACACAAATATGCCCTGAACCTGTACCCCTCCATAACCTCCCTGTCTCACTGGAACGTACCAATGCAGAACTCCACACAAATATGCCATGAACCTGTACCCCGCCATAACTTCCCTGTCTCACTGGAACGTACCAATGCAGAATTCCACACAAATATGCACTGAACCTGTACACGTCCATAACCTCCCTGTCTCACTGGAACGTACAACTGCCGAACTCCACAGAAATATGCCCTGAACCTGTACCCTCAATAACGTCCCTGTCTCACTGGATCGTACCAATGCAGAACAACACAAAAATTTGCCCTGAACCTGTACCCCTCCATTACCTCACTGTCTCACTGGAACATACCAATGCAGAACTCCACACAAATATGCCCTGAACCTGTACCCCTCCATAACCTCCCGGTCTCACTGGAACGTACCAATGCGGAAGTCCACTCAAACGTGCCCGGAACCTGTACCCGTCTATAACCTCATGTCTCACTGGAACGTCCCTCTGCAGAACTCCACACAAATATGCCCTGAACCTGTACACTCAATAACCTCACTGTCACACTGGAACGTACCATTGCAGAACACCACACAAATATGCCCTGAACCTTTACCCCTCCATAACTTCCCTGTCTCACTGGAATGTACCAATGCAGAACTCCACACAAATATGCCCCGAACCTGTACACGTCCATAACCTCCCTGTCTCACTGGAACGTCCCACTGCAGAACTCCACACAAATCTGCCATGAACCTTTATCCTCCATAACCTCGCTGTCTCACTGGAAAGTACCAATGCAGAACTCCACACAAATATGCCCTGAACCTGTACCCCTCCATAACCTCCCTGTCTCACTGGAACGTACCAATGCAGAAATCCACACAAATATGCCCTGAACCTGTAACCTCCATAACCTCCCTGTCTCACTGGAACGTACCAATGCAGAACTACACTCAAATTTGCCCTGAGCCTGTACCCTCCATAACCTCCCTGTCTCACTGGAACGTACCAATGCAGAAATCCACACAAATATGCCCTGAATGTGTACCCTCCATAACCTCCCAGTCACACTGGAACGTACCAATGCAGAACTCCAAACAAATATGCCCTTAACCTGTACCCCTCCAAAACCTCCCTGTCTCACTGGAACTTACCAATGCAGGATTCCACACAAATATGCCCTGAACCTGTACCCTCCATAACCTCCCTGTATCACTGGAACGTACCAATGCAGAATTCCACACAAATATGCCTTGAACCTGTACTCGCCCATAACCTCACTGTCTCACTGGAACGTACCAATGCAGAAATCCACACAAATATGCCCTGAACCTGTAACCTCCATAACCTCCCTGTCTCACTGGAACGTACCAATGCAGAACTACACTCAAATTTGCCCTGAACCTGTACCCTCCATAACCTCCCTGTCTCACTGGAACGTACCAATGCAGAAATCCACACAAATATGCCCTGAATGTGTATCCTCCATAACCTCCCAGTCACACTGGAACGTACCAATGCAGAACTCCAAACAAATATGCCCTTAACCTGTACCCCTCCAAAACCTCCCTGTCTTACTGGAACTTACCAATGCAGGATTCCACACAAATATGCCCTGAACCTGTACCCTCCATAACCTCCCTGTCTCACTGGAACGTACCAATGCAGAATTCCACACAAATATGCCTTGAACCTGTACTCGCCCATAACCTCCTTGTCTCACTGGAACATACCAATGCAGAACTCCACACAAATATGCCCTGAAACTGTACCCTCCATAAACTCGCTGTCTCACTGGAACGCACCAATGCCGAACTCCACTCAAATATGCCCTGATCCTGTACCGTGCATAACCTCCCTGTCTCACTGGAACGAACCATTGCAGAACACCACACAAATATGCCCTGAACCTGTACCCCTCCAAAACCTCCCTGTCTCACTGGAACTTACCAATGCAGAATTCCACACAAATAGGCCCTGAACCTGTACACGTCCATAAACTCCCTGTCTCACTGGAACGTCCCACTGAAGAATTCCACACAAATATGCCATGAACCGGTACCCTCCATAACCTCCCTGTCCCACTGGAAAGTACCAATGCAGAACTCCACACAAATATGCCCGGAACCTGTACCCATCCATAACCTCCCTGTTTCACTGGAACGTACCAATGCAGAACTCCACACAAATATGCCCTGAACCTGTACCCACCCAGAAAGTCCTTGTCTCACTGGACCGTACCAATGCAGAAATCCACACAAATATGCCCTGAACCTGTTCTCCACGTTAACCTCCCAGTCTCACTGGAACGTCCCAACGCAGAACACCACACAAATATGCCCTGAATCTGTACCCTCCATAAACTCACTGTCTCACTGGAACGTACCATTGCAGAACACCACACAAATATGCCCTGAACCTGTACCCCTCCATAACCTCCCTGTCTCACTGGAACGTACCAATGCAGAACACCAGACAAATATGCCCTGAACCTGTACCCCTCCATAACCTCCCTGTCTCACTGGAACGTACCAATGCAGAACTCCGCACAAATATGCCCTGAACCTTTACCCCTCCATAACTTCCCTGTCTCACTGGAATGTACCAATGCAGAACTCCACACAAATATGCCCCGAACCTGTACACGTCCATAACCTCCCTGTCTCACTGGAACGTCCCACTGCAGAACTCCACACAAATCAGCCATGAACCTTAATCCTCCATAACCTCCCTGTCTCACTGGAAAGTACCAATGCAGAACTCCACACAAATATGCCCTGAACCTGTACCCGTCCATAACCTCCATGTCTCACCTGAACGTACCACTGCAGAACTCCACAGAAATATGCGGTGAACCTGTACCCTCCATAACCTCCCTTTCTCACTGGAACGTACCAATGCAGAACTACACACAAATTTGCCCTGAACCTGTACACCTCCATAACCTCCTTGTCTCACTGGAATGTACCACTGCAGAACTCCACACAAATATGCCCTGAACCTGTACCCTCCATAACCTCCCTGTCTTACTGGAACGTACCAATGCAGAACTCCACACAAATATGCCCTGAACTTGTACCCTCCATAACCTCCCTGTCTCACTGGAACGTACCAATGCAGAATTCCACACAAATATGCCCTGAACCTGTACCACTCCATAACCTCCCTGTCTCACTGGAACGTACAAATGCAGAACTCCACACAAATATGCCCTGAACTTGTACCCTCCATAACCTCCCTGTCTCACTGGAACGTACCAATGCAGAATTCCACACAAATATGCCCTGAACCTGTACCACTCCATAACCTCCCTGTCTCACTGGAACGTCCCAACGCAGAACTCCACACCAATATGCCCTGAACCTGTACCCTCCATAACCTCACTGTCTCACTGGAACGTACCATTGCAGAACACCACACAAATATGCCCTGAACCTGTACCCCTCCATAACCTCCCTGTCTCACTGGAACGTACCAATGCAGAACTCCACACAAATATGCCATGAACCTGTACCCCGCCATAACTTCCCTGTCTCACTGGAACGTACCAATGCAGAATTCCACACAAATATGCACTGAACCTGTACACGTCCATAACCTCCCTGTCTCACTGGAACGTACAACTGCCGAACTCCACAGAAATATGCCCTGAACCTGTACCCTCAATAACGTCCCTGTCTCACTGGATCGTACCAATGCAGAACAACACAAAAATTTGCCCTGAACCTGTACCCCTCCATTACCTCACTGTCTCACTGGAACATACCAATGCAGAACTCCACACAAATATGCCCTGAACCTGTACCCCTCCATAACCTCCCGGTCTCACTGGAACGTACCAATGCGGAAGTCCACTCAAACGTGCCCGGAACCTGTACCCGTCTATAACCTCATGTCTCACTGGAACGTCCCTCTGCAGAACTCCACACAAATATGCCCTGAACCTGTACACTCAATAACCTCACTGTCACACTGGAACGTACCATTGCAGAACACCACACAAATATGCCCTGAACCTTTACCCCTCCATAACTTCCCTGTCTCACTGGAATGTACCAATGCAGAACTCCACACAAATATGCCCCGAACCTGTACACGTCCATAACCTCCCTGTCTCACTGGAACGTCCCACTGCAGAACTCCACACAAATCTGCCATGAACCTTTATCCTCCATAACCTCGCTGTCTCACTGGAAAGTACCAATGCAGAACTCCACACAAATATGCCCTGAACCTGTACCCCTCCATAACCTCCCTGTCTCACTGGAACGTACCAATGCAGAAATCCACACAAATATGCCCTGAACCTGTAACCTCCATAACCTCCCTGTCTCACTGGAACGTACCAATGCAGAACTACACTCAAATTTGCCCTGAGCCTGTACCCTCCATAACCTCCCTGTCTCACTGGAACGTACCAATGCAGAAATCCACACAAATATGCCCTGAATGTGTACCCTCCATAACCTCCCAGTCACACTGGAACGTACCAATGCAGAACTCCAAACAAATATGCCCTTAACCTGTACCCCTCCAAAACCTCCCTGTCTCACTGGAACTTACCAATGCAGGATTCCACACAAATATGCCCTGAACCTGTACCCTCCATAACCTCCCTGTCTCACTGGAACGTACCAATGCAGAATTCCACACAAATATGCCTTGAACCTGTACTCGCCCATAACCTCACTGTCTCACTGGAACGTACCAATGCAGAAATCCACACAAATATGCCCTGAACCTGTAACCTCCATAACCTCCCTGTCTCACTGGAACGTACCAATGCAGAACTACACTCAAATTTGCCCTGAACCTGTACCCTCCATAACCTCCCTGTCTCACTGGAACGTACCAATGCAGAAATCCACACAAATATGCCCTGAATGTGTATCCTCCATAACCTCCCAGTCACACTGGAACGTACCAATGCAGAACTCCAAACAAATATGCCCTTAACCTGTACCCCTCCAAAACCTCCCTGTCTTACTGGAACTTACCAATGCAGGATTCCACACAAATATGCCCTGAACCTGTACCCTCCATAACCTCCCTGTCTCACTGGAACGTACCAATGCAGAATTCCACACAAATATGCCTTGAACCTGTACTCGCCCATAACCTCCTTGTCTCACTGGAACATACCAATGCAGAACTCCACACAAATATGCCCTGAAACTGTACCCTCCATAAACTCGCTGTCTCACTGGAACGCACCAATGCCGAACTCCACTCAAATATGCCCTGATCCTGTACCGTGCATAACCTCCCTGTCTCACTGGAACGAACCATTGCAGAACACCACACAAATATGCCCTGAACCTGTACCCCTCCAAAACCTCCCTGTCTCACTGGAACTTACCAATGCAGAATTCCACACAAATAGGCCCTGAACCTGTACACGTCCATAAACTCCCTGTCTCACTGGAACGTCCCACTGAAGAATTCCACACAAATATGCCATGAACCGGTACCCTCCATAACCTCCCTGTACCACTGGAAAGTACCAATGCAGAACTCCACACAAATATGCCCGGAACCTGTACCCATCCATAACCTCCCTGTTTCACTGGAACGTACCAATGCAGAACTCCACACAAATATGCCCTGAACCTGTACCCACCCAGAAAGTCCTTGTCTCACTGGACCGTACCAATGCAGAAATCCACACAAATATGCCCTGAACCTGTTCTCCACGTTAACCTCCCAGTCTCACTGGAACGTCCCAACGCAGAACACCACACAAATATGCCCTGAATCTGTACCCTCCATAAACTCACTGTCTCACTGGAACGTACCATTGCAGAACACCACACAAATATGCCCTGAACCTGTACCCCTCCATAACCTCCCTGTCTCACTGGAACGTACCAATGCAGAACACCAGACAAATATACCCTGAACCTGTACCCCTCCATAACCTCCCTGTCTCACTGGAACGTACCAATGCAGAACTCCGCACAAATATGCCCTGAACCTTTACCCCTCCATAACTTCCCTGTCTCACTGGAATGTACCAATGCAGAACTCCACACAAATATGCCCCGAACCTGTACACGTCCATAACCTCCCTGTCTCACTGGAACGTCCCACTGCAGAACTCCACACAAATCAGCCATGAACCTTAATCCTCCATAACCTCCCTGTCTCACTGGAAAGTACCAATGCAGAACTCCACACAAATATGCCCTGAACCTGTACCCGTCCATAACCTCCATGTCTCACCTGAACGTACCACTGCAGAACTCCACAGAAATATGCGGTGAACCTGTACCCTCCATAACCTCCCTTTCTCACTGGAACGTACCAATGCAGAACTACACACAAATTTGCCCTGAACCTGTACACCTCCATAACGTCCCTGTCTGACTGGAACGTACCAATGCAGAACTCCACACAAATATGCCCTGAACCTGTACCCCTCCATAACCTCCCTGTCTCACTGGAATGTACCAATGAAGAACTCCAAACAAATATGCCCAGAATCTGTACCCCTCCATAACCTCCCAGTTACCCTGGAACGTACCAACGCAGAACTCCACACAAATATACCCTGAACCTGTACCCCTCCATAACCTCCCTGTCTCACTGGAAAGTACCATGGCAGAACTCCAGACAAATATGCCCTGAACCTGTACCCTCCATAACCTCCCTGTTTCACTGGAACGTACCAATGCAGAATTCCACACAAATATGCCCTGAAGCTGTACCCACCCAGAACCTCCTTGTCTCACTGGAATGGACCAATGCAGAACTCCACACAAATTTGCCCTGAACCTGTACCTCTCCATAACCTCCTTGTCTCACTGGAATGTACCACTGCAGAACTCCACACAAATATGCCCTGAACCTGTACCCTCCATAACCTCCCTGTCTTACTGGAACGTACCAATGCAGAACTCCACACAAATATGCCCTGAACCTGTACCCTCCATAACCTCCCTGTTTCACTGGAACGTACCAATGCAGAATTCCTCACAAATATGCCCTGAAGCTGTACCCACCCAGAACCTCCTTGTCTCACTGGAATGGACCAATGCAGAACTCCACACAAATTTGCCCTGAACCTGTACCTCTCCATAACCTCCTTGTCTCACTGGAATGTACCACTGCAGAACTCCACACAAATATGCCCTGAACCTGTACCCTCCATAACCTCCCTGTCTTACTGGAACGTACCAATGCAGAACTCCACACAAATATGCCCTGAACTTGTACCCTCCATAACCTCCCTGTCTCACTGGAACGTACCAATGCAGAATTCCACACAAATATGCCCTGAACCTGTACCACTCCATAACCTCCCTGTCTCACTGGAACGTCCCAACGCAGAACTCCACACCAATATGCCCTGAACCTGTACCCTCCATAACCTCACTGTCTCACTGGAACGTACCATTGCAGAACACCACACAAATATGCCCTGAACCTGTACCCCTCCATAACCTCCCTGTCTCACTGGAACGTACCAATGCAGAACTCCACACAAATATGCCATGAACCTGTACCCCGCCATAACTTCCCTGTCTCACTGGAACGTACCAATGCAGAATTCCACACAAATATGCACTGAACCTGTACACGTCCATAACCTCCCTGTCTCACTGGAACGTACAACTGCCGAACTCCACAGAAATATGCCCTGAACCTGTACCCTCAATAACGTCCCTGTCTCACTGGATCGTACCAATGCAGAACAACACAAAAATTTGCCCTGAACCTGTACCCCTCCATTACCTCACTGTCTCACTGGAAAGTACCATTGCAGAACTCCAGACAAATATGCCCTGAACCTGTACCCTCCATAACCTCCCTGTTTCACTGGAACGTACCAATGCAGAATTCGACACAAATATGCCCTGAAGCTGTACCCACCCAGAACCTCCTTGTCTCACTGGAATGGACCAATGCAGAACTCCACACAAATTTGCCCTGAACCTGTACCTCTCCATAACCTCCTTGTCTCACTGGAATGAACCACTGCAGAACTCCACACAAATATGCCCTGAACCTGTACCCTCCATAACCTCCCTGTCTTACTGGAACGTACCAATGCAGAACTCCACACAAATATGCCCTGAACCTGTACCCTCCATAACCTCCCTGTTTCACTGGAACGAACCAACGCAGAATTCCACACAAATATGCCCTGAAGCTGTACCCACCCAGAACCTCCTTGTCTCACTGGAATGGACCAATGCAGAACTCCACACAAATTTGCCCTGAACCTGTACCTCTCCATAACCTCCTTGTCTCACTGGAATGTACCACTGCAGAACTCCACACAAATATGCCCTGAACCTGTACCCTCCATAACCTCCCTGTCTTACTGGAACGTACCAATGCAGAACTCCACACAAATATGCCCTGAACTTGTACCCTCCATAACCACCCTGTCTCACTGGAACGTACCAATGCAGAATTCCACACAAATATGCCCTGAACCTGTACCACTCCATAACCTCCCTGTCTCACTGGAACGTCCCAACGCAGAACTCCACACCAATTTGCCCTGAACCTGTACCCTCCATAACCTCACTGTCTCACTGGAACGTACCATTGCAGAACACCACACAAATATGCCCTGAACCTGTACCCCTCCATAACCTCCCTGTCTCACTGGAATGTACCAATGCAGAACTCCACACAAATATGCCATGAACCTGTACCCCGCCATAACTTCCCTGTCTCACTGGAACGAACCAATGCAGAATTCCACACAAATATGCACTGAACCTGTACACGTCCATAACCTCCCTGTCTCACTGGAACGTACAACTGCCGAACTCCACAGAAATATGCCCTGAACCTGTACCCTCAATAACGTCCCTGTCTCACTGGATCGTACCAATGCAGAACAACACAAAAATTTGCCCTGAACCTGTACCCCTCCATTACCTCACTGTCTCACTGGAACATACCAATGCAGAACTCCACACAAATATGCCCTGAACCTGTACCCCTCCATAACCTCCCGGTCTCACTGGACCGTACCAATGCGGAAGTCCACTCAAACGTGCCCGGAACCTGTACCCGTCTATAACCTCATGTCTCACTGGAACGTCCCTCTGCAGAACTCCACACAAATATGCCCTGAACCTGTACACTCCATAACCTCACTGTCACACTGGAACGTACCATTGCAGAACACCACACAAATATGCCCTGAACCTTTACCCCTCCATAACTTCCCTGTCTCACTGGAATGTACCAATGCAGAACTCCACACAAATATGCCCCGAACCTGTACACGTCCATAACCTCCCTGTCTCACTGGAACGTCCCACTGCAGAACTCCACACAAATCTGCCATGAACCTTTATCCTCCATAACCTCGCTGTCTCACTGGAAAGTACCAATGCAGAACTCCACACAAATATGCCCTGAACCTGTACCCCTCCATAACCTCCCTGTCTCACTGGAACGTACCAATGCAGAAATCCACACAAATATGCCCTGAACCTGTAACCTCCATAACCTCCCTGTCTCACTGGAACGTACCAATGCAGAACTACACTCAAATTTGCCCTGGACCTGTACCCTCCATAACCTCCCTGTCTCACTGGAACGTACCAATGCAGAACTCCAAACAAATATGCCCTTAACCTGTACCCCTCCAAAACCTCCCTGTCTCACTGGAACTTACCAATGCAGGATTCCACACAAATATGCCCTGAACCTGTACCCTCCATAACCTCCCTGTCTCACTGGAACGTACCAATGCAGAATTCCACACAAATATGCCTTGAACCTGTACTCGCCCATAACCTCACTGTCTCACTGGAACGTACCAATGCAGAAATCCACACAAATATGCCCTGAACCTGTAACCTCCATAACCTCCCTGTCTCACTGGAACGTACCAATGCAGAACTACACTCAAATTTGCCCTGAACCTGTACCCTCCATAACCTCCCTGTCTCACTGGAACGTACCAATGCAGAAATCCACACAAATATGCCCTGAATGTGTACCCTCCATAACCTCCCAGTCACACTGGAACGTACCAATGCAGAACTCTAAACAAATATGCCCTTAACCTGTACCCCTCCAAAACCTCCCTGTCTTACTGGAACTTACCAATGCAGGATTCCACACAAATATGCCCTGAACCTGTACCCTCCATAACCTCCCTGTCTCACTGGAACGTACCAATGCAGAATTCCACACAAATATGCCTTGAACCTGTACTCGCCCATAACCTCCTTGTCTCACTGGAACATACCAATGCAGAACTCCACACAAATATGCCCTGAAACTGGACCCTCCATAAACTCGCTGTCTCACTGGAACCCACCAATGCCGAACTCCACTCAAATATGCCCTGATCCTGTACCGTGCATAACCTCCCTGTCTCACTGGAACGAACCATTGCAGAACACCACACAAATATGCCCTGAACCTGTACCCCCCCAAAACCTCCCTGTCTCACTGGAACTTACCAATGCAGAATTCCACACAAATAGGCCCTGAACCTGTACACGTCCATAAACTCCCTGTCTCACTGGAACGTCCCACTGAAGAATTCCACACAAATATGCCATGAACCGGTACCCTCCATAACCTCCCTGTCCCACTGGAAAGTACCAATGCAGAACTCCACACAAATATGCCCGGAACCTGTACCCATCCATAACCTCCCTGTTTCACTGGAACGTACCAATGCAGAACTCCACACAAATATGCCCTGAACCTGTACCCACCCAGAAAGTCCTTGTCTCACTGGACCGTACCAATGCAGAAATCCACACAAATATGCCCTGAACCTGTTCTCCACGTTAACCTCCCAGTCTCACTGGAACGTACCAACGCAGAACTCCACACAAATATACCCTGAACCTGTACCCCTCCATAACCTCCCTGTCTCACTGGAAAGTACCATTGCAGAACTCCAGACAAATATGCCCTGAACCTGTACCCTCCATAACCTCCCTGTTTCACTGGAACGTACCAATGCAGAATTCCACACAAATATGCCCTGAAGCTGTACCCACCCAGAACCTCCTTGTCTCACTGGAATGGACCAATGCAGAACTCCACACAAATTTGCCCTGAACCTGTACCTCTCCATAACCTCCTTGTCTCACTGGAATGTACCACTGCAGAACTCCACACAAATATGCCCTGAACCTGTACACTCCATAACCTCCCTGTCTTACTGGAACGTACCAATGCAGAACTCCACACAAATATGCCCTGAACCTGTACCCTCCATAACCTCCCTGTTTCACTGGAACGTACCAATGCAGAATTCCACACAAATATGCCCTGAAGCTGTACCCACCCAGAACCTCCTTGTCTCACTGGAATGGACCAATGCAGAACTCCACACAAATTTGCCCTGAACCTGTACCTCTCCATAACCTCCTTGTCTCACTGGAATGTACCACTGCAGAACTCCACACAAATATGCCCTGAACCTGTACCCTCCATAACCTCCCTGTCTTACTGGAACGTACCAATGCAGAACTCCACACAAATATGCCCTGAACTTGTACCCTCCATAACCTCCCTGTCTCACTGGAACGTACCAATGCAGAATTCCACACAAATATGCCCTGAACCTGTACCACTCCATAACCTCCCTGTCTCACTGGAACGTCCCAACGCAGAACTCCACACCAATATGCCCTGAACCTGTACCCTCCATAACCTCACTGTCTCACTGGAACGTACCATTGCAGAACACCACACAAATATGCCCTGAACCTGTACCCCTCCATAACCTCCCTGTCTCACTGGAACGTACCAATGCAGAACTCCACACAAATATGCCATGAACCTGTACCCCGCCATAACTTCCCTGTCTCACTGGAACGTACCAATGCAGAATTCCACACAAATATGCACTGAACCTGTACACGTCCATAACCTCCCTGTCTCACTGGAACGTACAACTGTCGAACTCCACAGAAATATGCCCTGAACCTGTACCCTCAATAACGTCCCTGTCTCACTGGATCGTACCAATGCAGAACAACACAAAAATTTGCCCTGAACCTGTACCCCTCCATTACCTCACTGTCTCACTGGAACATACCAATGCAGAACTCCACACAAATATGCCCTGAACCTGTACCCCTCCATAACCTCCCGGTCTCACTGGAACGTACCAATGCGGAAGTCCACACAAACGTGCCCGGAACCTGTACACGTCCATAACCTCCCTGTCTCACTGGAACGTCCCACTGCAGAACTCCACACAAATCTGCCATGAACCTTTATCCTCCATAACCTCGCTGTCTCACTGGAAAGTACCAATGCAGAACTCCACACAAATATGCCCTGAACCTGTTCCCTCCATAACCTCCCTGTCTCACTGGAACGTACCAATGCAGAACTACACACAAATTTGCCCTGAACCTGTACCCCTCCATAACCTCCCTGTCTCACTGGAACGTACCAATGCAGAACTCCACACAAATATGCCCTGACCCTGTACCCCTCCATAACCTCCCGGTCTCACTGGAACGTACCAATGCAGAAGTCCACACAAATGTGCCCTGAACCTATATCCGTCCATAACCTCATGTCTCACTGGAACGTCCCACTGCAGAATTACACACAAATTTGCCCTGAACCTGTACCCCTCCATAACCTCCCTGTCTCACAGGAACGCACCAATGCAGAGCTCCACACAAATATGCCCTGAACCTGTACCCTCCATAACTTCCCTGTCTCACTGGAATGTACCATTGAAGAACTCCAAACAAATATGCCCTGAACCTGTACCCCTCCATAACCTCCCAGTTACCCTGGAACGTACCAACGCAGAACTCCACACAAATATACCCTGAACCTGTACCCCTCCATAACCTCCCTGTCTCACTGGAACGTACCATTGCAGAACTCCACACAAATATGCCCTGAACCTGTACCCTCCATAACCTCCCTGTCTCACTGGAACGTACCAATGCAGAATTCCACACAAATATGCCCTGAACCTGTACCCACCCAGAACCTCCTTGTCTCACCGGAATGTTCCCATGCAGAACACCACACAAATTTGCCCTGATCCTGTACCCCTCCATAACCTCCCTGTCTCACTGGAACGTACCAATGCAGAAATCCACACAAATATGCCCTGAACCTGTAACCTCCATAACCTCCCTGTCTCACTGGAACGTACCAATGCAGAACTACACTCAAATTTGCCCTGAACCTGTACCCTCCATAACCTCCCTGTCTCACTGGAACGTACCAATGCAGAAATCCGCACAAATATGCCCTGAATGTGTACCCTCCATAACCTCCCAGTCACACTGGAACGTACCAATGCAGAACTCCAAACAAATATGCCCTTAACCTGTACCCCTCCAAAACCTCCCTGTCTCACTGGAACTTACCAATGCAGGATTCCACACAAATATGCCCTGAACCTGTACCCTCCATAACCTCCCTGTCTCACTGGAACGTACCAATGCAGAATTCCACACAAATATGCCATGAACCGGTACCCTCCATAACCTCCCTGTCCCACTGGAAAGTACCAATGCAGAACTCCACACAAATATGCCCGGAACCTGTACCCATCCATAACCTCCCTGTTTCACTGGAACGTACCAATGCAGAACTCCACACAAATATGCCCTGAACCTGTACCCACCCAGAAAGTCCTTGTCTCACTGGACCGTACCAATGCAGAAATCCACACAAATATGCCCTGAACCTGTTCTCCACGTTAACCTCCCAGTCTCACTGGAACGTCCCAACGCAGAACACCACACAAATATGCCCTGAATCTGTACCCTCCATAAACTCACTGTCTCACTGGAACGTACCATTGCAGAACACCACACAAATATGCCCTGAACCTGTACCCCTCCATAACCTCCCTGTCTCACTGGAACGTACCAATGCAGAACTCCACACAAATATGCCCTGAACCTGTACCCCGCCATAACTTCCCTGTCTCACTGGAACGTACCAATGCAGAACACCAGACAAATATGCCCTGAACCTGTACCCCTCCATAACCTCCCTGTCTCACTGGAACGTACCAATGCAGAACTCCGCACAAATATGCCCTGAACCTTTACCCCTCCATAACTTCCCTGTCTCACTGGAATGTACCAATGCAGAACTCCACACAAATATGCCCCGAACCTGTACACGTCCATAACCTCCCTGTCTCACTGGAACGTCCCACTGCAGAACTCCACACAAATCAGCCATGAACCTTAATCCTCCATAACCTCCCTGTCTCACTGGAAAGTACCAATGCAGAACTCCACACAAATATGCCCTGAACCTGTAC
This sequence comes from Hemitrygon akajei, assembly GCF_048418815.1. Classification (NCBI taxonomy): domain Eukaryota; kingdom Metazoa; phylum Chordata; class Chondrichthyes; order Myliobatiformes; family Dasyatidae; genus Hemitrygon; species Hemitrygon akajei. The sequence continues at coordinate 2,041,147 of NW_027331971.1, read as the reverse complement.
CCGTCCATAACCTCCATGTCTCACCTGAACGTACCACTGCAGAACTCCACAGAAATATGCGGTGAACCTGTACCCTCCATAACCTCCCTGTCTCACTGGAACGTACCAATGCAGAACTACACACAAATTTGCCCTGAACCTGTACACCTCCATAACGTCCCTGTCTGACTGGAACGTACCAATGCAGAACTCCACACAAATATGCCCTGAACCTGTACCCCTCCATAACCTCCCTGTCTCACTGGAATGTACCAATGAAGAACTCCAAACAAATATGCCCTGAATCTGTACCCCTCCATAACCTCCCAGTTACCCTGGAACGTACCAACGCAGAACTCCACACAAATATACCCTGAACCTGTACCCCTCCATAACCTCCCTGTCTCACTGGAAAGTACCATTGCAGAACTCCAGACAAATATGCCCTGAACCTGTACCCTCCATAACCTCCCTGTTTCACTGGAACGTACCAATGCAGAATTCCACACAAATATGCCCTGAAGCTGTACCCACCCAGAACCTCCTTGTCTCACTGGAATGGACCAATGCAGAACTCCACACAAATTTGCCCTGAACCTGTACCTCTCCATAACCTCCTTGTCTCACTGGAATGTACCACTGCAGAACTCCACACAAATATGCCCTGAACCTGTACACTCCATAACCTCCCTGTCTTACTGGAACGTACCAATGCAGAACTCCACACAAATATGCCCTGAACCTGTACCCTCCATAACCTCCCTGTTTCACTGGAACGTACCAATGCAGAATTCCACACAAATATGCCCTGAAGCTGTACCCACCCAGAACCTCCTTGTCTCACTGGAATGGACCAATGCAGAACTCCACACAAATTTGCCCTGAACCTGTACCTCTCCATAACCTCCTTGTCTCACTGGAATGTACCACTGCAGAACTCCACACAAATATGCCCTGAACCTGTACCCTCCATAACCTCCCTGTCTTACTGGAACGTACCAATGCAGAACTCCACACAAATATGCCCTGAACTTGTACCCTCCATAACCTCCCTGTCTCACTGGAACGTACCAATGCAGAATTCCACACAAATATGCCCTGAACCTGTACCACTCCATAACCTCCCTGTCTCACTGGAACGTCCCAACGCAGAACTCCACACCAATATGCCCTGAACCTGTACCCTCCATAACCTCACTGTCTCACTGGAACGTACCATTGCAGAACACCACACAAATATGCCCTGAACCTGTACCCCTCCATAACCTCCCTGTCTCACTGGAACGTACCAATGCAGAACTCCACACAAATATGCCATGAACCTGTACCCCGCCATAACTTCCCTGTCTCACTGGAACGTACCAATGCAGAATTCCACACAAATATGCACTGAACCTGTACACGTCCATAACCTCCCTGTCTCACTGGAACGTACAACTGTCGAACTCCACAGAAATATGCCCTGAACCTGTACCCTCAATAACGTCCCTGTCTCACTGGATCGTACCAATGCAGAACAACACAAAAATTTGCCCTGAACCTGTACCCCTCCATTACCTCACTGTCTCACTGGAACATACCAATGCAGAACTCCACACAAATATGCCCTGAACCTGTACCCCTCCATAACCTCCCGGTCTCACTGGAACGTACCAATGCGGAAGTCCACACAAACGTGCCCGGAACCTGTACCCGTCTATAACCTCATGTCTCACTGGAACGTCCCTCTGCAGAACTCCACACAAATATGCCCTGAACCTGTACACTCCATAACCTCACTGTCACACTGGAACGTACCATTGCAGAACACCACACAAATATGCCCTGAACCTTTACCCCTCCATAACTTCCCTGTCTCACTGGAATGTACCAATGCAGAACTCCACACAAATATGCCCCGAACCTGTACACGTCCATAACCTCCCTGTCTCACTGGAACGTCCCACTGCAGAACTCCACACAAATCTGCCATGAACCTTTATCCTCCATAACCTCGCTGTCTCACTGGAAAGTACCAATGCAGAACTCCACACAAATATGCCCTGAACCTGTTCCCTCCATAACCTCCCTGTCTCACTGGAACGTACCAATGCAGAACTACACACAAATTTGCCCTGAACCTGTACCCCTCCATAACCTCCCTGTCTCACTGGAACGTACCAATGCAGAACTCCACACAAATATGCCCTGACCCTGTACCCCTCCATAACCTCCCGGTCTCACTGGAACGTACCAATGCAGAAGTCCACACAAATGTGCCCTGAACCTATATCCGTCCATAACCTCATGTCTCACTGGAACGTCCCACTGCAGAATTACACACAAATTTGCCCTGAACCTGTACCCCTCCATAACCTCCCTGTCTCACTGGAACGCACCAATGCAGAGCTCCACACAAATATGCCCTGAACCTGTACCCTCCATAACTTCCCTGTCTCACTGGAATGTACCATTGAAGAACTCCAAACAAATATGCCCTGAACCTGTACCCCTCCATAACCTCCCAGTTACCCTGGAACGTACCAACGCAGAACTCCACACAAATGTACCCTGAACCTGTACCCCTCCATAACCTCCCTGTCTCACTGGAACGTACCATTGCAGAACTCCACACAAATATGCCCTGAACCTGTACCCTCCATAACCTCCCTGTCTCACTGGAACGTACCAATGCAGAATTCCACACAAATATGCCCTGAACCTGTACCCACCCAGAACCTCCTTGTCTCACCGGAATGTTCCCATGCAGAACACCACACAAATTTGCCCTGATCCTGTACCCCTCCATAACCTCCCTGTCTCACTGGAACGTACCAATGCAGAAATCCACACAAATATGCCCTGAACCTGTAACCTCCATAACCTCCCTGTCTCACTGGAACGTACCAATGCAGAACTACACTCAAATTTGCCCTGAACCTGTACCCTCCATAACCTCCCTGTCTCACTGGAACGTAACAATGCAGAAATACGCACAAATATGCCCTGAATGTGTACCCTCCATAACCTCCCAGTCACACTGGAACGTACCAATGCAGAACTCCAAACAAATATGCCCTTAACCTGTACCCCTCCAAAACCTCCCTGTCTCACTGGAACTTACCAATGCAGGATTCCACACAAATATGCCCTGAACCTGTACCCTCCATAACCTCCCTGTCTCACTGGAACGTACCAATGCAGAATTCCACACAAATATGCCTTGAACCTGTACTCGCCCATAACCTCCTTGTCTTACTGGAACGTACCAATGCCGAACTCCACTCAAATATGCCCTGATCCTGTACCGTGCATAACCTCCCTGTCTCACTGGAACGAACCATTGCAGAACTCCACACAAATATGCCCTGAACCTGTACCCCTCCAAAACCTCCCTGTCTCACTGGAACTTACCAATGCAGAATTCCACACAAATAGGCCCTGAACCTGTACACGTCCATAAACTCCCTGTCTCACTGGAACGTCCCACTGAAGAATTCCACACAAATATGCCATGAACCGGTACCCTCCATAACCTCCCTGTCCCACTGGAAAGTACCAATGCAGAACTCCACACAAATATGCCCGGAACCTGTACCCATCCATAACCTCCCTGTCTCACTGGAACGTACCAATGCAGAACTCCACACAAATATGCCCTGAACCTGTGCCCACCCAGAAAGTCCTTGTCTCACTGGACCGTACCAATGCAGAAATCCACACAAATATGCCCTGAACCTGTTCTCCACGTTAACCTCCCAGTCTCACTGGAACGTCCCAACGCAGAACACCACACAAATATGCCCTGAATCTGTACCCTCCATAAACTCACTGTCTCACTGGAACGTACCATTGCAGAACACCACACAAATATGCCCTGAACCTGTACCCCTCCATAACCTCCCTGTCTCACTGGAACGTACCAATGCAGAACTCCACACAAATATGCCCTGAACCTGTACCCCGCCATAACTTCCCTGTCTCACTGGAACGTACCAATGCAGAACACCAGACAAATATGCCCTGAACCTGTACCCCTCCATAACCTCCCTGTCTCACTGGAACGTACCAATGCAGAACTCCGCACAAATATGCCCTGAACCTTTACCCCTCCATAACTTCCCTGTCTCACTGGAATGTACCAATGCAGAACTCCACACAAATATGCCCCGAACCTGTACACGTCCATAACCTCCCTGTCTCACTGGAACGTCCCACTGCAGAACTCCACACAAATCAGCCATGAACCTTTATCCTCCATAACCTCCCTGTCTCACTGGAAAGTACCAATGCAGAACTCCACACAAATATGCCCTGAACCTGTACCCGTCCATAACCTCCATGTCTCACCTGAACGTACCACTGCAGAACTCCACAGAAATATGCGGTGAACCTGTACCCTCCATAACCTCCCTGTCTCACTGGAACGTACCAATGCAGAACTACACACAAATTTGCCCTGAACCTGTACACCTCCATAACGTCCCTGTCTGACTGGAACGTACCAATGCAGAACTCCACACAAATATGCCCTGAACCTGTACCCCTCCATAACCTCCCTGTCTCACTGGAATGTACCAATGAAGAACTCCAAACAAATATGCCCTGAATCTGTACCCCTCCATAACCTCCCAGTTACCCTGGAACGTACCAACGCAGAACTCCACACAAATATACCCTGAACCTGTACCCCTCCATAACCTCCCTGTCTCACTGGAACGTACCATTGCAGAACTCCACACAAATATGCCCTGAACCTGTACCCTCCATAACCTCCCTGTTTCACTGGAACGTACCAATGCAGAATTCCACACAAATATGCCCTGAAGCTGTACCCACCCAGAACCTCCTTGTCTCACTGGAATGGACCAATGCAGAACTCCACACAAATTTGCCCTGAACCTGTACCTCTCCATAACCTCCTTGTCTCACTGGAATGTACCACTGCCGAACTCCACACAAATATGCCCTGAACCTGTACCCTCCATAACCTCCCTGTCTTACTGGAACGTACCAATGCAGAACTCCACACAAACATGTCCTGAACGTGTACCCTCCATAACCTCCCAGTCACACTGGAACGTACCAATGCAGAACTCCAAACAAATATGCCCTTAACCTGTACCCCTGCAAAACCACCCTGTCTCACTGGAACGTACCAATGCCGGATTCCACACAAATATGCCCTGAACCTCTACCCTGCATAACCTCCCCGTCTCACTGGAAGGTACCAATGCAGAATTCCACACAAATATGCCTTGAACCTGTACCCGCCCATATCCTCCTTGTCTCACTGGAACATACCAATGCAGAACTCCACACAAATATGCCCTGAACCTGTACCCTCCATAAACTCCCTGTCTCACAGGAACGCACCAATGCCGAACTCCACTCAAATATGCCCTGATCCTGTACCGTGCATAACCTCCCTGTCTCACTGGAGCGAACCATTGCAGAACACCAGACAAATATTCCCTGAACCTGTACCCTCCATAACCTCCCTGTCTCACTGGAACGTACCAATGCAGAAATCCACACAAATATCCCCTGAACCTGTACTCCACCTTAACCTCCCTGTCTCACTGGAACGTACCACTGCAGATCTCCACACAAATATGCCCTGAACCTGTACCCCTCCATAACCTCCCTGTCTCACTGGAACGTACCAATGCAGAAATCCACAAAAATATGCCCTGAACCTGTACTCCACCATAACCACCCTGTCTCACTGGAACGTACCACTGCAGAACTACACACAAATTTGCCCTGAACCTGTACCCCTCCATAACCTCCCTGTCTCACTGGAACGTACCAATGCAGAGCTACACACAAATATGCCCTGAACCTGTACCCCTCCATAACCTCCCAGTTACCCTGGAACGTACCAACGCAGAACTCCACACAAATATACCCTGAACCTGTACCCCTCCATGACCTCCCTGTCTCACTGAAACGTACCATTGCAGAACTCCACACAAATATGCCCTGAACCTGTACCCCTCCATAACCTACATGTCTCACTGGAACGCACCAATTCAGAAATCCACAAAAATATGCCCTGAACCTGTACTCCACCATAACCACCCTGTCTCACTGGAACGTACCACTGCAGAACTCCACACAAATATACCCTGAACCTGTAACCTCCATAACCTCCCTGTCTCACAGGAACGTACCAATGCAGAGCTCCACACAAATTTGCCCTGAACCTGTACCCCTCCATAACCTCCCTGTCTCACTGGAACGTACCAATGCAGAGCTCCACACAAATATGCCCTGAACCTGTACCCCTCCATAACCTCCCAGTTACCCTGGAACGTACCAATGCAGAACTCCACACAAATATACCCTGAACCTGTACCCCTCCATAACCTCCCTGTCTCAACTGAACGTACCATTGCAGAACTCCACACAAATATCCCCTGAACCTGTACCCCTCCATAACCTCCCTGTCTCACTGGAACGTCCCACTGCAGAACTCCCCACAAATATGCCCTGAACCTTTAACCCTCCATAACATCCCTGTCTCACTGGAATGTACCAATGCAGAACTCCACACAAATATGCCACGAACATGTACACCTCCATAACCTCCCTGTCTCACTGGAACGTGCCACTGCAGAATCCACACAAATCTGCCATGAACCTGTATCCTCCATAACCTCCCTGTCTCACTGGAAAGTTCCAATGCAGAACTCCAAACAAATATGCCCTGAACCTGAACCCGTCCATAACCCTCCTGTCTCTCTGGAACGTACCACTGCAGAACTCCACACAAATATGCGGTGAACCTGTACCCTCCATAACCTCCCTGTCTCACTGGAACGTACCAATGCAGAACTACACTCAAATTTCCCCTAACCTGTACCCCTCCATAACCTCCCTGTCTCACTGGAATGTACCAATGCAGAACTCCACACAAATATGCCCTGAACCTGTACCCCTCCATAACCTCCCGGTCTCACTGGAACGTACCAATGCAGAAGTCCACTCAAATGTGCCCTGAACCTGTACCCGTCCATAACCTCATGTCTCACTGGAACGTCCCACTGCAGAACTACACACAAATTTCCCCTGAACCTGTACCCCTCCATAACCTCCCTGTCTCAATGGAACGTAACAATGCAGAGCTACACACAAATATGCCCTGAACCTGTACCCCTCCATAACCTCCCAGTTACCCTGGAACGTACCAACGCAGAACTCCACACAAATATACCCTGAACCTGTACCCCTCCATAACCTCCCTGTCTCACTGAAACGTACCATTGCAGAACTCCACACAAATATGCCCTGAACCTGTACCCCTCCATAACCTCCATGTCTCACTGGAACGCACCAATTCAGAAATCCACAAAAATATGCCCTGAACCTGTACTCCACCATAACCACCCTGTCTCACTGGAACGTACCACTGCAGAACTCCACACAAATATACCCTGAACCTGTAACCTCCATAACCTCCCTGTCTCACAGGAACGTACCAATGCAGAGCTCCACACAAATTTGCCCTGAACCTGTACCCCTCCATAACCTCCCTGTCTCACTGGAACGTACCAACGCAGAACTCCACACAAATATACCCTGAACCTGTACCCCTCCATGACCTCCCTGTCTCACTGAAACGTACCATTGCAGAACTCCACACAAATATGCCCTGAACCTGTACCCCTCCATAACCTACATGTCTCACTGGAACGCACCAATTCAGAAATCCACAAAAATATGCCCTGAACCTGTACTCCACCATAACCACCCTGTCTCACTGGAACGTACCACTGCAGAACTCCACACAAATATACCCTGAACCTGTAACCTCCATAACCTCCCTGTCTCACAGGAACGTACCAATGCAGAGCTCCACACAAATTTGCCCTGAACCTGTACCCCTCCATAACCTCCCTGTCTCACTGGAACGTACCAATGCAGAGCTCCACACAAATATGCCCTGAACCTGTACCCCTCCATAACCTCCCAGTTACCCTGGAACGTACCAATGCAGAACTCCACACAAATATACCCTGAACCTGTACCCCTCCATAACCTCCCTGTCTCAACTGAACGTACCATTGCAGAACTCCACACAAATATCCCCTGAACCTGTACCCCTCCATAACCTCCCTGTCTCACTGGAACGTCCCACTGCAGAACTCCCCACAAATATGCCCTGAACCTTTAACCCTCCATAACATCCCTGTCTCACTGGAATGTACCAATGCAGAACTCCACACAAATATGCCACGAACATGTACACCTCCATAACCTCCCTGTCTCACTGGAACGTGCCACTGCAGAATCCACACAAATCTGCCATGAACCTGTATCCTCCATAACCTCCCAGTCTCACTGGAAAGTACCAATGCAGAACTCCAAACAAATATGCCCTGAACCTGAACCCGTCCATAACCCTCCTGTCTCTCTGGAACGTACCACTGCAGAACTCCACACAAATATGCGGTGAACCTGTACCCTCCATAACCTCCCTGTCTCACTGGAACGTACCAATGCAGAACTACACTCAAATTTCCCCTAACCTGTACCCCTCCATAACCTCCCTGTCTCACTGGAATGTACCAATGCAGAACTCCACACAAATATGCCCTGAACCTGTACCCCTCCATAACCTCCCGGTCTCACTGGAACGTACCAATGCAGAAGTCCACTCAAATGTGCCCTGAACCTGTACCCGTCCATAACCTCATGTCTCACTGGAACGTCCCACTGCAGAACTACACACAAATTTCCCCTGAACCTGTACCCCTCCATAACCTCCCTGTCTCAATGGAACGTAACAATGCAGAGCTACACACAAATATGCCCTGAACCTGTACCCCTCCATAACCTCCCAGTTACCCTGGAACGTACCAACGCAGAACTCCACACAAATATACCCTGAACCTGTACCCCTCCATAACCTCCCTGTCTCACTGAAACGTACCATTGCAGAACTCCACACAAATATGCCCTGAACCTGTACCCCTCCATAACCTCCATGTCTCACTGGAACGCACCAATTCAGAAATCCACAAAAATATGCCCTGAACCTGTACTCCACCATAACCACCCTGTCTCAACTGAACGTACCATTGCAGAACTCCACACAAATATCCCCTGAACCTGTACCCCTCCATAACCTCCCTGTCTCACTGGAACGTACCAATGCAGAAATCCACACAAATATGCCCTGAGCCTGTACTCCACCTGAACCTCCCTGTCTCACTGGAACGTCCCACTGCAGAACTCCACACAAATATGCCCTGAACCTGTACCCTCCATAACCTCCCTGTCTCACTGGAACGTACCAATGCAGAACTCCACACAAATATGCCCTGAACGTGTACCCTCCATAACCTCCCAGTCACACTGGAACGTACCAATGCAGAGCTCCACACAAATTTGCCCTGAACCTGTACCCCTCCATAACCTCCCTGTCTCACTGAAACGTACCATTGCAGAACTCCACACAAATATGCCCTGAACCTGTACCCCTCCATAACCTCCCAGTTACCCTGGAACGTACCAACGCAGAAATCCACACAAATATACCCTGAACCTGTACCCCTCCATAACCTCCCTGTCTCAACTGAACGTACCATTGCAGAACTCCACACAAATATCCCCTGAACCTGTACCCCTCCATAACCTCCCTGTCTCACTGGAACGTACCAATGCAGAAATCCACACAAATATGCCCTGAGCCTGTACTCCACCTGAACCTCCCTGTCTCACTGGAACGTCCCACTGCAGAACTCCACACAAATATGCCCTGAACCTGTACCCTCCATAACCTCCCTGTCTCACTGGAACGTACCAATGCAGAACTCCACACAAATATGCCCTGAACGTGTACCCTCGATAACCTCCCAGTCACACTGGAACGTACCAATGCAGAGCTCCACACAAATTTGCCCTGAACCTGTACCCCTCCATAACCTCCCTGTCTCACTGGAACGTACCAATGCAGAGCTCCACACAAATATGCCCTGAACCTGTACCCCTCCATAACCTACCAGTTACCCTGGAACGTACCAACGCAGAACTCCACACAAATATACCCTGAACCTGTACCCCTCCATAAACCCCTGTCTCAACTGAACGTACCATTGCAGAACTCCACACAAATATCCCCTGAACCTGTACCCCTCCATAACCTCCCTGTCTCACTGGAACGTACCAATGCAGAAATCCACACAAATATGCCCTGAGCCTGTACTCCACCTTAACCTCCCTGTCTCACTGGAACGTCCCACTGCAGAACTCCACACAAATATGCCCTGAACCTGTACCCCTCCATAACCTCCCTGTCTCACTGGAACGTACCAATGCAGAACTCCGCACAAATATGCCCTGAACCTTTACCCCTCCATAACTTCCCTGTCTCACTGGAACGTACCAATGCAGAAATCCACACAAATATCCCCTGAACCTGTACTCCACCTTAACCTCCCTGTCTCACTGGAACGTACCACTGCAGAACTCCACACAAATATGCCCTGAACCTGTACCCCTCCATAACCTCCCTGTCTCACTGGAACGTACCAATGCAGAAAACCACAAAAATATGCCCTGAACCTGTACTCCACCATAACCACCCTGTCTCACTGGAACGTACCACTGCAGAACTACACACAAATTTGCCCTGAACCTGTACCCCTCCATAACCTCCCTGTCTCACTGGAACGTACCAATGCAGAGCTACACACAAATATGCCCTGAACCTGTACCCCTCCATAACCTCCCAGTTACCCTGGAACGTACCAACGCAGAACTCCACACAAATATACCCTGAACCTGTACCCCTCCATGACCTCCCTGTCTCACTGAAACGTACCATTGCAGAACTCCACACAAATATGCCCTGAACCTGTACCCCTCCATAACCTCCATGTCTCACTGGAACGCACCAATTCAGAAATCCACAAAAATATGCCCTGAACCTGTACTCCACCATAACCACCCTGTCTCACTGGAACGTACCACTGCAGAACTCCACACAAATATACCCTGAACCTGTAACCTCCATAACCTCCCTGTCTCACAGGAACGTACCAATGCAGAGCTCCACACAAATTTGCCCTGAACCTGTACCCCTCCATAACCTCCCTGTCTCACTGGAACGTACCAATGCAGAACTCCACACAAATGTGCCTTGAACCTGTACCGTCCATAACTTCCCTGTCTCACAGGAACGTACCAATGCAGAACTCCACACAAAATTGCCCTGAACCTGTACCCGTCCATAACCTCCCTGTCTCACTGGAACGTCCCTCTGCAGAAATCCACACAAATATGCCCTGAACGTGTACCCTCCGTAACCTCCCAGTCACACTGGAACGTACCAATGCAGAACTCCAAACAAATATGCCCTGAACCTATACCCCTCCATAACCTCCCAGTCACACTGGAACGTACCAACGCAGAACTCCAAACAAATATTCCCTGAACCTGTACCCCTCCAAAACCTCCCTGTCTCACTGGAACGTACCAATGCAGAACGCCACAAAAATATGCCCTGAACCTGTACCCTCCATAACCTCCCTGTCGCACTGGAACGTACCAATGCAGAACTCCACAGAAACATGCCCTGAACCTGTACCCCTCCATAACCTCCCTGTCTCACTGGAACGTACCAAAGCAGAAATTCACAGAAAATGCCCTGTACCTGTACCCCTCCATAACCTCATGTCTCACTGGAACGTCCCACTGCAGAACTACACACAAATTTGCCCTGAACCTATACCCCTCCATAACCTCCCTGTCTCACTGGAACGTACCAATGCAGAGCTCCACACAAATATGCCCTGAACCTGTACCCCTCCATAACCTCCCAGTAACCCTGGAACGTACCAACGCAGAACTCCACACAAATATACCCTGAACCTGTACCCCTCCATAACCTCCCTGTCTCACTGGAACGTACCATTCCAGAACTCCACACAAATATGCCCTGAACCTGTACCCCTCCATAACCTCCCTGTCTCACTGGAACGTACCAATGCAGAAATCCACACAAATATGCCCTGAACCTGTACTCCACCTTAACCTCCCTGTCTCACTGGAACGTCCCACTGCAGAACTCCCCACAAATATGCCCTGAACCTTTAACCCTCCATAACATCCCTTTCTCACTGGAATGTACCAATGCAGAACTCCACACAAATATGCCACGAACATGTACACGTCCATAACCTACCTGTCTCACTGGAACGTGCCACTGCAGAACTCCACACAAATATGCCCTGAACCTGTACCCGTCCATAACCTCCCTGTCTCTCTGGAACGTACCACTGCAGAACTCCACACAAATATGCGGTGAACCTGTACCCTCCATAACCTCCCTGTCTCACTGGAACGTACCAATGCAGAACTACACTCAAATTTCCCCTAACCTGTACCCCTCCATAACCTCCCTGTCTCACTGGAACGTACCAATGCAGAACTCCACACAAATATGCCCTGAACCTGTACCCCTCCATAACCTCCCTGTCTCACTGGAACGTACCAATGCAGAAGTCCACACAAATGTGCCCTGAAACTGTACCCGTCCATAACCTCTTGTCTCACTGGAACGTCCCACTGCAGAACTACACACAAATTTGCCCTGAACCTGTACCCTCCATAACCTCCCTGTCTCACTGGAACGTACCAATGCAGAGTTACACACAAATATGCCCTGAACCTGTACCCCTCCATAACCTCCCAGTTACCCTGGAACGTACCAACGCAGAACTCCTCACAAATATACCCTGAACCTGTACCCTTCCATAACCTCCCTGTCTCACTGAAACGTACCATTGCAGAACTCCACACAAATATGCCCTGAACCTGTACCCCTCCATAACCTCCATGTCTCACTGGAACGCACCAATTCAGAAATCCACAAAAATATGCCCTGAACCTGTACTCCACCATAACCAACCTGTCTCACTGGAACGTACCACTGCAGAACTCCACAAAAATATACCCTGAACCTGTAACCTCCATAACCTCCCTGTCTCACAGGAACGTACCAATGCAGAACTACACTCAAATTTGCCCTGAACCTGTACCCTCCATAACCTCCCTGTCTCACTGGAACGTACCAATGCAGAACTCCACACAAATATGCCCTGAACGTGTACCCTCCATAACCTCCCAGTCACACTGGAACGTACCAATGCAGAGCTCCACACAAATTTGCCCTGAACCTGTACCCCTCCATAACCTCCCTGTCTCACTGGAACGTACCAATGCAGAGCTCCACACAAATATGCCCTGAACCTGTACCCCTCCATAAACTCCCAGTTACCCTGGAACGTACCAACGCAGAACTGCACTCAAATATACCCTGAACCTGTACCCCTCCATAACCTCCCTGTCTCACTGGAACGTACCAATGCAGAAATCCACACAAATATGCCCTGAGCCTGTACTCCACCTTAACCTCCCTGTCTCACTGGAACGTCCGACTGCAGAACTCCACACAAATATGCCCTGAACCTGTACCCCTCCATAACCTCCCTGTCTCACTGGAACGTACCAATGCAGAACTCCGCACAAATATGCCCTGAACCTTTACCCCTCCGTAACTTCCCTGTCTCACTGGAACGTACCAATGCAGAAATCCACACAAATATCCCCTGAACCTGTACTCCACCTTAACCTCCCTTTCTCACTGGAACGTAGCACTGCAGAACTCCACACAAATATGCCCTGAACCTGTACCCCTCCATAACCTCCCTGTCTCACTGGAACGTACCAATGCAGAAATCCACAAAAATATGCCCTGAACCTGTACTCCACCATAACCACCCTGTCTCACTGGAACGTACCACTGCAGAGCTCCACACAAATATGCCCTGAACCTGTAACCTCCATAAACTCCCTGTCTCACTGGAACGTACCAATGCAGAACTACACTCAAATTTGCCCTGAACCTGTACCCTGCATAACCTCCCTGTCTCACTGGAACGTACCAATGCAGAACTCCACACAAATATGCCCTGAACGTGTACCCTCCATAACCTCCCAGTCACACTGGAACGTACCAAAGCAGAAATTCACAGAAAATGCCCTGAACCTGTACCCCTCCATAACCTCACGTCTCACTGGAACGTCCCACTGCAGAACTACACACAAATTTCCCCTGAACCTGTACCCCTCCATAACCTCCCTGTCTCACTGGAACGTACCAATGCAGAGCTCCACACAAATATGCCCTGAACCTGTACCCCTCCATAACCTCCCAGTTACCCTGGAACGTACCAACGCAGAACTCCACACAAATATACCCTGAACCTGTACCCCTCCATAACCTCCCTGTCTCACTGGAACGTACCATTGCAGAACTCCACACAAATATGCCCTGAACCTGTACCCCTCCATAACCTCCCTGTCTCACTGGAACGTACCAATGCAGAAATCCACACAAATATGCCCTGAACCTGTACTCCACCTTAACCTCCCTGTCTCACTGGAACGTCCCACTGCAGAACTCCCCACAAATATGCCCTGAACCTTTAACCCTCCATAACATTCCTTTCTCACTGGAATGTACCAATGCAGAACTCCACACAAATATGCCACGAACATGTACACGTCCATAACCTACCTGTCTCACTGGAACGTGCCACTGCAGAACTCCACACAAATATGCCCTGAACCTGTACCCTTCCATAACCTCCCTGTCTCTCTGGAACGTACCACTGCAGAACTCCACACAAATATGCGGTGAACCTGTACCCTCCATAACCTCCCTGTCTCACTGGAACGTACCAATGCAGAACTACACTCAAATTTCCCCTAACCTGTACCCCTCCATAACCTCCATGTCTCACTGGAACGCACCAATTCAGAAATCCACAAAAATATGCCCTGAACCTGTACTCCACCATAACCACCCTGTCTCACTGGAACGTACCACTGCAGAACTCCACACAAATATACCCTGAACCTGTAACCTCCATAACCTCCCTGTCTCACAGGAACGTACCAATGCAGAGCTCCACACAAATTTGCCCTGAACCTGTACCCCTCCATAACCTCCCTGTCTCACTGGAACGTACCAATGCAGAACTCCACACAAATGTGCCTTGAACCTGTACCGTCCATAACTTCCCTGTCTCACAGGAACGTACCAATGCAGAACTCCACACAAATATGCCCTGAACCTGTACCCGTCCATAACCTCCCTGTCTCACTGGAACGTCCCTCTGCAGAAATCCACACAAATATGCCCTGAACGTGTACCCTCCGTAACCTCCCAGTCACACTGGAACGTACCAATGCAGAACTCCAAACAAATATGCCCTGAACCTATACCCCTCCATAACCTCCCAGTCACACTGGAACGTACCAACGCAGAACTCCAAACAAATATTCCCTGAACCTGTACCCCTCCAAAACCTCCCTGTCTCACTGGAACGTACCAATGCAGAACGCCACAAAAATATGCCCTGAACCTGTACCCTCCATAACCTCCCTGTCGCACTGGAACGTACCAATGCAGAACTCCACAGAAACATGCCCTGAACCTGTACCCCTCCATAACCTCCCTGTCTCACTGGAACGTACCAAAGCAGAAATTCACAGAAAATGCCCTGTACCTGTACCCCTCCATAACCTCATGTCTCACTGGAACGTCCCACTGCAGAACTACACACAAATTTGCCCTGAACCTATACCCCTCCATAACCTCCCTGTCTCACTGGAACGTACCAATGCAGAGCTCCACACAAATATGCCCTGAACCTGTACCCCTCCATAACCTCCCAGTAACCCTGGAACGTACCAACGCAGAACTCCACACAAATATACCCTGAACCTGTACCCCTCCATAACCTCCCTGTCTCACTGGAACGTACCATTCCAGAACTCCACACAAATATGCCCTGAACCTGTACCCCTCCATAACCTCCCTGTCTCACTGGAACGTACCAATGCAGAAATCCACACAAATATGCCCTGAACCTGTACTCCACCTTAACCTCCCTGTCTCACTGGAACGTCCCACTGCAGAACTCCCCACAAATATGCCCTGAACCTTTAACCCTCCATAACATCCCTTTCTCACTGGAATGTACCAATGCAGAACTCCACACAAATATGCCACGAACATGTACACGTCCATAACCTACCTGTCTCACTGGAACGTGCCACTGCAGAACTCCACACAAATATGCCCTGAACCTGTACCCGTCCATAACCTCCCTGTCTCTCTGGAACGTACCACTGCAGAACTCCACACAAATATGCGGTGAACCTGTACCCTCCATAACCTCCCTGTCTCACTGGAACGTACCAATGCAGAACTACACTCAAATTTCCCCTAACCTGTACCCCTCCATAACCTCCCTGTCTCACTGGAACGTACCAATGCAGAACTCCACACAAATATGCCCTGAACCTGTACCCCTCCATAACCTCCCTGTCTCACTGGAACGTACCAATGCAGAAGTCCACACAAATGTGCCCTGAAACTGTACCCGTCCATAACCTCTTGTCTCACTGGAACGTCCCACTGCAGAACTACACACAAATTTGCCCTGAACCTGTACCCTCCATAACCTCCCTGTCTCACTGGAACGTACCAATGCAGAGTTACACACAAATATGCCCTGAACCTGTACCCCTCCATAACCTCCCAGTTACCCTGGAACGTACCAACGCAGAACTCCTCACAAATATACCCTGAACCTGTACCCTTCCATAACCTCCCTGTCTCACTGAAACGTACCATTGCAGAACTCCACACAAATATGCCCTGAACCTGTACCCCTCCATAACCTCCATGTCTCACTGGAACGCACCAATTCAGAAATCCACAAAAATATGCCCTGAACCTGTACTCCACCATAACCACCCTGTCTCACTGGAACGTACCACTGCAGAACTCCACAAAAATATACCCTGAACCTGTAACCTCCATAACCTCCCTGTCTCACAGGAACGTACCAATGCAGAACTACACTCAAATTTGCCCTGAACCTGTACCCTCCATAACCTCCCTGTCTCACTGGAACGTACCAATGCAGAACTCCACACAAATATGCCCTGAACGTGTACCCTCCATAACCTCCCAGTCACACTGGAACGTACCAATGCAGAGCTCCACACAAATTTGCCCTGAACCTGTACCCCTCCATAACCTCCCTGTCTCACTGGAACGTACCAATGCAGAGCTCCACACAAATATGCCCTGAACCTGTACCCCTCCATAAACTCCCAGTTACCCTGGAACGTACCAACGCAGAACTCCACAGAAATATACCCTGAACCTGTACCCCTCCATAACCTCCCTGTCTCACTGGAACGTACCAATGCAGAAATCCACACAAATATGCCCTGAGCCTGTACTCCACCTTAACCTCCCTGTCTCACTGGAACGTCCGACTGCAGAACTCCACACAAATATGCCCTGAACCTGTACCCCTCCATAACCTCCCTGTCTCACTGGAACGTACCAATGCAGAACTCCGCACAAATATGCCCTGAACCTTTACCCCTCCATAACTTCCCTGTCTCACTGGAACGTACCAATGCAGAAATCCACACAAATATCCCCTGAACCTGTACTCCACCTTAACCTCCGTTTCTCACTGGAACGTAGCACTGCAGAACTCCACACAAATATGCCCTGAACCTGTACCCCTCCATAACCTCCCTGTCTCACTGGAACGTACCAATGCAGAAATCCACAAAAATATGCCCTGAACCTGTACTCCACCATAACCACCCTGTCTCACTGGAACGTACCACTGCAGAGCTCCACACAAATATGCCCTGAACCTGTAACCTCCATAAACTCCCTGTCTCACTGGAACGTACCAATGCAGAACTACACTCAAATTTGCCCTGAACCTGTACCCTGCATAACCTCCCTGTCTCACTGGAACGTACCAATGCAGAACTCCACACAAATATGCCCTGAACGTGTACCCTCCATAACCTCCCAGTCACACTGGGACGTACCAAAGCAGAAATTCACAGAAAATGCCCTGAACCTGTACCCCTCCATAACCTCACGTCTCACTGGAACGTCCCACTGCAGAACTACACACAAATTTCCCCTGAACCTGTACCCCTCCATAACCTCCCTGTCTCACTGGAACGTACCAATGCAGAGCTCCACACAAATATGCCCTGAACCTGTACCCCTCCATAACCTCCCAGTTACCCTGGAACGTACCAACGCAGAACTCCACACAAATATACCCTGAACCTGTACCCCTCCATAACCTCCCTGTCTCACTGGAACGTACCATTGCAGAACTCCACACAAATATGCCCTGAACCTGTACCCCTCCATAACCTCCCTGTCTCACTGGAACGTACCAATGCAGAAATCCACACAAATATGCCCTGAACCTGTACTCCACCTTAACCTCCCTGTCTCACTGGAACGTCCCACTGCAGAACTCCCCACAAATATGCCCTGAACCTTTAACCCTCCATAACATTCCTTTCTCACTGGAATGTACCAATGCAGAACTCCACACAAATATGCCACGAACATGTACACGTCCATAACCTACCTGTCTCACTGGAACGTGCCACTGCAGAACTCCACACAAATATGCCCTGAACCTGTACCCTTCCATAACCTCCCTGTCTCTCTGGAACGTACCACTGCAGAACTCCACACAAATATGCGGTGAACCTGTACCCTCCATAACCTCCCTGTCTCACTGGAACGTACCAATGCAGAACTACACTCAAATTTCCCCTAACCTGTACCCCTCCATAACCTCCATGTCTCACTGGAACGCACCAATTCAGAAATCCACAAAAATATGCCCTGAACCTGTACTCCACCATAACCACCCTGTCTCACTGGAACGTACCACTGCAGAACTCCACAAAAATATACCCTGAACCTGTAACCTCCATAACCTCCCTGTCTCACAGGAACGTACCAATGCAGAACTACACTCAAATTTGCCCTGAACCTGTACCCTCCATAACCTCCCTGTCTCACTGGAACGTACCAATGCAGAACTCCACACAAATATGCCCTGAACGTGTACCCTCCATAACCTCCCAGTCACACTGGAACGTACCAATGCAGAGCTCCACACAAATTTGCCCTGAAACTGTACCCCTCCATAACCTCCCTGTCTCACTGGAACGTACCAATGCAGAGCTCCACACAAATATGCCCTGAACCTGTACCCCTCCATAAACTCCCAGTTACCCTGGAACGTACCAACGCAGAACTCCACACAAATATACCCTGAACCTGTACCCCTCCATAACCTCCCTGTCTCACTGGAACGTACCAATGCAGAAATCCACACAAATATGCCCTGAGCCTGTACTCCACCTTAACCTCCCTGTCTCACTGGAACGTCCCACTGCAGAACTCCACACAAATATGCCCTGAACCTGTACCCCTCCATAACCTCCCTGTCTCACTGGAACGTACCAATGCAGAACTCCGCACAAATATGCCCTGAGCCTTTACCCCTCCATAACTTCCCTGTCTCACTGGAACGTACCAATGCAGAAATCCACACAAATATCCCCTGAACCTGTACTCCACCTTAACCTCCCTGTCTCACTGGAACGTAGCACTGCAGAACTCCACACAAATATGCCCTGAACCTGTACCCCTCCATAACCTCCCTGTCTCACTGGAACGTACCAATGCAGAAATCCACAAAAATATGCCCTGAACCTGTACTCCACCATAACCACCCTGTCTCACTGGAACGTACCACTGCAGAGCTCCACACAAATATGCCCTGAACCTGTAACCTCCATAAACTCCCTGTCTCACTGGAACGTACCAATTCAGAACTACACTCAAATTTGCCCTGAACCTGTACCCTCCATAACCTCCCTGTCTCACTGGAACGTACCAATGCAGAACTCCACACAAATATGCCCTGAACGTGTACCCTCCATAACCTCCCAGTCACACTGGAACGTACCAAAGCAGAAATTCACAGAAAATGCCCTGAACCTGTACCCCTCCATAACCTCATGTCTCACTGGAACGTCCCACTGCAGAACTACACACAAATTTGCCCTGAACCTGTACCCCTCCATAACCTCCCTGTCTCACTGGAACGTACCAATGCAGAGCTCCACACAAATATGCCCTGAACCTGTACCCCTCCATAACCTCCCAGTTACCCTGGAACGTACCAACGCAGAACTCCACACAAATATACCCTGAACCTGTACCCCTCCATAACCTCCCTGTCTCACTGGAACGTACCATTGCAGAACTCCACACAAATATGCCCTGAACCTGTACACCTCCATAACCTCCCTGTCTCACTGGAACGTACCAATGCAGAAATCCACACAAATATGCCCTGAACCTGTACTCCACCTTAACCTCCCTGTCTCACTGGAACGTCCCACTGCAGAACTCCCCACAAATATGCCCTGAACCTTTAACCCTCCATAACATTCCTTTCTCACTGGAATGTACCAATGCAGAACTCCACACAAATATGCCACGAACATGTACACGTCCATAACCTACCTGTCTCACTGGAACGTGCCACTGCAGAACTCCACACAAATATGCCCTGAACCTGTACCCTTCCATAACCTCCCTGTCTCTCTGGAACGTACCACTGCAGAACTCCACACAAATATGCGGTGAACCTGTACCCTCCATAACCTCCCTGTCTCACTGGAACGTACCAATGCAGAACTACACTCAAATTTCCCCTAACCTGTACCCCTCCATAACCTCCCTGTCTCACTGGAACGTACCAATGCAGAACTCCACACAAATATGCCCTGAACCTGTACCCCTCCATAACCTCCCGGTCTCACTGGAACGTACCAATGCAGAAGTCCACACAAATGTGCCCTGAAACTGTACCCGTCCATAACCTCATGTCTCACTGGAACGTCCCACTGCAGAACTACACACAAATTTGCCCTGAACCTGTACCCCTCCATAACCTCCCTGTCTCACTGGAACGTACCAATGCAGAACTCCACACAAATATGCCCTGAACGTGTACCCTCCATAACCTCCCAGTCACACTGGAACGTACCAATGCAGAGCTCCACACAAATTTGCCCTGAACCTGTACCCCTCCATAACCTCCCTGTCTCACTGGAACGTACCAATGCAGAGCTCCACACAAATATGCCCTGAACCTGTACCCCTCCATAAACTCCCAGTTACCCTGGAACGTACCAACGCAGAACTCCACACAAATATACCCTGAACCTGTACCCCTCCATAACCTCCCTGTCTCACTGGAACGTACCAATGCAGAAATCCACACAAATATGCCCTGAGCCTGTACTCCACCTTAACCTCCCTGTCTCACTGGAACGTCCCACTGCAGAACTCCACACAAATATGCCCTGAACCTGTACCCCTCCATAACCTCCCTGTCTCACTGGAACGTACCAATGCAGAACTCCGCACAAATATGCCCTGAACCTTTACCCCTCCATAACTTCCCTGTCTCACTGGAACGTACCAATGCAGAAATCCACACAAATATCCCCTGAACCTGTACTCCACCTTAACCTCCCTGTCTCACTGGAACGTAGCACTGCAGAACTCCACACAAATATGCCCTGAACCTGTACCCCTCCATAACCTCCCTGTCTCACTGGAACGTACCAATGCAGAAATCCACAAAAATATGCCCTGAACCTGTACTCCACCATAACCACCCTGTCTCACTGGAACGTACCACTGCAGAGCTCCACACAAATATGCCCTGAACCTGTAACCTCCATAAACTCCCTGTCTCACTGGAACGTACCAATGCAGAACTACACTCAAATTTGCCCTGAACCTGTACCCTCCATAACCTCCCTGTCTCACTGGAACGTACCAATGCAGAACTCCACACAAATATGCCCTGAACGTGTACCCTCCATAACCTCCCAGTCACACTGGAACGTACCAAAGCAGAAATTCACAGAAAATGCCCTGAACCTGTACCCCTCCATAACCTCATGTCTCACTGGAACGTCCCACTGCAGAACTACACACAAATTTGCCCTGAACCTGTACCCCTCCATAACCTCCCTGTCTCACTGGAACGTACCAATGCAGAGCTCCACACAAATATGCCCTGAACCTGTACCCCTCCATAACCTCCCAGTTACCCTGGAACGTACCAACGCAGAACTCCACACAAATATACCCTGAACCTGTACCCCTCCATAACCTGCCTGTCTCACTGGAACGTACCATTGCTGAACTCCACACAAATATGCCCTGAACCTGTACCCCTCCATAACCTCCCTGTCTCACTGGAACGTACCAATGCAGAAATCCACACAAATATGCCCTGAACCTGTACTCCAGTTTAACCTCCCTGTCTCACTGGAACGTCCCACTGCAGAACTCCCCACAAATATGCCCTGAACCTTTAACCCTCCATAACATTCCTTTCTCACTGGAATGTACCAATGCAGAACTCCACACAAATATGCCACGAACATGTACACGTCCATAACCTACCTGTCTCACTGGAACGTGCCACTGCAGAACTCCACACAAATATGCCCTGAACCTGTACCCTTCCATAACCTCCCTGTCTCTCTGGAACGTACCACTGCAGAACTCCACACAAATATGCGGTGAACCTGTACCCTCCATAACCTCCCTGTCTCACTGGAACGTACCAATGCAGAACTACACTCAAATTTCCCCTAACCTGTACCCCTCCATAACCTCCCTGTCTCACTGGAACGTACCAATGCAGAACTCCACACAAATATGCCCTGAACCTGTACCCCTCCATAACCTCCCGGTCTCACTGGAACGTACCAATGCAGAAGTCCACACAAATGTGCCCTGAAACTGTACCCGTCCATAACCTCATGTCTCACTGGAACGTCCCACTGCAGAACTACACACAAATTTGCCCTGAACCTGTACCCCTCCATAACCTCCCTGTCTCACTGGAACGTACCAATGCAGAGCTACACACAAATATGCCCTGAACCTGTACCCCTCCATAACCTCCCAGTTACCCTGGAACGTACCAACGCAGAACTCCTCACAAATATACCCTGAACCTGTACCCCTCCATAACCTCCCTGTCTCACTGAAACGTACCATTGCAGAACTCCACACAAATATGCCCTGAACCTGTACCCCTCCATAACCTCCATGTCTCACTGGAACGCATCAATTCAGAAATCCACAAAAATATGCCCTGAACCTGTACTCCACCATAAACACCCTGTCTCACTGGAACGTACTACTGCAGAACTCCACAAAAATATACCCTGAACCTGTAACCTCCATAACCTCCCTGTCTCACAGGAACGTACCAATGCAGAACTACACTCAAATTTGCCCTGAACCTGTACCCTCCATAACATCCCTGTCTTACTGGAACGTACCAATGCAGAACTCCACACAAATATGCCCTGAACGTGTACCCTCCATAAACTCCCAGTCACACTGGAACGTACCAATGCAGAGCTCCACACAAATTTGCCCTGAACCTGTACCCCTCCATAACCTCCCTGTCTCACTGGAACGTACCACTGCAGAGCTCCACACAAATATGCCCTGAACCTGTACCCCTCCATAACCTCCCAGTTACCCTGGAACGTACCAACGCAGAACTCCACACAAATATACCCTGAACCTGTACCCCTCCATAACCTCCCTGTCTCAACTGAACGTACCATTGCAGAACTCCACACAAATATCCCCTGAACCTGTACCCCTCCATAACCTCCCTGTCTCATTGGAACGTACCAATGCAGAAATCCACACAAATATGCCCTGAGCCTGTACTCCACCTTAACCTCCCTGTCTCACTGGAACGTCCCACTGCAGAACTCCACACAAATATGCCCTGAACCTGTACCCCTCCATAACCTCCCTGTCTCACTGGAACGTACCAATGCAGAACTCGGCACAAATATGCCCTGAACCTTTACCCCTGCATAACTTCCCTGTCTCACTGGAACGTACCAATGCAGAAATCCACACAAATATCCCCTGAACCTGTACTCCACCTTAACCTCCCTGTCTCACTGGAACGTACCACTGCAGAACTCCACACAAATATGCCCTGAACCTGTACCCCTCCATAACCTCCCTGTCTCACTGGAACGTACCAATGCAGAAATCCACAAAAATATGCCCTGAACCTGTACTCCACCATAACCACCCTGTCTCACTGGAACGTACCACTGCAGAACTCCACACAAATATGCCCTGAACCTGTAACCTCCATAAACTCCCTGTCTCACTGGAACGTACCAATGCAGAACTACACTCAAATTTGCCCTGAACCTGTACCCTCCATAACCTCCCTGTCTCACTGGAACGTACCAATGCAGAACTCCACACAAATATGCCCTGAACGTTTACCCTCCATAACCTCCCAGTAACACTGGAACGTACCAATGCAGAACTCCACACAAATATGCCCTGAAAATGTAACCCTCCATAAACTCCCTGTCTCACTGGAACGC
This sequence comes from Hemitrygon akajei, assembly GCF_048418815.1. Classification (NCBI taxonomy): domain Eukaryota; kingdom Metazoa; phylum Chordata; class Chondrichthyes; order Myliobatiformes; family Dasyatidae; genus Hemitrygon; species Hemitrygon akajei. The sequence goes on along the minus strand of NW_027331971.1, from coordinate 2,016,775 downwards.
ACCAATGCCGAAATCCACTCAAATATGCCCTGATCCTGTACCGTGCATAACCTCCCTGTCTCACTGGAACGAACCATTGCAGAACACCACACAAATATGCCCTGAACCCGTACCCCTCCAAAACCTCCCTGTCTCACTGGAACGTACCAATGCAGAATTCCAAACAAATAGGCCCTGAACCTGTACACGTCCATAAACTCCGTGTCTCACTGGAACGTCCCATTGCAGAAATCCACACAAATATGCCATGAACCGGTACCCTCCATAACCTCCCTGTCCCACTGGAAAGTACCAATGCAGAACTCCACACAAATATGCCCTGAACCTGTACCCATCCATAACCTCCCTGTCTCACTGGAACGTACCAATGCAGAACACCACACAAATATGCCCTGAACTTGTACCCTCCATAACCTCCCTGTCTCACTGGAACGAACGAATGCAGAATTCCACACAAATATGACCTGAACCTGTACCCACCCAGAACCTCCTTGTCTCACTGGAATGTACCAATGCAGAACTCCACAAAAATTTGCCCTGAACCTGTACCCCTCCATAACCTCCCTGTCTCACTGGAACGTAGCAATGCAGAAATCCACACAAATATGCCCTGAACCTGTACTCCAACTTAACCTCTCTGTCTCAATGGAACGTACCACTGCAGAACTCCACACAAATATGCCCTGAACCTGTACCCCTCCATAACCTCCCTGTCTCACTGGAACGTACCAATGCAAAAATCCACAAAAATATGCCCTGAACCTGTACTCCTCCATAACCTCCCTGTCTCACTGGAACGTACCACTGCAGAACTCCACACAAATATGCCCTGATCCTGTACCCTCCATAACCTCCCTGTCTCACTGGAACGTACCAATGCAGAACTACACTCAAATTTGCCCTGAACCTGTACGCTCCATAACCTCCCTGTCTCACTGGAACGTACCACTGCAGAACTCCACACAAATATGCCCTGAACCTGTACCCCTCCATAACCTCCCTGTCTCACTGGAACGTACCAATGCAGAACTACACTCAAATTTGCCCTGAACCTGTACCCTCCATAACCTCCCTGTCTCACTGGAACGTACCAATGCAGAACTCCACACAAATATGCCCTGAACGTTTACCCTCCATAACTTCCCAGTCACACTGGAACGTACCAATGCAGAACTCCAAACAAATATGCCCTTAACCAGTACCCCTCCAAAACCTCCCTGTCTCACTGGAACGTACCAATGCAGGATTCCACAAAAATATGCCCTGAACCTGTACTCCACCATAACCACCCTGTCTCACTGGAACGTACCACTGCAGAACTCCACACAAATATGCCCTGAACCTGTAACCTCCATAAACTCCCTGTCTCACTGGAACGTACCAATGCAGAACTACACTCAAATTTGCCCTGAACCTGTACCCTCCATAACCTCCCTGTCTCACTGGAACGTACCAATGCAGAACTCCACACAAATATGCCCTGAACGTTTACCCTCCATAACCTCCCAGTCACACTGGAACGTACCAATGCAGAACTCCAAACAAATATGCCCTTAACCAGTACCCCTCCAAAACCTCCCTGTCTCACTGGAACGTACCAATGCAGGATTCCACACAAATATGCCCTGAACCTGTACCCTCCATAACCTCTCTGTCTCACTGGAACGTACCAATGCTGAATTCCACACAAATATGCCTTGAACCTGTACCCGCCCATAACCTCCTTGTCTCACTGGAACATGCCAATGCAGAACTCCACACAAATATGCCCTGAAAATGTATCCCTCCATAAACTCCCTGTCTCACTGGAACGGACCAATGCCGAAATCCACTCAAATATGCCCTGATCCTGTACCGTGCATAACCTCCCTGTCTCACTGGAACGAACCATTGCAGAACACCACACAAATATGCCCTGAACCCGTACCCCTCCAAAACCTCCCTGTCTCACTGGAACGTACCAATGCAGAATTCCAAACAAATAGGCCCTGAACCTGTACACGTCCATAAACTCCCTGTCTCACTGGAACGTCCCATTGCAGAAATCCACACAAATATGCCATGAACCGGTACCCTCCATAACCTCCCTGTCCCACTGGAAAGTACCAATGCAGAACTCCACACAAATATGCCCTGAACCTGTACCCATCCATAACCTCCCTGTCTCACTGGAACGTACCAATGCAGAACACCACACAAATATGCCCTGAACTTGTACCCTCCATAAACTCCCTGTCTCACTGGAACGTACCAATGCAGTACTCCACACAAATATGCCCTTTACCTGTACCCTCCATAACCTCCCTGTCTCACTGGAACGAACGAATGCAGAATTCCACACAAATATGACCTGAACCTGTACCCACCCAGAACCTCCTTGTCTCACTGGAATGTACCAATGCAGAACTCCACAAAAATTTGCCCTGAACCTGTACCCCTCCATAACCTCCCTGTCTCACTGGAACGTAGCAAT